>NC_134138.1:140960084-141263115 GCF_033958435.1 Carettochelys insculpta | reverse complement strand
CTCTTTCCCTTCCCTTCCCTGGGTGCCTGTGGAAAGGAAAACTCCCAATGCCCCAGCACAGGGTGGGGGAGGAAGCATGTGGTGACTTCAAGAGCCATACAACTCTGATAGCACAAGCCACAGTGCCCGGAGCTCCTGGGAAAAGGAAAACTTTCACTGACCCAGCAAAGTGGGGAGGGGAAATACCACAGCCCTGGCAGCTTGCACAGTGGCAGAAACTGCTTGTATAATCCATTGTCCCACACCTGGCTTGAAATCATGCCCCAGTACATGACTTACTATGACCAGAGGTGAACTGAGTCATTTGGGTGTCTTAACAACTTTGTGTTGTACTTCCTGCACAGAGGACACTAAAAGCTAAAAAAAAGTTCTTCATCCAACACAGCAGTATTTTGTGCTATAGATGCTCTTCATTACATTACTTTGTGTCTGGTAAACCGTCTCATCTACAGTAAATGCATCTCTCTAATGTTTGGCCTTCACTTATACTTTGTTGCAGTGTGCCCAACAAGAGGGTCTTTGACAACTACCGTGTCCCGCCAGCTATTAGACTGCCACAAATCAGAAACAGGAAATGAACATGGGAAGATACATATATGGAGCATAGGCAAGCTGCCCTCATGGACAGGGAACAGTTAAATGTATGAAGGACAACTATCCTGGAAAAGAGAAGGGTGGATTGGGAGGACAGGAGGGCAAATGAGGGCATGAAGATAGCACTCAAGAGAGCATGAGGTGCAGATCCAGGAAGAGATGTTGAAACTGATGATGCAGAAAACAGAGCTCCTGAGATGCCCGGTAGAGGAGCACAGAGCCCAACTGCAGCCCATGCTGCACCACATACTCTCCTAACCAAGTTCCATATCCTTCCTCACTTGGCTTCCCAGAATATGGGGAGAGGGAGAAGGGAAGTGAAGGGCAGCCTTGCATTCCTCTCCTAGGGATGTTTCTCAGAACAGAAGACTGATATACCCTCGTCTTTGATTGCAAACCATGTCTTGCCCCTGCTTACCACCCTCTGAAGCCCCAGAAATGGACTCTACAGTCTGTTTCATTTTGCCTCCTAAATAAAAGGGCATAACCTCCCAAAACTGTGTCTTTATTTATTGTGTAGTACATAGCTGCGTCTACACGTGCACGCTACTTCGAAGTAGCGGCACCAACTTCGAAATAGCACCCGTCGCGTCTACACGCGTCGGGCGCTATTTCGAAGTTAACTTCGACGTTAGGCGGCGAGACGTCGAAGTCGCTAACCTCATGAGGAGATAGGAATAGTGCCCTACTTCGATGTTCAACGTCGAAGTAGGGGCCATGTAGACGATCTGCGTCCCGCAACATCGAAATTGCTGGGTCCTCCATGGTGGCCATCAGCTGGGGGGTTGAGAGATGCTCTCTCTCCAGCCCCTGCGGGGCTCTATGGTCACCGTGGGCAGCAGCCCTTAGCCCAGGGCTTCTGGCTGCTTCTGCGGCAGCTGGGGATCTATGCTGCAGGCACAGGGTCTGCAACCAGTTGTCAGCTCTGTGTATCTTGTGTTGTTTAGTGCAACTGTGTCTGGGAGGGGCCCTTTAAGGGACGGCTTGCTGTTGAGTCCGCCCTGTGACCCTGTCTGCAGCTGTGCCTGGCATCCCTATTTCGATGTGTGCTACTTTGACGTGTAGACATTCCCTCGCTGCGCCTATTTCGATGTTGGGCTGAGCAACGTCGAAGTTGAACATCGACGTTGCTGGCCCTGGAGGACGTGTAGACGTTATTCATCGAAATAGACTATTTCGATGTCGCAACATCGAAATAAGTTATTTCGATGTTGGCTGCACGTGTAGACGTAGCCCATATATGTTTTACAGGGTTTACTTGCCACCACACATCATACAGAGGGCACCTCCTTAAGGGCAACAAATGTGACTGTCATGTCACTGTCTGATCATTCATAAAGATGTTTTTCAAAGCCTGCCTGATTAGCAGTGCCCCACACTGTGCTCACCTTCTTGTCTCTGGTGCCTGTCTGCTCATAATTAGTGGCCAGATAATGTGGCTTAGCCCTCCAGCCTGGAAGGAAATTCTCCCCTTACTCTCATATAAGTTATGGAGCACATAGCAACCTGCTATCACAAGGGGGAATGTTGCTTTTGCTGAGGTCTAACTGAGTCAGGAGGCATTTGAACTTGGCCTTTAAATGGACAAATGCACATTCTGCACTGACTCAGCCAGTAGCTGAACTGCTCCTTACTGTGATCAAGGTTGTCATCATCTAAGGCACCAAGGTGTAAGCTGGTTCTACCAGGGTCACTACTGGCATCTCTATATCTCTAATAGTAATTTTCTAGTCTGGGAAAAAAAGTTCCATTCTGCAGCTTTCTGAACAGACTAGAGTTACTAAATATGCACACCTCATGCACCTTTCTTGACCAACCCATGTTAATATCAGTGAAAGGGCCCCTGTGATCCACCAACACCTGCAAAACCATCAAGAAGTACCTCAGTTATGTATTCTGTGGCAAAGTGGTCTTCCCATTTTCTTCACTATTAGGACAGTCTTCCTACTCCTGAGGTCTGTAGAACTGCCTCTAGTGTAGAAAGAGAATCTTCGCTATGTAAGCTGACCTACCAGCACTGAAGTCAAGTTTTACTTTGCAATTTTAATAATTTTATCAGCTATTACTTCTTATATATATTTCCTAACGCGAAGTATTTTTAGTTATTTTGTGGCCATCTAAAGTTACAGTCAAAGGGTAAACACTGTTGGTTATTTAAGGTTGGATATTGATGAAGGAGCTGTTTTTTCTTCTAAAGAAGAGCTCTATCAAACTGTAGAAATGTAAGGCTACAAAGGAACTCAAGACATCATCAAGTTCAGTCACTGATCCAGAAAAGAAGAGAACTTTAAGGCTATGGTTACACTGTCAAATTTTGCAGACAAAACCCTGGCTTCCAAAATTGGTCTAATGTCCACACACAAAATGTGCTTTGTCAACAGTTTTGCTGACAGCACTTTGACCAGCAGCAGTCTGCCTCTAGGCCATGAGGAATAATGCTACTGTTGACAGATTCTGTCAACAAAAATGCTGTGTGGATTCTCTGGTGAGGCCTTCTCTCCAGAGACAGGGCATCCACAATAATGAGTCGCCCAGTTTGCTGCGCTTGCGGGTGCCTGTTTTGTTGCTGTCAACATAGAAACATAGAATCATAGAAGAGTAGGACTGGAAGGGACCTTGAGAGGCCATCGAGTCCAGCCCCCTGCCCTTATGGCAGGACCAAGCATTTTCTAGACCATCCCTGAAAGCCATCTATCTAACCTCTTCTTAAATAGCTCCAGTGATGGAGATTCTACCACCTGCCTTGGCAATTCGTTCCAGTGTTTGATCAACCTGACAGTTAGTAACTTTTTCCTAATGTCCAACCTGAACCTCCCCTGCTGCAATTTCAGTCCATTGCCTCTTGTTCTAGCCTCAGAGGCAAGGAAGAACAAGTTCCCTCCCTCTGCCTTATGACACCCTTTTAAATACCTGAAAACTGCTATCATGGCCCCCCTCAATCTTCTCTTTTCCAAACTAAACAAGCCCAATTCTTTCAGCCTTTCTTCATAGGTCATGTTCTCTAGACCTTTGATCATTCTTGTTGTTCTCCTCTGGACCCTCTCCAATTTCTCCACATCCTTCCTGAACTGCGGTGCCCAGAACTTGACACAATACTCCAGCTGAGGCCTAACCAGCACAGAGTAGAGCGGGAGAATGAGTTCTCGTGTCTTGTTCACGACACACCTGTTAATGCATCCTAGAATCATGTTTGCCTTTTTCGCAACAGCATCACACTGTTGACTCATATTTAGCTTGTGGTGCACTATAACCCCCAGATCCCTTTCTGCTGTACTCATTCCTAGGCAGTCCTTTCCCATTCTGTATGTGTGACACTGATTGTTTCTTCCTAAGTGGAGCACTTTGCATTTGTCCTTATTAAACTTCATCCTGTTTACCTCAGCCCATTTCTCCAGTTTATCCGGATCCTTTTGAATTATGACCCTATCCTCCAAAGAAGTTGCAACCCCTCCCAGCTTGGTATCATCTGCAAACTTAATAAGTGTACTTTCTATGTCAATATCTAAATTGTTAATGAAGATATTGAACAGAACCGGTCCTAAAACAGACCCCTGCGGAACCCCACTAGTTACACTTTTCCAGTCAGATTGAAAATCATTAATAACTACTCTCTGGGTACGGTTATCCAGCCAGTTGTTCACCCACCTTGTAGTAGCCCCATCTAAGTTGTATTTGCATAATTTATTGATAAGTATATTATGTGAGACCGTGTCAAATGCTTTACTGAAGTCTAGGTATACCACATCCACTGCTTCTCCCTTATCCACAAGACTCGTTATTCTATCAAAGAAAGCTATCAGATTAGTTTGACATGATCTGTTTTTAACAAAGCCATGCTGGCTGTTCCCTATCACCTTACCACCTTCCAAATGCTTGCAGATGAATTCTTTAATTACCTGCTCCATTATCTTTCCTGGCACAGAAGTTAAGCTGCCTGGCCTGTAGTTTCCCGGGTTATTCTTGTTTCCCTTTTTATAAATGGGTACTATATTTGCCCTTTTCCAGTCTTCTGGAATCTCTCCCGTCTCCCACGATTTACCAAAAATGATTGCTAAAGGCTCAGATACCTCTTCTATCAGCTCCTTGAGGATTCTAGGATGCATTTCATCAGGCCTGGTGATTTGCAGACATCTAATTTTACTAAGTAAATTTTAATTTGTTCTTTTCTTATTTCAACTTCTAAACCTACCCCTTTTTCACTAGCATTCTCTATGTCAGGCATTCCTTCAGATTTGTCAGTGAAGACCGAAACAAAGAAATCATTAAACATTTCTGCCATTTCCAAATTCCCTGTTACGGTTCCTCCCTCCTCACTGACCAATGGCCCTACCCTTTCCTTAGTCTTCCTCTTGTTACCAATGTATTTGTAAAAAGCCTTCTTGTTTCCCTTTATCCTTGTAGCTAGTTTGAGCTCATTTTCTGCCTTAGCCTTTCTAATCTTGCTCCTGCATGCTCATGTTACTTGCCTATATTCGTCCTTTGTAATTTGTCCTAGTTTCCATTTCTTATAAGATTCCTTTTTTATTTTGAGATCATGCAAGATCTCCTGGTTAAGCCAAGGCAGTCTTTTGCCATGTTTTCTGTCTTTCCTACACAGTGGGATAGCTTGCTTTTGGGCCCTTAATAATGTCCCTTTGAAAAACTGCCAACTCTCCTCAGCTGTTTTTCCCCTCAGTTTAGCTTCCCATGGGACCTTACCTACCAGCTGTCTGAGTTTACCAAAATCTGCCCTCCTGAAATCCATTATCTCTATTTTGCTGTTTTCCCTTCTACCCTTCCTTAGAATTGTGAACTCTATGATTTCATGATCACTTTCACCCAAGCATCCTTCCACTTTCAAATTCTCGATAATTTCCTCCTTATTTGTTAAAATTAAATCTAGAACAGCTTCCCTCCCTCTGGTAGCTTTTTCAACCTTTTGGAATAAAAAGTTGTAGGCAATGCAATCCAAGAATTTATTGGACAGTCTGTCCCCTGCTGTATTAGTTTCCCAACATATACCTGGATAGTTGAAGTCCCGCATCACCACCAAATTCTGGGCCCTGGATGATTTTGTTAGCTGTTTAAAGAAAGCCTCATCCACCTCTTCCACCTGGCTAGGGGGCCTGTAGTAGACTGCTAGTAGGACCTCATCCTTGTTTTTTATTCCTCTGAGTCTAAGCCAGAGACTTTCAACCTGTCCATCTCCTTCGTCCATCTCCACTTCTGTCCAAGTGTGTACATTTTTAATATACAAGGCAACACCTCCTCCCTTCTTTCCCTGTCTGTCCTTCCTAAGCAGGCTGTACCCTTCAATACCAACATTCCAATCATGAGTATTATCCCACCAAGTTTCTGTGATGCCAATGATATCATAGTTGTATTCATTTATTAGTACTTCCAATTCTTCTTGCTTATTTCCCATACTTCTTGCATTTGTATATAGGCATCTCAGCCAGTGATTTGGTCTTGCCTCCCAGTTTTGCCCTGGCCCTCTTTTTACTCTCCCAGTGTAGACAATACTCCCTCCTATTTCAAATTCATCTCCCATGTATTCATGCTGTCCACTTACCTGCAGGCTTTGCTCCCCTGCCCCCGTCGAACCTAGTTTAAAGCCCTCCTCACTAAGTTAGCCAGCCTGTGTCCGAATATGGTCTTCCCCCTCCTCGAAAGGTGAACGCCATCTCTGCCTAGCAGTCCTTCCCAGAAAAGGATCCCATGGTCAAAGAAACCAAAGCCTTCCTGGCAACACCATCTATGCAACCAAGCATTCACCTCCAGGACACTCCTGTCTCTGCCTGGGCCCCTACCTCTGACAGGCAGGACTGAAGAGAATACCACCTGCACCCCAAACTCCCTGACCCATGCCCCCGGAGCCCTGAAGTCACTCTTGACCTGCTCAGCGTCACACCTCGCAGTATCATTAGTGCCCCCATGGATGAGAAGCATGGGATAGTAGTCAGAGGGCTGGATAATCCTCAACAATGCCTGCGTAACGTCTCGGATACGGGCCCCCGGCAGGCAGCACACCTCCCGAGATGAAATGTCAGGGCAACAGATGGGTGCCTCCATCCCCCTCAGAAAAGAGTCTCCAACCACCACTACTCTACGTTTCCTTCTTGCAGGGGTGGCACTAGACTTCCAGCCTTGGGGGTACGAGGCTTCTCCTCGTCTGTACGGGGTAATTCTTGGTCTCCTGTATCGAGTACAGCATAACGGTTTTCCAGTACCACGGTGGGAGGGTTCTGAGCAGGGGTGGGACACAGCCTGCTGTGAGAAGTAACCAGCTGCCAGTGTCCACCCTGGTCCACCTCCTCCAGTGGTTTATAAGCCGTCCTGTGCACTGGGACAGTTACCTCTGCAGTCTCCACCTGAATACTCTCCAGGAACTGCTCATGGACTCGGATACTCCTCAACCTGGCCACCTCCTCCTGTAGCTCCCCCACCTGCCACCTGAGAGATTCCACCAGCAGGCACCTTCCACACTGAATATTCCACTCAGCCTGGGTATCAGTAAGTGGGAACGGCAAGCCACAGTCCTTGCAGAACCACACCAGGATCTGGGTAGAAACATCCATGGTCAGGCAGTCTGTTTGGCTACAGGCACAAGTGGAGGAGACAGCAGTAGTGCTGGCAAAGGTGTTGCGGGTCTTCCTAACCATTATAGTCCTCTGTCAAACTCCCTCTTTAAACTTCCCCGTCTGCAGCTCCCTGTCCGCTACGCTCCCCTGGTCGCTCCTGCCTCTGGCTTTTAAGCCTGCTGGCCTCTCTCAGGCCCTCCCCCTATGAGTCACACAGAGGAAGGCTGATCAAGGAAGCAAAAGGTCAGGCAGGCAGGATGCAAGGCTGATCAAGGAAGCAAAAGGTCAGGCAGGCAGTCCCAACTGAAACTGAAACTCCCTCCACCTGGAATCAAAATGGCAGCTCAATTGCCAGCAGTTAAAGCACACGCTCACTCACCCAGAGATCAGCACTCTCACCTGGTAGCTTCTTCAGCGGCGGGCTCACTTGCTCTTCTTCCTCTTTAAACTCCCCTGTCTGCAGCTCCCTGTCCGCTACATAGTGGAGCACTCTTCTGATTGGCTTTTGTGTGTAGCCACACTGCCAACAGAAGTTTTGACAGTAAATCTCTTCCAACAGTGATTTCTGCTGACAGACAGTAGTGTTATCATAGCCTTAGTTTTTACCGCATTCTGAGAGATACATCTATGGGACTTTTAGGAATTAAATATATGTAAATCGTCCACTTTCCTTTGGGTATAGTAGTTTGAAGAAAGCTTGGTAAAGGTCTTGTAGATGTTTGTCTCTGTCTGACGGATCAGAGCAAATGTGGTTGTACCTTAGTGCCTGGCTGTAAACAATGGATGGTGTAGTATGCTGTAGATGGAAGCTGGAGGTATGTAGATAAGCATAGTGGTCTGTGGGTTTACAGTACAGGGAGATATTTATGTTCAGGAACCTTTAAGTAGTGTTCAGGAAGTGAATCTCTTGTGTGGACTGGTCCAGGCTAAGGATCATAGTGGGGTGGAAACTGTTGAAATCATGGTGGAACTCTTCAAGAGCCTCCTTCCCGTGAGTCCAGATGATGAAGATGTCATCAATGTAGTGCAGGTAGAGGAGGGGCACTAGGGGACGAAAACCGAGAAAGTGTTGTTCCAGGTCATCCATAAAAATGTTGGCATATTGCAGGGCCAAGCAGGTGCCCATAGCAGTGCCACTGATTCAAAGGTATAATTTGCCCCCAAATCTGAAATCGTTGTGGGTGAGGACAAAGTCACAAAGCTCCGCCACCATTTGTGCCTCAGTCTCATCTGGGATAATGTTCCTAACAGCTTGGAGTCCATCTTCATGTGGGATATTGGTGTAAAGGGCTTCTACATCCATGGTGGCCAGGATGGTGTTTTCAGGAAGATCACCAATGGATTGTAGTTTCCTGAGGAAGTCAGTGGTATCTCAAAGACAGCTAGGGGTGCTGGTAGCATAGGGTCTAAGTAGAAAGTCCACATGTCCAGACAATCCAGTGGTGAGGGTGCCAATGCCTGAGATGATGGGGAGTCCAGGATTCCCAGGTTTATGGATCTTGGGTAGCAGGTAGAATAAGCCTGGTTTGGGTTCAAGGGGTGTGTCTGTGAAATCTGTTCCTGTGTTTTTATAAGGAGGGTCTTGAGCAGATGCTGTAGTTTCTTTGTATATTCTTCAGTGGGATCCTCTGACAGAGGCTTGTTGAATGTCGTATTGGAGATTTGCCTGGCAGCCTCCTTTTGGTAGTCTGTCCTATTCATGATGACAACAACATCTCCCTTGTCGGCCTCTTGGATGACAATGTCAGAGTTGTTTCTGAGGCTGTTGATGGCGTTGTGTTCTGCATGGCTAAGGTTATGGGGTAAGCGATGCCGCTTTTCCACAATTTCTGCCTGTGCATGCCGGCAGAAGCATTCTGTGTATATGTCCAATTTGTCATTTCAACCATCAGAGGGAGTCCATGAGGAATTCTTTTTCTTGTACCAGAGGTGGGAGGATACCTGTGGGTCAGTGCGCTGTTCCATGTCATGTTGGAAGTATTCCTTGAGTCAGAGACGGTGAAAGTAGGCTTCCAGATCACCAAAGAACTGTGCCAAGATTTGTGAGGGTGGTGGGGCAGAAAGATAGTCCTCAAGAAAGAGCAGATTCTTCTGCCAGGCTTAGTGTGTAGTTGGAGACTGACAATACTGCTGGGTGAGTTAAGGCTACCACTATTGTAATCCCATGTGGAAAGTAGCAGTTTAGATAGTTTACAGTCCTTTTTCTTCTGTAGAGAAGAGAAATGTATCTAGTTCTAGTAAAGTCCAGCCATGCTGAGGTTTGTGTGGAAGGGGAAAAATGTTATTCTATTCCCATTTAAAATAATCCCTAAGACTATACAAAGCTTTTTTGGAATCAATATGATAAATAAATGTAATGTCAGGTGTATTGCTTGAAACTGCTGTATAACAGAAAAAAGTCAAAATGAATCGATACCTCCAATAATATGGTTAGAGTTAATGTTCCTGAATAAACTCAAATGGTGTCATGGCACTGATATTAAACTCTCTTTTAGATAGTCAGTGCTTCAGTTTTGCAGTACAATACTGATCGTGACATTCTTGTTATCTGCTGAACAAAAAAGTGGTATAATTGAAGAAGACATCTTGAACTATTGTATATACATATCAAGGTAAGTAAAGATGTTAAGAGGAAAGTAGGCACACTACATGTTTTTTCTATAAAAGAAGAAGGTGTCAATATTTGAAATGTAGATGTTAGTGCCATAATATTTATTTTTAATTATAGCTGAAAATATGGCCATCAACTATTTATGGCAGATCTGAACAGTTAATCAGCTTTATTACTGTCAAATCAATGTTGTCTCAGCTGCCTTGGCAAAGCTTTACTGTGCTGCCATGGGATATTTAACATGTATATTGAATCTTGTGCACACTTTTTATGCACTTTGTCTCTCAACTGAGCTCTCTCACCCATTAAAAGTTAGTTAAGAAACTTTTGCTCTGATAAGTTTTTGTGTCTGTCACCTTTAAATTGTATATATCTCGGTGAGGGAACGAAGAAAAAAGTACAATGCAGCCTGGGCAAATAATTTGTATTGTTGGGTGGTTGAAATATTGTTTTTGTCATTATCAACATCACAGTAAATGATAGGAAAGTAAATTTTGAGAGGAAAAATGATCTTAGGGTGAAGGAACTAGACTGGAACTCAGAAGAAGACCTGAGTTCAATTCTCAGCTTTAATCACATTTTATGACCTGCCCAAGAACACATCTCTCTGTGTGCCTTGGTTGCCCAACTATGAAATGGATACAATATTTCCTCTCCCCCCCCCATTATGTCTGTAGCTGGTTTCTGGGAATTTGTCTGGCCTTGTCACTACTCCACACAAGAGGTACATTTCCTGCTCACCACAGTACAAATCACTGATGGCCATATCTACACCGCTCTCTACCAGAAACACACTGACTGCTACACTTACCAACATTCCTCCAGCTTTCATCCAACACACACTGCATGATCCATCTATTATAGTCAAGCCCTTAGATACAATTGCATCTGCTCTGACCTTACTGACAGAGACTGAAAACTTCCAGAGCACTAACAAGCATTCATAAAACTTAATTACCCACCAAGAGAAGATATCCAGAAACCAGCTACTTCAAGATGTGCCCAAGAAGATCAACAACAGAACATCACTTGTCATCACCTACAGCTCCCAGCTCAAACCCCTGCAACGAATCATTAAACACCAGCAACGTATTCTAGATTATGACACTACAAGCCAGAAGGCCCTATGTCACAGGTCTGTCCTGTGCTATGGACAACCTCCTACCCTAACCAAGATTCTCACTAGCAATCAGAAGTTACACTACAGTAATACTAATCCTGGAGCTTTCCTTGCTACAAACCCCATTGCCTACTTTGTTCTACTATACATTCTGGGAATACCATCACTGGCCCTAACCATGTTAATTACAAGATCAAGGGCTCATTCTCTTGTACCTCGACCAATATTATACGTGTCATTATGTGCCAGCATTGCCCGTCTACTATTTACATAGGACAAACTGGGCAAATGCTTTGCCAAAGAATTAATGGACACAAAGCAGACATCAAGAATCTCAATACGCATAAGCCAGTCAGTGACCATTTCGGTGGAGTGGGCCATTCTGTTAAAGACCTTAGAATATACGTCCTACAACTAAGAGACTTTAAAAAGAGATTACATAGGGAGATTTGTGACCTGGGTTCACATTCAAATTCGACACATTAACACTTGGTATGAGCAAAGAGCAATTACCTCACACATTACAAAGACTGCTTCTCTTCCTTTGATATTCATAATTATCTCAGGCAAGACACGTAACACTCCCACCCCTCACCCACCTTCTTCAGTCCTTTGTACTTGATCTGTCAGTTTTTATTGCAATTTTTTTGGACCTCCGTACTATATAGATGTCAGTCTATGCTGGAAATGCTATTGATCTGAAGAAGTGAGTCTGTCCCTCAAAAGCTCACCACCTAATAAATCACTTTGTTAATCTTTGCTGTTTTGTTCTCTTAGAATACAGGCTAACATAGCTACCTCTGTTAGAATCATGGAAGTCTAATTGGACATACTAGCCTTCACTTGGTCTCATCTGTTAGACTCTGCACTTTGCTTAATTTGAAAAAGGGCAGTAATTTTTTTATCCTGAATAATTATATTTTGAGCCACATTAATGCTTTATTAATTGTAAGAGGTCCAAAATTGTGAAACTAGAATGACAAACCCTGACAGCTTGAAGATTCCTATATTTTAAAGTGAAGCACACGCAGTTCATTAGCAATAGTTGTCAGTGTGAGAGCTTGGGGGGCTAAAACATGTAGGCAATTAAAAAAACTCTTAATATTTACTAGTGTGCTTCATCTTTTTGGAACAAATGCGACTGAAATATAATGTCTCTCTAGATTGCATGTACTGAGACTCTTTGTCAGTCCATGTCAGTGTCTTCAAAATTAGTGTTCTATGTTTGACCTGTTTCAGTAGAGATTCTCTACACACAAAATCGCAGATGCTTACTGTTACTTATTTGGGCATGCAGTATGTTCTCTTTTTACCCAAGGATTTCTTGGGACCTGCCTGAACTAAAATCTTTCACTTATAAATTAGTGATGTGCAGATCTCAAAAGGCTCAGCATTTCTTTCGGGTTTGGATAGGCTTCCAAATTTTGGATGATTATCTGAAACTCATGCAAATTTCTTGGGGTCTAGAAATTGGATGAGGAAGGTTGCAAAAATAGAGTCTCTCAAGATTTTCCTCATGCCAAGTCCCAGGCAGATCAGAAAGAGATGAGTTTTTATCTTAGCTGAATTGCCTAATGTGTCTCTCTGGTAGAGTATACCTAGGCTTCTGTGTTACATATTGAAAATAATAAGTAAATGGAAATCAACTTTAATGCAAACAGAAAGCAAACACATGAATCGACATTAAAGGAAAACAAGAATAGCCAAAGCAAATTCTAAAGGCACTCTGTGGGCCTACAGTTTCAGGCTCCATTTACTGACATAACAAATACTTGCATTATGGGACACTTCATAGTTTGTTAGTTGCCATTCTGAGATGCCAGTAGGACATGTGCTAAGGCTATGGAACATTGACAAAAGCCACCATTTGCTTACAAATCTCTGAATATTTGTGGCTTTTCTGATAAGTCCAAGTCCCTGGCATGAACTCATAGAATCATAGGGCTGGGAGGGACCTCAGGAGGTCATCTAGTCCAGCCCCCTGCTTCAAACAGGATCAACTCCAAGTCAGCCAAGCCAGGACCTTGTAAAGCTGGGATTTAAAAACCTCAAGGGATGGAGAATCCACTACTTCTCTAGGCAATACATTCCAGTGCTTCACCACCCTCCTGGTGGAGTAGTTTTTCCTAATATCCAACCTACACCTCTCCCTCTGTAACTTCAAACCATTGCTCCTTGTTCTGCTATCTGACACCACTGAGAACAGCTTCTCACCATCCTCTTTGGAGCTCCCCTTCAGGAAGTTGAAGGCTTCTATTAAATCACCCCTCAGCCTTCTCTTTTGTAAGCTAAACAAACCCAAATCCCTCAGCATCTCCTCATAGGTCATGTGCTGCAGCCTCTTAATTAATTTTCTATTGCCCTCCACTGAACCTGCTCCTGCACATCCACCTCCTTTTATACTGGGGGGCCCAAAACTGGACACAATATTCCAGATATGGCCTTACCAGTACTGAATAAAGGGGAAAAACCACTTCTCTAGATCTGCTCAAAATGCTACTCTTAATGCACTCTAATATGCCATTAGCCTTCTCTGATACAAAGGCATACTGTTTACTCATATCCAGCCTTTCATCCACCATAACCCCATAGGTCCTTTTCCACTGTACTGCTGCTTAGCCATTTGGTCCCTAGCCTATAACAATGCTTCTGTTCCAAGTGCAGGACTTTACATTTCTCCTTGTTGAACTGCATCAGATTTCTTTTGGCCCAATCCTTCAATTTATCCAGGTCACTCTGGATCCTTTCTCTATCCTCCAATGTATCTACCTCTCCCCCCTAGCTTTGTGTCATCTGCAGATGTGCTGAGGGTGCAATCCAGTCCCTCTTCCAGGTCATTAATAAAGAAGTTGAACAACAACAGCACCAGAACAGAACCTTATGGCACACCTCTTGAAACCAACCACCATCCAGATATTGAGCCATTGACCACCCTCAAGCCAGCTTTCTATCCATCTGTAGCCCAAAGATCCAATCCATATTTCCTTAACTTATGGACAAGAATGTTGTGGGAGACCATATCAAAAGCTTTGCTGAAGTCAAGGTATATCATAGACACTAACCTCCCCATGTCCACAGAGCCTGTAACCTCCTCATAGAGGCTAATCAGATTGGTCAGGCAGGACTTGTCCTTGATGAATCCATGTTGGCTACTTTTGATCAATTTCCCCTCTTCCAAGTTCTCCAAAATGGATTCCTTGAGGATCCCCTCCATTATTTTCCCAGGAATTGAGGTAAGGCTGACCGGTGTATAGGTCTCTGGATTGTCCTTCTTTCCTTTTTTAAAGATGGGCACTATGTTTGCCTTTTTCTAGTCATCTGAGATCTCTCGCTGTCTCCAAGAGTCTTCAAAGATAATAGTCAAAGTCTCGGCAATGACGTCTGCCAATTCCCTCAGTACCCTTGGGTGCATTAAATACAGACCCATGGGTTTGTGTGCATCCAATTTTTCTGCATAGCTCATAACTCGTTTCTTCCCCACAGATGGCTGCCCTCCACCTTCCGTTGCTGCATTGTCTAGCACCGTGGTGTCTTTGTCCGTGAAGATGGAGGCAAAAAAGCATTGAGTATTTCAGCAATCAGGTATCTTCAGTGATCAGGTATCTCAATTATTAATAAAAAGAGCCCTTGAAAACTTGAACCCAAAGCATTCCCAGGACCAGAAAAACTGCCTTTTTTTATAAATTCTCTGATATTTTCAGATGTCCCATTATTTTCATATCCATGCGTTTAACAATGCTAGAAACATCTACAATAAACAGACAGTCCAGAAGTCTCAGTAAAACCATGTGCTTCCTCCAAAATAACACAGCTGCATTTTATGTATCATAGGCCTAACTATTTGTCTCATTCTCTGCCACTCAGCCATCAGCTTCAAATTCCCAACCCTGCTGCCAGCTTTCTGGCCCCAGTGCTGCCCACTCCATGGCCCTGGCAACAGCTTCCTGGCCATAGCTACCTGTCCAATGGCTTTCCCTACTCTCACCTCTCACTTGGGCCCCTCTCCCGGGAACCAAGTATTTCTTGACCAGGGTTGTTGCTGGACAATAGAGTCCTGGATTTTAGAGTTTCAACCTGTACTGTGTTGTTAAATAATCAGGTAAACTCAAATTACTAGGTACCAGTTCTCAAGTACTGAATGGTTCCCTGTTGCAGCTATCATACAATATTAAATGTCATCATTTTCACACTTCATTAAATGTATAATTCAGTGGGGAATGCCTTTACAGCTGCTTCTTGTTTCAAATGTGTTTGCTGTGCCTTGATGAAATCTTGGTGACCTCAATAATTTAACTTAGGCAGTATCCTCTATTTTCACCATTCAGTGTAATGAAAAACCACAGTATTTGGCTTTTATACTTGGAAGCTCAAAATTTGGTCTTGGTTCAGTTACACTGCCTTAATTAGTGGATTTTCTAAAAAATAGTACACATAAAGGCTGGTAATTTATATGAGAGTGGTTTAAAATTAAGATAACTGATGGATTACTGACACTGGAAAATATCTCTTGAGAATGAATTGAAATTATACATTTGTTTGACATTTTTAACATCTGGTGCTATAGCTGGCCAATGAGTTGTTTAAACATAACAGTTCTCATTTTCCTCATCTAAATAAGAAGATGACATCCATGACTACGAATTTATCTTCTTGACCTCTCCATGGTCCAAATCCAACGTCGGCTCTAGTCAAGTCAAAAGGGCTGAAGGGTTCAGGGAAAATAGGCACTCAAATAGCTGATAATGTCAGTGGAATCTGGATACCTCTCTCACTTAGAGGGTTTTTTGTTTTTTTTTTCCCCAAAAAATCCCTTCATGGGTCTTTGCCTTGACTCTATTGGCTGCTGGATCAGGCATCTTTAAGTCTTAATGGAGGAAGTGTCTAAAACTGAAACATCCAGACTATTCCTAACATAGAATACAGTGAACATTCCAAATGTATAGAAATGTTTTTTAACTAACACAACATAGGTTTGACTCAAAGCAATGACAGCAGCATACGTAGAGAACATATTGTAGGCAGCATTAATACAAGAGACTGTATGTTTTCTTATTTTCCAATATATGCTTAGGGTATATCTTCATAAACACTGAGGATGATTATTAAAATCATATTCCTCATATAAGAAAGTTATATCAATCTCAAAGAATTGAATATATTAATGCCCAGGTTAATTAATATTTCAGATTGTACCCAAAATATATGCTTATAGCCAGTTCTTATTAACTAAACTACATTAAACTCTTTCATATCCAGCACCTCCGGGACTGGGAGGTGTCCAGATGTTCAAATATTCTGGATAATAGAGAGGTATATCTAGCAATGCATAACACTAAAGCAAAATAAGATTAGATATTAAAAGCAAATGAAAACATATTCAGAGTAATTTTTTGCCAACCACAGTAATACTGCATTTGTTGTATTTATTTGTATTTACTTTCACTATACTGTACTTATGGAAATCATAACCAAAGTTTCCTTATGGTTATAACTCTAGTTATTTGAGATTTCTGGATGATAGAATGCCAGATATGAAAGAGTTTACCGTAAAAGGTGTCTCCTCACACAGCTGGAGGTCAGGGTCCCCAACATGCCCCAGGTGGTGGGCACCTGTTGCATCCTCCACAACGTTGTGGAGGGAAAGGGGGGCGCCTATGTCCCCGGGGGGGGGCCCTTCCAGCTGGCACTGTCTATGAGCAGCCGGGCACTGCCCCCATCCGCCAGGCCCCCTGGGACGACCACTGCATTCGCGAGGCCCTCAGGTAGGCCTTTGCTGATGGCCACCTCTGACCCACATGCATGCCCACATCCCATGCACATCCATCACCCGCCATCCCTGCCACCCCCCAACCCACCCCCACCAGCCACCGAGGAGCACAGCATGGAGTGGTAAATAAAGAAATGTTTTGTTGACCCGGGCGAAAGGTAGCAAGATATGTAGGTATATAAATTTGGGAAGGCTCGCCAATCTGATTTAAAGTTGAAGATTATAGGTTCGCACCTCTCCCGAGTTAACAGTGAGATCTGAGGCAAAGCCTCAGGCCAAAGCCGGAGGTGAGTTTTTGGGATTCCCAAGCACAACACAGACAATGATCTTAACAATACTTATGCTTTATTTAATAGTACAATAGTACATATGCAGCACTTAGCCAAGACACTACAATAAAAATGTATCGCGGTTAATACTTGGATTACAATCAAAGATCTTACTTAACAATATTACTAAGCAATACCTATTGTTTTACTGATTAATCTTATGGTTTTATCCTATGTCTAGCAAACAGGATGCAATACTCACTGACTTCTTTTGAATTCTTAAGAAGCAGAGACCAGCTCACTTCCACCTGTCAAAAGGGAGTTATTGCAGTGATTCAGAAAAGGAAGAAGTTAGCTAAGAGTTCTAAGAAATAACAAGAATATAATATAACAAGAAGAGAAAGACGGAGAGAGAGGGAGAGAGAGTTGGGGTGATAGGCAGCCCGTTGGTGCAGATCCATCTGGCACAGCTTCACACGCATCGCTTTGGGCTTTCATTACATGCCCTTCTGTTCTCCCAAGGGATTGTTTTATACCCTTTTTTCCCTTGTGCTGACTAAATTAGGGTCTGACATAATCGAATCTTGAATAACTATGGAGACCTCCGTATGTATGATGACCTATTCTATTCATCCTGTTTTTTTCGAAACAAAGTTGAAAAGGGAAATTCCATCTTAGCCCTTTTACCTGAATATATCCAATGACCTTTTGTTCTTTCCCATAAGTGAGAGAAGGTTTGGGCGTATTTTGCTATTTGAGAGGTATTTTTAGATGGGACAGACTGAAATGACACACCATTACTCACCTGACCTTAAACCTACTTATAAAAAGATAATTTGCCCAAGCTTCCCCCCGCCCCCATGCCCTACTTATTGGACAGGCCTCTTGCCTTTCTGCTGACAGGAAAGAAGGTAAGCATAGATTCTTCTAGGCCTCAATTAGCCAAACTATCATGGCTTCCTAATACTAATACTATAAGCTAAGCACAGGCAACAGTTTATATAACTTGGGTGTTCGTAAATAATACGTACAGGGGGAAACCTAATTTGGAGGGGGGAATCTAACTCAGACGGGGGCGAGGGGAACCTAACTTGAAGGGGGCGTGGTGCTCATTCTGGGGCAAGGGTGATGGGCCACGAATCCCATCTGCCCCTGGAGCCACTGCCCCCTCGGGTGCGGGGTCCCCAGTGGGGGGGGGGAGGGTGCCGGTAGCACAGCCAAATATTGCTGGTGGGTGGCCCTGGTGGGGGCAGAGGGGGCAGGCTTGGTGGGGCAGGACCAGCAGGGGGAGATGCCAGGGGAGCCAGGAGGTGGGCCACAGTGGCCATGTGCTCCCGCACAGCATGGCCAATGACCTCAAGGGCGTCTAGAAGTCTATTCCAGGAAGCCCTCCACCACTCCATGTCAGACCAGGCGAGCTGGATGTACTCCTTGGCCACCTCAGCTTGGTGGTGGGTGACTGGGTCTTCCTCGTCCCTCCGGGGGGCCCTCTGACCATGGCCCCAATGGCGCACTGCCTGGGGTGGAGTCCGGACACCTCCAACAGCTGAGGGTGGGCTCTATGGGACAAGGGATGGCGCGGGGCTCTCCTGGCCCACAGATGGTGTGGCTGTGTGGAGAGGAGGAGAGCATGTCAGTAGTGTGCCCCGGACAGAGGGGACCCGGCTGTGGCCTACCTGTCCGAGCCCACCCCATGGGACCCCCGCCCCGTCAAGGGACACTGACCCCTCCAGGGAGCACCAACTGCCCCCCCTCCCCCGGGACCGGGCCTCCCAGCCTGGGTGTGATCCCAGGGATCTTTCCCTCAGGTGGACCGTCCTGGTCTGCGGTGAGCGGGCCCCGGGCTCCATCCAGCACTGACCGGCCACCACTCCTGTGCAGCTTAGGGCTCTGTCCACTGGGGGCAGGTGCTGGGCATCACTGGTGTGGCACCGCGGGGTGCTGCATCCCATGTGGGGGCTGGCCTGTGTGCGGCCCAGGATCAGCTGTTCCATGTGTGAGCACCTAGCCATTGCGCTGCCCCCACCCTGTGAAGTAGGTGGCGCCCCTCCCTGGACGTACCTGAGGGTCCCTCGGTGATGTATGGAGATGTCCAGCCCTCAGTCACCCAGCTGGAGAAGTGGGAGGGGTTCACTATGGTCAGTTCCCCCTCCTCGCTTGACCAGTCTGGGGTCCCCTCGCCCTCCTGGTCCCCGATCCGGGCTGTTCCTGCTCCTCCTCCAGCTGCAGCTCCTCCCTGGGGGTGTCCAGGAAAGCCACGGGGGGTGAACTCTCTTGGGGCCCCAGGATGCTCTGTAGCTCCCTGTAGAAGGGGCATGTTGCTCGTCCTGCCACGGAGCATCCGGCCTGGTCCCTGGCCCTGGCATATCCCTGGTGTAGCTCTTTTACTTTGGAGCGTACCTGCTCTGCAGTATGCTCCAGGTGGCCCCAGGTGTGGAGGCCCATTGCCAGGTGGCCGAAGCCTGAAGCATTGCGCCGCTTCATGGCCATATGGTGCAGGACCTCCTCGTCCTGCGAGAGGCCAAGGAGGTCCCGCAGCTCCCGTTCCATCCAGGAGGGAACCCGGGAGCCTTGAGGGGGCTCGGAGGTGGGGCCATGGGGCTCACGGGGGGGGCTGGCTGCTTGCCAAGTGGCCACTGGAGCATCAGGCTGGAGCACATATGCAGGCTTTCCTAGCACGTTCTCGGCTTCCTGCCACGGGTTTCCTGCGTGTGTGCGGCTTTAAGGCAGCCAAACACAGGACCATAGAGCCCCGCTGCTGCCGGCTGGCTCCAGCTGATTGGTGCCATGGTGGACCTGTATTTCGAAAGAGTGGACTGTGGAGCATCTACACATGTACGCTTTCAATTTATTATTTCAAAAGGGAGCGATCTTCCTGATACGGGATCGGGGTTCGGATTTCGAAGTCTGCGCCCCATTCTTTCAATTTTCTTTCAAAAGACAGGTTTACACGTGCAGATGCTCCTCCCGCGGTTTCGAAAAAGGGCCATTTATTTCAAAGTTTTTGCACATGTAGACACAGCTTATGGGAATAACAGAGTAGGTCATGCTGGTGGGGAAGTGACAATCTATGTAAAAACAGCATCAAATACGCGGGACGACAAAATCAATCTGTACCATAGAAGCTCTGTGTATGTTTTTTTCGTGCTTGTATAAGAACATAGCAATAAGAATGCTTACTGACCGCATGGTCAGAATGGCCTTTGTGAAATAATCAGGGGTATGAAAGAGGTGACAAAAACTGAAAACCAAGGAAAAATGGAACATATTGACGATCTATTTATTAGCTGGGTACATGCCACCTCTGGTGATGTGATACAGGTAAAATTTCAAGTCTAGTGACTGCTTCATGGAGCACTTAGCTGTCAAACCCATGAGAAGAGAAACAACTCTAGTAGTCCAAGGTGGAACACGAGGTCTAATCCAAGAGGAAATATAGCTGAAATGCTTGGTAACAGCAAACATAACATAATTAAATGTAACATCCTTATGTGGGGGAATATCAAAGAAACACACCACAGTAGTAATTAACTTCAAAAACAGGAGGAAAAACGAGTAAGCTACTTGAAGAGAAATTAAAAGAAACAGTAACAAAAGTGAAATAGTTGTAAGCTGAAGAGGAAAAAAAGACTATTTAAAAACATGCAGTAGAGTCTTAAAATAAATGTATGTCCAAAAGAACAACAAAAAGGTACAGTAAAAGGACCAAAAAAAGACACCATGGGTAAACAATCTGGTAAAAGAGGAAGTTGGAGGAAAAAGATATAATTTTAAGCTTGAAAGTTAAAACCTACTGAAGAAAAGAGTTTGAACTCTGGCAAACCAAATGTAAAAGTATGATTTGACAGGCCATAACATAATTTGAAGAGCAAATAGTTAAAAAAAATAGAAAAAGCTAACAGCATTTTCAAGTACATCAAAAACAGGCCAAACAGTCAGCACAATGTCTAATTATTCAACATATTTAATTCCAAAGATGGCTGTGAAGAATTACAAAACAATCTCACAAAACTAGGTGAGTGGGCAACACAATGGTAGATGAAATTCAGGCTGTGGCTGCACTAGGGAGTGACATCAAAATCGCTTATCCTTATCTGTCACTTCGAAATAAGCTATTTCAGAATAAGTGCTATGGAAGCGACTGCACATGAAACACGGATCGACGTTGCAATCCGCAACATTGAAAAGACTCCCAGTCATTTCGAAATGGAGCAGCTACACAGCCACAGCTTCATTTCGAAATAATGGAGCAGGAAATGGCTCGGGCAGGGTTGAATGGCTGACACACCCTTCCTGGAGCACAGGCCAGCTGACCCCTTAAAGGGCACCTCCCAAACACATTCCCCGTGCACATGCTGAGGACCCTGGCTGCTTGCAGCATGTGACCTCCAGCACAGCACTCGGCAGAGCCTTGGCTAGCCACCACACCAGTGCCTGCCATGGACCTACAGCACCTCACTGACAGGGACACCTTGGACATCATGGCCAGCCTGATGTCGATCCTGACAGCACGCCTTATGAGGCTACATGCTGCCTGACACATGGACAGCCTCCTACAGGCTCCCACCACGGTGCATCCAGAGCACCCCCTGTTCCAGCCCCACCGTCGCCTCTGGCAGTACCCCACCAGTGGGGAATGGTGGGATGATATCATCCTCGGAGAGTGAGACGATGACCAGTGGCTCTGAAACTTCTTAATGACTAGGGCCACTTTCATGGAGCTGCGTCATTGGCTGGCACCAGCACTTCGCCACCAGGACACCTGCATGCAGCCTGTGCTCCCCCTGGAGAAATGAATAGCCATGGCCCTGTGGAAGCTGGCTACCTCAGACAGCAACTGCTCGGTCAGCCACAAATTCAGGGAAGGGAAGGCCACCTTTGTGGTCATCCTGCTTGAGGTGAGGCACCCAGAGCCACACACCCATGGCATGGTCTTGGGGAGGAGGGTCCCAAGGAGTGGGGCCCCGGGGAGTGGGGCCCTGGGGAGGACATCCCCCATACGCTACCACACATTCACCGGCGCACCCCTCTTGCCAACCCCACCTGAGCCAGGATGCATAGTACCATTAAATAAATTCAACTGATATTTTTGGAACACAAAGAATGTGTGACTATTTACAGGGGGGATGGGGGTGAACCATTTACATTGGGAGGTTGGGGGAGGCCTCAATTGTCCATCAGAGTGGCTGGTCTGAAGCCACAATGGCCCCTGGAGCCATGATTGCCCTGGGTCCAGGGACCACAGCGGGGCTGGGGTGGGGCAGGTGGAATGGAGGTAGGGCTGGACCAGGGTATCTAGGGGCACAAACTTGTGGGGAGGAGGGGGAAGAGCCATGGAAGGTCAGGGCTCGCCTGGCCATAGCCAGCATGCCAGCTCCCGCCACTTGGCTGGGGTTATGTAGGCTGGGAGCAGAACTACCCTATCTCCTCATGAGGTTAGCGACTTCGACGTCTCGCCGCCTAACGTCGAAGTTGGTGCCGCTACTTCGAAGTAGCGTGCACGTGTAGACGCAGCTGAGGAGATAGGAATAGCGCCCTACTTCGACGTTCAACGTCGAAGTAGGGACCGCGTAGACGATCCGCGTCCCGCAACGTCGAAATTGCTGGGTCCTCCATGGCGGCCATCAGCTGGGGGGTTGAGAGATGCTCTCTCTCCAGCCCCTGTGGGGCTCTATGGTCACCGTGGGCAGCAGCCCTTAGCCCAGGGCTTCTGGCTGCTTCTGCGGCAGCTGGGGATCTATGTTGCAGGCACAGGGTCTGCAACCAGTTGTCAGCTCTGTGTATCTTGTGTTGTTTAGTGCAACTGTGTCTGGGAGGGGCCCTTTAAGGGAGCGGCTTGCTGTTGAGTCCGCCCTGTGACCCTGTCTGCAGCTGTGCCTGGCATCCCTATTTCGATGTGTGCTACTTTGACGTGTAGACGTTCCCTCACTGCGCCTATTTCGATGTTGGGCTGAGCAACGTCGAAGTTGAACATCGACGTTGCCGGCCCTGGAGGACATGTAGACGTTATTCATCGAAATAAGCTATTTCGATGTTGGCTGCACGTGTAGACGTAGCCCTTATCTCTAGTACAGGTTGTTCCCCTACATGTTAATGAAACAAAACAAATATGCAATGACAGATTTGGAGTCAATGGAGTGGTTGTAGGAGTAATGGTGGTGCCTCCATACTTGTACATCCGGGGTGCTTATCTAGAAGATTGAAGCAAAAGACGTTAACAGCATACAGCACTAACAATTGGTTCTTAAATACAGGACCTGTCCTTGGAATGTAGTTGCTGAGGCAACTATCCCTCCCTTCAGACTTCAAGGTCCTGCCTGTCTGAGCTGGGTCGACTTTCTCTGGGTCTTGTGAGAGAGTAGAGGGAGGGAGCCCAGCGAGGTATCTCGACTCATGCTAACTGGGTTTCTGAATTACAGGATTATAGGCCTACTTCAGACTATAGGATTCAAATATGGGGTCATTAGCACAAACCACAGCTTGCCTCAGGAATTTTCACTCTTCATCTACAGATTATTAAAAAGGCTTAACCTAAACAAAACATAGATGCAACCTAACTATCAGGTGACTGATTCTCTAGGGCTGCATCTACTTTGCCCCTCCCTTTTAGAAGGGGAATGTAAAATGAAGAAGGTCAAAAATGCTAATGAGGTGTGATATGAATACTGAGTGCCTCTTTGCATAATGGTGGCCACTCACCCTGTCAGGACTGCTGCTTTCAAAAAGCAAACTAGCCATTTAGAAGGCACCAGAACTGAAGGAAAAACAAGAACCTCTAAAATAGTGTATTGTTTTTTTTTGTCTGTTTTGTAAAGACTTGCGTTTTCTACTATCCTTTACTTTGAAAGTTCGTCATTGCAAGGCCATAAAATAATCTCCCAACAATTCTGTTTTTTACAGTTACTGGAAAGCTGGGCTGTCAAATTGCAATAAAAATACAAAAAAAAAATGGACAAATGCATGCAAACATACCATCTCCACAAAGGAAGTAATATTTCTTTGGTCTCCTTTCTTGCATGGTTGCTAAATTCACAAAGATACATGGAAACTCTGAAATAAACTCAGGCTGCATCTACACTATGAGATAAATTCAAATGTAAAGCATTTAGCTTGATATTACCATGTGACGGTCTTCACTGTAAATAGCATTAGCTCGATTTAGGGAGCACTAATATCGATATCACAATATCTTCATTACCTGTTGGGTATAGTGTCAAGCTCAAATTCAAAAGTTTTATTAAAGACCAGTGTGGAAGCACCACATCTTAAAATTGAATTTATTAGCTTGCAGAGGTGGCCCATGTGTAACTGACAATGCGCCTCAGTGCTCTACATTGGCCGTTACTCTCCAGGTGTGCAGGAATTAGCCAACAGGAAGACTGTGCATTTCAAACTGGGACCAGAAAGCTTGTGGCTGGGCAATCATGTTTGTATGAGAGCCTGAGAAATGTCTGCCCTTCTTTGTTATTAGCGCTGTGAGCACATCTAGCCATAACAAATAGTCGTGCAGGGAGTTCGTGGTTTTGTCTCTACACTTGGTATTTTTTTCTGTGCTGCCTGGCACCAGCCACTGTTCTGCCACACCACATGGCAACAAGGTTGTTGTGGTTGTCTTGCTTGCATAAGAGACAGAGAAATGCCTTCTCAGTGGTTTATATTTGTGCACAAACCTCCCTCTCCTCTTCACCCCCACAGGTGCCATGCAGGTGGGGTCTTTCCAGCTCTCAGCCACATCACATGAGTAGCCCTCAGCCCAATAAAAAGATGTGCCTGCTGTTCGGTGCTGACCACACTGCCAGGCAGCACCATGTCCTGGTGTGGGCAAGGTTACGGTTTCAAGGGCAGGAAAGAATTTCAGGGGTTTGCTGCTTCTGGGAGAGAAGTCTCCCCCAGTGGCTATGATATTTGGGGGGAACTAATTCAACTGGCCAGCCACTGAATCCCACCATGCTCTTAGCAAGGGACCTATGGGATTTGCTGTCATCAGGGGAAGTCTCCCACATAGGCTAAGATATTTGGGGTGAAGGACTTCAACTACTTCACCATTTCAACCAACTCTGCTGCTGCAGACCACATCATCATCATCATCAATGGGCTCAGCTCCTGTTGGCGTCTCATGCCTCTCTCACTATTTACTTCCATCTTTCCCTGTTCAGTGCAGAGTGGCTTAGTTTCTGTAGACTAGCTCTTCATCAATCTATTATATCATCTGTCCATTCTCTGTGGGGTCTGCCTCTCCTATTTGAACCGTCCATTATGCCAAATACCAGGGTCTTGATTTTTCATTCATCGCTCATTCTGCAAATATGCCCAAATAGTTGTAGCTTCAGTTTTATAACCCTCTGCAGCAGGTTCTCTTTCGGCTGTATCTTTCTATATAATTCCTCATTGGTGACCTTCTGCATCCATCCTATACTCAGAATCTTTCTATTACAACTCCTTTTGAATGCCAGTATTCTTCTCTTTGAATCTTTCATTATCACCCATGTCTCACATCCATACACTTGCTGCTGAATACACACATTTTCTAGACACTCAGCTTTGTTCTTAAACTAATTGCTTTGCTTTTCCAGATCGTATCCATCACCTTCAAACTCACTCTTGCTTTCGCTATTCTAGTTACTATTTCCTTCTTACAGTCTACATCATATGTTATATTGCTCCACAGATATGTGAACTTCTCTACATTTTCTAGTTTAATACCATCGACACTGATCTTCCTTTCTATTTCCTTATCTCCAAATACCATTGTTTTTCTTTTATCGATGTTCATAATCAGGCCGTACGGCTTCCCTTCTTCGTTTAACACCTGCATCATTTTTGCTAGCTTCTCCTCATCTTCCTCAATGAAAACTAAATCATCCATGAACGTCTAGTTGGTAATTCTTTTCCAGTGCACAGTTCTTTTCCAGTTACCTCTTCCTTGATCTTGTCCATCACTCTCTCCAGATATGCAATGAAGATACTTGGCAATATTGGATCTCCTTGTCTTGAACCTCTACTTGTTTTAAACCAACTTCCTAACTCCCTGCATGTTCTCAACGCTGCCTCCTCATTGTCATTGAAAACCTTCAACAACCTTACCAGTTTGCTATCCACTCCATATGACTGCAACACCACCAAAGTCACTTTCTGATCTATACTGTCAAATGCCTTTTGAAAATCGATAAAACAAGTGTATACATTCTTCTTCTTTCGTCAAGCTTTTTCTGCTATCAATCTTAATGCCAATACCTGCTGTATGGTACTTCTATCTTTTCTGAACCCCGCTTGCTTGTCTGCTATATGTTCTTCTATCTGTAATCTTAATCTCTCAGTCAGTATCCTCATCAGCACATTGCCTAAATGACTCGTTAGGGCAATCGTTCTGTAGTTCTTGCAATCCAATGTACTTCCTTTCTTGGGTATTGTCACTTGCACAGATATTTTCCTTTCCTTAGGTGCCTTCCCTTCTTTGCATGCTATATTACATAGTCGGTGTATTTCCTGAATCATGTGTTCTCCACCATATTTAATCCTCTCTCCCTTGATCTTATCATTCCCATGGCCCTTGTTCTTTAGGTGTTTCACTGCTTCGGTCTTGATCTCGATGCTCAGGGGAGATATCTCTTTCAGTTCTTCAATCAGTCTCTCTGAAACGCTTGGGTCCAACTGTGCTTTGTATAGGTTGGTGTGATATCTTGTCCATCGCTGCACAATCTTCTCCCTGTTTATGAGTACTTCTTCATTCTCATCTTTGATCACCATCTGCTTTGGTTGGCATTTCCTATTAATATTCCAAATTGTCTTATACACCTCCCTGGTCTTACATTCTTTGTAGTACCTCTCTATATCTTCACATTGCTCCTGTAACCATTTCTCCTCATCCTTTCTTGCTGTTTTCCTTACCTCATTGCATTTCACCCTATATTGCTGTTCTGCCATCTCAGAAACATCTCTTCTGATCTTCAATGCTCTCTTCTCTTGAACCAATTTTAGTGTCTCCTGGGTAATCCACTTCTTATTGATCTTTTCTTTTTCTGGAACAATCTGCTCAATTGCCTGTTCTATAATAATGACTATCCCTGCAACTCTCTTATTTATGTCTTTCTCTGTGGCAATATTCTTAATCTTCTCTTCGAGCGCTGCTCTGTAGGCATTCCCTGTTTCTTCCTCACATAGCCTTGCCACATCTCTTATTTTCTTAAACTGCGTTTTACATTTTCTTTTGAGTTTTATATTGATGTTTGCGATCACTAGACTCTGGTCTAAGTCTATATCCACTCCTTGGAAAGTTTGGCACTGCTGTACTGATGGTTAGCCATCTTCTTATCAAAATCATATCTTTCATGTTGTTGGACTTCCCATCATTTGATAGCCACACCCACTTCCTACAGTCCTTTTGTTGGAATCTTGTGTTGCAGATCACCATCTCATGATCTGTAGCAAACTCTAATAGTTTCTCACCTAGTTCATTTCTTTCTCCATATCCAGACCTTCCCATCACTCTCTCCCAACCCTCGTTATCTGTTCCAACCTTTGCATTCCAATCTCCTCCGATGATCAACACATCTTTCTTTGGTATGTCCTCCACCATCTTTGTCAATCTCTTCCTCCATACTGTCAGATGTGGGTGCATGCACCTGCATGACTGAGACAATGAACAGTTTTGCTTCGAATCTCGCTACCATCATTCTTGCACTCACAGTTTTGTATCTCAATTATGCTCTTCTAGCTGTTTCACTAAGAAGAAATCCAACTCCTGCTTCATGTTTCGTTTCGTTTCCTCACCAAATGACTTCATAACCACATATGTCTCCTGATCCTGCCCAATGCATCTCTGCCAGTCCACGTATATCACATCAGTATCTCTCTGTCTCCTTCCAAAGTAGCTCTAATTTTCCAGTTGTCCACAGTGTTTGGACAGTCCATGTTCCAATGGATAGCATATATGTCAGTTGTAGTTTTCTTTTGGTAGCCAACATATTGACCCAACCCATTCTCTTGATTGGTATCACGGACCTTGTTTATCCAGACAATGTCCAAGCTGGCATTTTTTATCATTTAGTTGTACTGGCATCAGATTTCATTTGTATTGTTGTTTGATGGTCAGTGCATTGACACACATTTGACCAACCCCCCTCCTTCATCCAGGCTTCAGACTGGCATGGAGCTCATAGAGGCTTCATGGAGGAGTTTGCAGACCACAGCCCCCTCCCCCTGCAAATAGTTCTGGGGCTTTCTGTCCATTGCACACACGTGCTGCTTTGATATTTCTATTATAAAGACTTTTTCCTAACAGTTCCTATCTTTCTTCATGCTTTGACCCCCAAAAACACAGGGTGGAGGGTGAGTGGAGATTCCTGTTTCTGTTATAAATACAGTGTATGAGATTTCACTGATATTCCCCATGTTTGCAATGTCTGCGTAGTGAAGGGGAAAGACAAGGATCTTTTTTTGTATACTTTTCTATCCTCTTGCTTGTAACTTTGCATCCCTTTATGCTGGAAAGAGTGGGTGGAGGGCCAGTTGAGAATACAGTTTGCCCCTGTGTTATTTTCAGGGGTAGGATGCAATCACAGGAGTGGGGACAGTCAGTGGATGGCCAGATGAGAACACAGCCTGTGCATAGAAGCTTTATGGTGAACAGGGAAGCCCAAGACCCTGCCCTCAGCAATTCTCTTTTTTCTAAACCTTTGCTATCATTTTTTTTTCTTCAAGCTTTTCAGGGTGCCTGTGTTATTTTCATGGATCAGATGCAATCACGAGAGTGGGAACAGTCAATGGGTGGCCAGTTGAGAATTCAGTTACAGAAGAGATTTCTGTTAACTTGTTTGCCATCTCTGTGGATGCCCTACATTTCCTTCCTTCCAATGGGAAAAATGGCAATAGGAAAATGCAATGTGGGAGGATGATATTAAAGACCAGCGAACATACCCAGAATGCTACAGGTATGATGGAGCTGTGGGATAGGTTCCCCCAATGTACTACTGTAACAGTCAGTGTTTGCCAACTGAGTGCAGCAGCAATAAAGTTGATTTTGTGAGAAGCACATGGAGAGGTGAAGATAGTCAAATTTGAATTTATGAATTGCAGAATTACAAAATCAAAATTAATAAATTTGATTTTATGTCATACTGTAGACACAGTCTAAAACCACAAAAATGGTTTAAAGAGCCACTAACTTTTTTAGTTATGAAATCTTTCATATCCCAAGGTGTAAACATTTAAATAAGGTAACATTAATAACAAAGCCACCTCCATAATGCTTATGCAGTAGACCATAGAAGTCAGAACAGAAGTCCTATGGTATCTTCTGCCACCCTTAACTGTTTCTCAAAAAGAGGCTTCTGTGAAAGTTGGATCAGGAACCTGGATGTGGTGTCTATGCTATTTCCACATAATTCAGGGTAGGAGAGAATTCATGACAGTGGGTAGATACATGCACAAACAATATAAATACATAAATAAATGTATAAATACCAGGGAAAAGATTATGTGGCTCAGGTAGCCACAAGTCTCAATGTAAAGTGTTTGAATAAGGAACACAATCCTTATATCAGGGCAGGGGCTGGAGAGGATTGGAGATGTGAATCTGTTCCCTGTTCCCCATACAGGCCATAAAGTCTGTTTCACCATAGTGACAAAAGAGCTGTACATTTATCATCTGTATAGTGAGTGTTTATGTCAGTGAATGATATCATAGCCATTTCAAATTAATATATAAGGACACTTAAAAAGAAGACTAAGAAAGTACCATTTAACTCTTGCAATAGATTGGATAAGGAGAAGTTTAGGCCATACAGGCTACGTCTACACGTGCACGCTATATCGAAATAGCTTATTTTGATGTAGTGACATCGAAATAGTCCATTTCGATGAATAATGTCTACACGTCCTCCAGGGCTGGCAACGTCGACGTTCAACTTCGATGTTGGGCAGCACCACATCGAAATAGGCGCTGTGAGGGAACGTGTACATGCCAAAGTAGCACACATCGAAATAAGGGTGCCAGGAACAGCTGCAGACAGGGTCACAGGGCGGACTCAACAGCAAGCTGCTCCCTTAAAGGGCCCCTCCCAGACACACTTGCACTAAAGAACACAAGATCCACAGAGCCGACAACTGGTTGCAGACCCTGTGCATGCAGCATGGATCCCCAGCTGCAGCAGCAGCAGCAGCCAGAAGTCCTGGGCTAAGGGCTGCTGCACATGGTGACGATAGAGCCCTGCAGGGGCTGGAGAGAGAGCGTCTCTCAACCCCTCAGCTGATGGCTGCCATGGCAGACCCTGCTATTTCGATGTTGTGGGACGCGGATCGTCTACATGTGCCCTACTTCGATGTTCAACTTCAAAGTAGGGCGCTATTCCCATCCCCTCATGGGGTTAGCGACTTCGACATCTCGACACCTAACATCGATTTCAACTTTGAAATAGCGCCCAACACGTGTAGCCGTAATGGGCGCTATTTCGAAGTTGGCGCCACTACTTCGAAGTAGCGTGCATGTGTAGACGTGGCTACAGAGGGTAAAAATGACAAATGATTTCTAAAAGAATAGGAATAGTTTTCCATAAAAAAAAAGAGTTGCTATGTGTGGTGAGAGTTGTGGGGAGAAGAGAGGTAGGACTATTGATATTTGGTAATCTAGTTTCTCCTTATTACTGAGTGGAGACGGTGATGGTTTGATCAGGACTTGTTTTATTACTTTGTATTTAAAAATAAGGGTTGTCCTCTCCAGGAAGAGACTCATCTAATTCAGATTGTGAATCACCAATCCCTTATTTATTTAAGCCTCCTAACTAAATTCCAGCCTAACCACAAGTGTACGCAGCATGTTATCATCACAGTTTCTACAAAACTGTATTTCATCATGGCTGTAGTGATAGTATTAGGAAATCATACCTACAATTCATGTTAAATAAAGCTGTCAATCTGGAAACAATAAAACTAAAATGTACATGTTTGTTTTTTGTTTTATTTTTCAAATGGTGAATGCAGGTATGAGAGAGAGAGAGAGAGAGAGAGTGCAAATACATATGAATGCCTCTATTCTCATCACTGATTTTTCTAATTCAAGAGACCTCAGTTGACTTCAAAGTTCCAAAGGTCTCTCATTTATGGCACAAAGACTTTTTTTTTCTTTACTTAAGTTTTTTGTGAGGGAATGTTCTTCAGTTTTTGTTCAGGATGTCTTTTACAATCAGCGTGTCAATATGTTTCGCAGAATGTAGAAGTCACAACTAATCATTTTTATGATCCTTAATCTGAATGTTTCATTCAGGAGACAAACGTGCTGGAACAATTTTTATAGTGGGGGTGTTTTGAGCCATTAAACAAAGCTGTGAACTCTCTACAGCCGTGTCTACACGTGCACGCTACTTCGAAGTAGCGGCATTAACTTCGAAATAGCGCCCGTCACGGCTACACGCGTCGGGCGCTATTTTGAAGTTAACTTCGACGTTAGGCGGTGAGACGTCGAAGTTGCTAACCCCATGAGGGGATAGGAATAGCGCCCTACTTCGACGTTCAACGTCGAAGTAGTGACCGTGTAGTCATTGCGCGTCCTGCAACGTCGAAATTGCTGGGTCCTCCATGGCGGCCATCAGCTGAAGGGTTGAGAGATGCTGTCTCCAGCCCCTCAGCTCAATGGTGGCCGCATGGAGCGGCCCCTTAAAGGTCCCTTCCCCCTCCCTTCCTGTGCAGGAAGCTGAGGGAACGTGCAGGCGGCAGCCCAGACACGCGGCCAGCCTGCACGTTCCTCAGCCACCCACCCAGCTGCGATGGCTGGCTGGAAGCCCCCCCAGCGCCCCCAGGGGACCCCCACCAAAGGGGAGCCAAGGCAGACAGCCCAGCCAGAAGGGCAACCAGGCTGGCAAGCGGCAGCGGGGCCTCTCCTGGATGGAGGCCGAGCTGAGGGACCTGCTGGGGCTTTGGAGCAAGGAGCAGGTGCTCCAGGTAATGGGGAGCAAGAGGCAGAACGTGGATGCGTTTGCTCGGCTGGCCGACGGCCTGGCTGCCCGGGGTCACCCGGCCGGACTCCTGATCACGTCAGGAGTAAGGTGAAGGAGCTGCGGCAGGGTTACTCCTGGGCCCGGGATGCGGCCAGCCAATCTGGGGCCGCCCCTGTCACTTGCCCTTTTTACAGGGAGCTCAGGGACATCCTGGGCCCCCGGCACACCTCCTCCCCTCCAGCCACCCTTGATACCTCGGCCGACGAGCCCCAGCAGGAACTGCAGCCGGAGTCCGCCCCGGAGGTAAGCCCCGCACCCCGGGGGCCATCCCCGGAGCCCGCCCCCGGGGCATCGCGGCAGGAGGGGGGGCGGGGGGGGGCTCCTCCTCTGCAGAATCCGGGCTGCAGATCCTCCTCCTGCCATCCCGGAGCAGCAGCAGGGCTTCCGCCCCCTGGGGATCTCCAGACCGTGGGAGTGGACCGACAGGTATGTACCCCCCTCTGGTGTACACCCCTGGGCTTGAGGGGCGGGGGGGTAATAGATATGTGTCCAGGGCCCCCCACATGCTCACATGGCCATGGCCCCAAGGACAGCAGGGCCATGGCCCTCACAGCAGTGCATCAGCCCCTGCCCGCCCCCACCCCGCACGACAGTGCCATGGCCCACCCTCGGGCGAGGGGGGAGCGGAACCTCAAGGGGCCCCCGGGAGGAGGGGGTGGGACACCCCGCAGCAGCAACAGCAGCAGCAGCAGCATGTGATGGAGTGGGGGGAGTGCCAAAGGGAGACTCAGGCTAGATATGAGCAACAAGAGCCGAATAGCTCCCAGGGGCAAAGGATGATCCTGGGGCTACAGCTGGCAGGTGACACCTCTGCCCTGAACAAACAGGAGGGAGGAGCCGAGCTGGCTTGGAACTGGGGAGGGAGGGCGGGGGCCACAGGTAGAGGCTAGGGGAAGGGAGAGCTGGAAGGCAGCCAGCCTGAGGAGGGGGAAAGCTGCATCCCAGAGGGGCCCCCCTTGGGGTCTTCTCCCCACGACGGGTTGGAAGGACTGTCTCTTCCCACAGCTGGTGCTGTCACTCCTGCCAGAAACTGGCCATCTGTGGCCTAAGAAACCTCTCCTGCTGTCAGACCCTGTGGGGTGAAGTGAGAGTCGCTCCCACCAGGGGACGGGGTGCAGGGCAGGGGGACCCCTGAACCCCATCCATCACAGAAGCATCTCCCGGGGATGGGGATGGGGAACCTGCAGCACAGGGCTGGGGGGACAAAGGCCACGGCTCGGGGCCCACACTAACGCCTGTCTCCATTCTTCTTCCCCCACTCCTCTCCTGTGTCCCGCACCTGCACCATCAGAAGGACCGGAAGAGAGCGCCGGCGAGGCATCAGTGGTCCCAGAGAGCCCTCTGGGACCATCGCTTCAGGCCAGCCCCTCGGCCGAGGACCGACCGGCCCCACAGTGGGCTAGATGGCGGACCCCGCGCCACCACCAGCCGACAGCGACGGACCCCCAGCTGCTGGCCATCCAGCGACAGCAGCTGGAGGTCGTGAAGCAGCACCTGCAGCTGCAGGAGCAGGAGCTGGCCTGGCGCCAAGAGGCATGGGGGGCCTACATGGAGACTTTCAACCACCTGGTGGACTACCTGGCCCCCCATGCCGCGCCGGTCACCACAGCACCCGCTGTGCCTGCTCCACCAGCCGCACCACCAGCTACTCCGCCCGTCGCCGTCCTGTCCGCCGTCGCCCCGCCACCCACCGCCGAGGGCCGGAGCGCCAAGGGACCCCTGGAGCCAGCTGAGACTCGCCAGGCATATCTTCCGGTCCGGCCCTCCCCCAGCCAGCCCAGGACAGGGCTGCGGCCGCAGCGGGGCTCCTGGCCGCCCACGCCCAGTGCCGGACTGTAGGGGCAAGGGGCCTGGGATGTGGCCCCCCCCCTTGTATATAGTTTACACTTATTTGTTTGTGCCCCCCGTTTGCCCCGTCCCCCCCATGTAAATAGTTCTCCCCTTTATCCTCCCTAGTTTTCTTTTTATTAATGAGGACACTTGTTTGTGACGATGGTTTTATTTGTACATATGACTTTGTTTCCACATGTTGTATATAGTGTGTTCTTGTTTTATATATTTACAGTTAAAAAAAAAAGTTCTCAAAGAAAAAGAAGTTTAAGTTCAGCCACAAGTGCGTGCTGCCATTTGTCCAAGAAAAGTGGGAGGGGGGTGCGGTTGGGTGCTCCATGGTATGGGCGTTGGGGCAGGAGTGTGGTGGAGGAAGGGGCGGGCAGTGGGGGGCCTGGGCAGAGTTCACCCCATGGCCTCTTCATTGAAGTGGGCCCTCAGGGCCTCCCGGACCCGGGTCCCTTCGGGGTCCACCTGCCGACTCGGGGCAGCAGGTGGCTGGACGTCGGCCCTGCCGGCCTCCACAGCCCAGCCCTGGAAAAAGGTCTCCCCCTTGCTCTCCACCAAATTGTGCAGGGTGCAGCAGGCACCCACAATCTGGGGGATGTTGTTGGGGCCCACATCCAGGCGGGTCAGGAGAGATCTCCAGCGTCCCTTCAGGTGGCCAAATGAGCGCTCCACCACCTGGCGTGCGTGGTTCAGGCGCTCATTGAAGCGCTCCTGGCTAGCGGAGAGATGGCCCATGTACGGGTGCATGAGCCACGGCCGGAGGGGGTATGCCGCATCTGCGATGACGCAGAAGGGCATGGTGGTGTCCCCCAGAGGGATCTCCTGCTGGGGGATGTAGGTCCCCGCCTCCAGCCGGCGGCACAGGCCCGAGTTCCGGAAAACCTGGGCGTCGTGGGTGCTGCCAGGCCAGCCCACATAAATGTCCTGGACACGTCCTCGGCTGTCCACCAAGGCCTGGAGGACGACAGAATGGTAGCCCTTGCGATTCAGGTATCGTCCTCCACTGTGATGGGGGGCGCGGATGGGGATGTGATTCCCATCCAGAGCCCCGAAGCAGTTGGGGAAGCCCAGGGTGGCAAAGGCCGCGATGGTGGCATCTGGGTCCCCCAGCCTCACGAGCCTGTGCAGGAGCATGGCGTTGATGGCACGCACAACCTGCAGAGAAAGCACATGGGACAGCACCAGTGAGGGGTGAGCAGGGTGTGCGTGGCCCTGCCCTGCCCTGCCCTCCTCTGCCTGGGTCCCCCTCTCCTGCCCAGCCCTCCTCTGGCCTCCCCCACCCTGGCCTCCCCCGCCCTCCCCTCTCCTCCCCTCCCCTGCCCTCCTGTGCCCGGGCCCCCCTCCCCTGCCCTGCCCTCCCCCCGTGGGTTCTCTTACCTCCATGAGGACAGCCCCGACGGTGGCCTTGCCGACACCAAACTGCTGCCCCACGGATCGGTAGCTGTCGGGAGTGGCCAGCTTCCAGACAGCAATGCCGACCTGTTTCTGCACTGTGAGGGCACGCCGCATGGCGGTGTCCTGGTGCCTGAGTGCGGGAGTGAGCCACTGGCACAGCTCCATAAATGTCTGCCAGCTCATCCTGAAGTTCCTGAGCCAGCGGTCGTCGTCCCTCTCCCCAAGCACCAGCCGCTCCCATCAGTCGGTGCTGGTGGGGTAGCTCCACAGCTGCCGGCATGTGAGGCGGGGGGGGAGGGGTGCTGCAGGGTTGGAGGTTGAGCCCTGCTGCCCTGGGGGCAGCTCCTCCTCCGGGGTAGCAAGGAGGTGCTCAGCTGCCTCCCGCATGGCATGGAGCAGGGCAAGTCCTGCTCCTGCCGGGAGGGCTGGGTGGACCTCTGGCTGCTGCTGCTGCTGCTGCTGCTGCTGCTGCTGCTGCTGCTGGGGGTCCATGACTGCGGCGCCTGGGGTCTGTGTGCCTATGGCTCCTCAGACCGCGTGCTGTGCAGGCTGAGTGTGTCTGGGAGGGACCCTTTAAGGGAGCGGCTAGCTGTTGCCCCAGAAGCGCTAGTCCGCCCTGTGTCCCTGTCTGCAGCTGTGCCTGGCATCCCTATTTCGATGTGTGCTACTTTGGCGTGTAGACGTTCCCTTGCTGTGCCTGTTTCGATGTCGGGCTGCGCAACGTTGAAGATGAACATCGACTTTGCTGGCCCTGGAGGATGTGTAGACGTTATTCATCGAAATAGACTTTTTCGATGTCGCTACATCGAAATAAGCTATTTCGATGTAGGCTTCACGTTTAGACGTAGCCACTATGAAGTAAACTACTTCAAGCTACAGGCTGTTACGGCACCTCCACGACCAAAATTCCATTACCTATGCAGGCAGAACTAAATCTAAACTTAGCTCTCATTCCTGTATTCAATGACAGGCAAAACAAAAACTAAAAGATGTTAGAATATGTTCAGGAATAGGAAGGAGAATATTATAAAATAATATAATTCCATTATATGACACAATGGTGCAGTCCCTTCTAAAATGTTCTTTGTGATACCCATCTCTCTCTCTCTCTCTCTCTCTCTCTGTCTCTCTCTCTGTCACACACACACACTTCTCCTTCATCCTAAGAAGGTTAGGAGAAAGGTAATGAATGTTATTAGAGTGCTGACCAATATATGCAGGAGTAATAAATTTATATGCATCAGGTTACTAATATGTATTATTCACCTCACAAATACCTATGTACATTAAGCACACAATATCAATAAAATATTATGTTGTGTGGTCTGAATCAGTCTATCCATTCTATAAAGTCTATGTTAAAAAGATGGACTCTCAAAAACCAGTATGATATGAGTCTTTGTTTCCCTTTATATACTATTGTTAACGTTCAGCAATAAATCTGACTGATACAGGTTATTTGACCTTGACAAAATTTGTAACGAGAAACCAGAGTAGGATCAAGGTATTTATCAACAGGGTCATGGAAAAATCTCTCATATGAAGAAAGTTTGAAAAGTTTGGGACCTTTGAAAGTAGACAAATAAAAGGGAATGTTATAACATTATGTATAATAATAGGTATATGCACAAGGCATCAGAGTTAAAGTTACACATTCAAACTTAACTTTTTAATGCTAGGCATGGAGGGCTTCATTTTACATGCTAATGCTATTAGGTAGTACTTTAAAAATAGCATACATCAGTACTGATGACATCAGTTAACTGCACAATTTTTATCTGATAGCAAAGTGCTTTGATTGTAAAAATGTGATCCACATTGTTTCATATGTATTCATGTTCTTCTTATAAGAAGCACATGGGATATTTTTAGGGGGAACAGGCAATAGGTCACATTTATTGAAAATACAACATGAAAAGCAGCATGAACACACACTCACAAACACACACACACCCATCTTACAGATGGTCTTACAGTAACCAGTCTGCTGTGGCTCAGCTCAGTTTAATGACCAGTTGGATTGAACAATAGTGGGCCCTGAAAGTTATGATCCAACATGTTGAGTCTTTGCAGGACTGAACCCAAAGAACCATGGCAATACATCCTATTTTTAAAATTGTAATTTTCCATTTTAATCCATGGATTTTTCAATGTCATGCTGTGATCACTAATCTTTAAGAGCTTTTTATCATATCATCATCATCATCATCATCATCACCACTGAGGGTTTCCCTTTATTATCTTTCATCAACATTTTGGTGATTGTCACTCTGGTTTTTCCCACTTCCAGTTTTGCTTTGTCTCTTATGTTGCCTACACGGGTATATATCTGCTATTTTGGGTCATCAGTCTGCTTACTTATTTATCAATAGGCACAATGCTGGATCTTTTCTGATTGTCTCCTGGTGTCTCCAAGTCGATTAGTTCTTCTTGACTATCTGGGCATCTGTGGTAGCTTTCACACTTTTTCTTAACCATGCACACTTTCCTCACTCCCAAAAAGTAATTTTACAGAGAATTTCAGACATGTCCTAAGATAAAAGAACTGACCACAACAATTCATGGTCTGTTCCTGCCTTAATATCAAGATACGCACTTATCCAATACATATCTACCAATGGCACCAGGCTGTTCATACCTGCTCAGGTAGGATGGCAGACAGGTTAAAGAGAAACACACAAAATTTATAGAAGGAACATTATTCCACTACTTATATGAACTACTAATACTTATATAGATTATATTACTTATATAATCTCTTTATACTTATGTAATCCTTCTATAAATGCCAGATGCCTGCCAGAAGGGCCGGGTTCAACTCCTGGGGGGTTTCCTGTCAAGGATACAACCAACCGCTTGAGCCCCCACCCAGTGGACTGGGACAATTTCACCCCACTTGCTGGGTGCCTGTAAGGCGGTTCTACCCCCTCGCAAGCACAGCGTCTGAGATAGAAACAGCTTGTTTAATGACCATAATTTACCCCGAGGTTACAGTGACAGATGCAGTATACCTAAGCAAAGAAGAGACAAACCCCTTCACCAAGATACCATCTATATATGCAGTAGAACCAGGTCTCTTGCTGGGGCTCTTGGCCCTTTACCCCAAACACAGTTACAGGGTGTACCTCCCACAGTGCAGTCCCAAACCCAGAGCCCACAGATACATTACCAGGGCAGTACTAGCTGTCCATCTGTCTGCAGTATCCCCTTGCTGCCACCTGCTAGCCACTCCTCCTACCAGCCACCCACCAGTCACCATTGTTGCTCCCTTACCAATCACACTGCTAGGGATCACCCTGAGGCAGAACCCTGTGATTTCTGCTCTGTGTGGCCTCAGCTGCCACTTTGTGATTTCTGCTCTTAAGATCTCTGGTAGAGTTTCATAAGCACCCTAGTATCAAGTGCTATTTTTCAACAGATAGGGAAGACTAGTCAAGCCAGACTTATAGCTATACCACTAAGGCATAGGCAGGGCCAAAGCACTCAGCAACCTAACTTAACCAATAACTGCTCCCCTTCTGCTTTACAATGCTTGAAACCAGGGACCCCTGTGCAATCAATGTCTTATGCAGCTAGGGCGACTGCCCTGTCCCACCCCCCCCCCCAACAATCCAGAACATTGGTGAGATCTCACAACTCCCACACTAAGTGTCAGCTTAAATTGTGATTCTACAACATGTTTACAATAGACCAAATCTCATGGCTTACTTGCCACCCATTAGGCTTTGCCTGAAAGGTATCACACATGCACACCTTTGCATTCTCATGCAAATGATCTCTGGGAGACACATTCCTCCCAGCCTCAGTAACCTTGCATTCTTGCTGCCACATTCCCTACACTTATATAGACTAGAGCTGTCATCTGGTTACCTCACATTTCTAAGAACTATTAGAATATATGGTAACTAGTCAGTAATTTAAAAAAATACATATATTACACCAGACAACACGTGGCCATCTAGAGTAGGACTTCACAGTTGGTAAGACATTGCACCAAAAGGTCACTCAGAACTTCATCATGGCAGTGGAGATCTAATTTAAAGCCTTTTGCAGAAAATGTGGAGGCCCTCTAACCTTTGAGTAAAAGCAGATTCTGTATTCACTGAAACTAATATAGTATTTATGGTGCAAATGAATAATTCTACCTTTTTCCAGTACAGTAAGCAGTTATTGATAAACTAACTTTCTGAAAGGAAAACTCTGGCTGTTAAGGGTTACTGTGTTGGTATTTGTTGAGCAAGAAACTTACCACTTCCTAGTGAGTGTCTAATAAAAATAATTAAGTCAGTTAAAACAAAATATTTCTGTTTATAAGCATGTCATTATAGTTACTAAAGGAACAAAGCTAAAAACTGAAGATTCCCTGCTGCAGATATTGCTTACCTATAGTGAAGAGATATATGAAGCTGAAATAACTGAACTATAGATTTTTTTAAAAAAAATTCTGCTTTTAGCAATATATATTTTCTCCCCTCCAATATCAACTTCTGGCCAATCAGACAAGAATGAAAACTTTTGGTGTGAAGAAGTTAGTTGCCCCTGTAGTGAAAATAAAGTTCATGCCCTTCAACCTCTAACACGCATCACTTAAGGCAAGATATCTGAATGTATTCCATTTAGAAGCAAGATCCAATTTATATTTCCTCAATTTAAAAAAGAAAACAAAACAGAACAAAAAAACATCAAAAGAGAAAGAATAATCTTGTAACTAAAATGCCAAATTAACTCTCAGGAGATCACATGCCAATTACAAACTCTACCACAGACTTCCTGTGTGATCTTTAATTAGTGTCTATTTGTGCCTCAGTTCATCATCAGTAAAATTGAAATAATGTGTCTTTCATTTCACATTCTTTCCTGTTTACTGCACTGCAAGCTCTTCGGAGCAACAACTGTTCCTTGTTGCATGTTTCATGGAATTTTATGGAGCAATTAGAGTTAGAGCCTCTATTTGCTACCACAATGCAACATAAAAATTATAATCCATAGACACATAGAATCTGAAAGAACTTCAAGAAGTCATCAGGTTCAGTCCACTGCACACATGGCAAGGCCAAGCAGAATCTTGACCATCCCTGGCAGTTGTTTGTCTAGCCTACTCGTAAAAACCTCTAGTGACGGAGTTTCCACATCTTCCCTAGGCAATTTATTCCAGTGTTTAAGCACCTTGACAGGATATTTTTCCTGATGTTCAACCTAAACCTAGGAGAGAAGGCCTTAAAAGCCAGAAGCCATGTGAACAGGGGCTGCAAACAGGGGAGTTTTAGAAGGAGTTGTTAGGAAGGAATCCTAAGATAGCAACTATGGTTAGGAAAAACTGCATCACCAGTAACAACATTACTCTTTTCTTCTCCGCCTGAAAATACATGCAGACAGACAGCCTGACTATGGATGCCTCAACCTAGACCCTAGCCTAGATTTGCAAAGACTGTTGCCTGCATCTCCCACTCACAGAAAATTGGGCAGTGGGGGGAAATCTAATGAGAAAGGTGCCTGCTGGTGGAATGTCTCAGGAAGTAGATGGGAGAGCTACAGGAGGAGAAGCTAGGCCAGCGCTCTCCAGAATATTTATGCCCAAGCTCACTTTTGGAATTTAAAGGCAACTCTTCACTGAGGCTGTACCCCTTCCCCAAAGCCCATGAGGGGGCCTTGCGTAGAGGAGAGGGTCAGGGCATGGGCAGGTGCTTTGGGAACAGGATGGGGTTTGGGGTGCATAAGAGGGCATATGTACTGGCTCTGGAAGAGGGCTCAGTGTGGGGTGGGGTTTGGGGGCTTATTGTAGGGCTTAGGATGCAGCTGAGGGTATAGGAGTCTTGGGATGCTGCCGAATTGTTGTGTTTTTAATGTTACAGTCTGCTGGATCTATGTATCATGTTTGTGTGCATGTATCGTTCTTGTACGTGAAGTTAGACATATAAAGAGTAAATCTGTTTATAGTTTCAAATGTGCTAATGACAGCCATTACTTGAGCTCCAGAAGCATGGTTAGTTGGTGATCAACTCACTGATTTATAAACACTCCTGTTTGTCCTGTAGGCTCAGACGGTGGATGATCAAGGTAAAACATGTGACCATAGTACCTGGTACTGGAATCAATTTTGAACTTGGAGTTTGTATGAAGGGTGATGTCAAACGTGCTGTAATATGTTTAAATGTAAATCACATAGCTGCAAATCCATACATGATGTTTAGCGCATCTCCTAGAACCACAGTCCTTCATAGAACACAATTAGCACACTTGTATGACAACAAGCTGTATGACATCTATGGAATTTCGAAAATGGTTACTCTCCGATACATAGTAATCTATCATTCCAAGATCCCATGATGTAATCACCATCTATTTTTAAACTGTCCATGCAACTCTCAATCTTTTGTCAACATATTGGAAAGCTGATGCAGGCTTGGCAAATGGATCCAAAAATTTGACCTTTTGCATCCAAAAGTTCTGTGGCCACTGTTTGTCTTCCCAAATCTACATTATGTTGTGCTCCCACCTTGAGCCCACCTTTTATATACCCAGAAATGGTGTGTCTTTTTCTGCAGCTGTTCTGTGAATGCCACCGATAACTTTGCATTTTTTTCCTTATGTTCCTTAGCAATCTGACCCAAGATGTCTTTGTGTCTCCCTTTGTTAAAGTACTTCCTGCAGCTCTGCAAATACCTAAGGGTCTTGCATCTTATAGTAACAACTCAGAATGGTGCAGACTCCTTATGTCTGCCACAGATGGCAAACAGTGACAAGTGCTGTGTGGGTTTATAGGACTTTTTTTAATGCACAGAAATTGTGGGTTGGGAATGGCAAGATAGCATGGAGAAAGGTTCATTATAAGAACTTTATGCCTTTCATCAATCTCCTCCATGTGACTAAAGTGTCCTAAAATGAATTGTAATGGCCTTTGCCAGCTCCATAAAAATCCACCTTGAAAAATACCATTTGCACCTGTTCAATAGATGTTAATTAGAGACTGGCAGCAAAAGCCTTTGGACATTCTAGCTGCGTCTACACGTGCACGCTACTTCGAAGTAGCAGCACTAACTTCGAAATAGCGCCCGTCACGTCTACACGCGTCGGGCGCTATTTCGAAGTTAACTTCGACGTTAGGCGGCGAGACGTCGAAGTCGCTAACCCCATGAGCGGATAGGAATAGCGCCCTACTTCGACGTTCAACGTCGATGTAGGGACAGTGTAGACGATCCGCGTCCCGCAACGTCGAAATTGCCGGGTCCTCCATGGCGGCCATCAGCTGGGGGGTTGAGAGATGCTCTCTCTCCAGCCCCTGCAGGGCTCTATGGTCACCGTGGGCAGCAGCCCTTAGCCCAGGGCTTCTGGCTGCTGCTGCTGCAGCGGGGGATTCATGCTGCATGCACAGGGTCTGCAACTCGTTGTCGGCTCTGTGCATCTTGTGCTGTTTAGTGCAAGTGTGTCTGGGAGGGGCCCTTTAAGGGAGCGGCTTGCTGTTGAGTCCGCCCTGTGACCCTGTCTGCAGCTGTGCCTGGCACCCTTATTTCGATGTGTGACACTTTGACGTGTAGACGTTCCCTCGCTGCGCCTATTTCGATGTTGGGCTGAGCAACGTCGAAGTTGAACATCGACGTTGCCGGCCCTGGAGGACGTGTAGACGTTATTCATCGAAATAGCCTATTTTGATGTCGCAACATCGAAATAAGCTATTTCGATGTTGGGTGCACGTGTAGACGTAGCCTCTGTGTACAGTTAGCATATTCCATTCACATGGAGCCCACTGAATACGTTTTAGAGTTGAGTTCTCCTGTGGCCCCTCTGGACTCCAAAAAGTAAGGAACAGAGTAAGGGGCCAGACTGGAATGGAGCAACATTAGGATGAAGGCAGGAGCAAAGCTTGCTGTGCTGCAGTAATTTAAAAAAGTTAAATAATGTAAAAATAAGAGGACACAGTGGAAGAGATTGCTAAGTGATGGGGGCAGAATAGAAATGGCAGGGGATACAGGGTGGCTGACCACTAAATCATACCCCTCTCCAGAAATATTTTCATGGCCCTGATCTATTTCAGTTAATACGACCCCACCTGCAGTTGGGAAATGAGTTCCCTGGCAGCTGAAAAGAAACTTCATAATTCTTCGAAAAGCAGTTTTTACAACCATGTTGATGCTGCGAGACTTACCAGCCATAAGTACAGGCCAGGAGCCAGCTGGTCGTAAGAGCAATGCTATTTCCAAGTACCAATGCTATAATATGAAAATTGCACCTGTCTCCAGCACCCTGTAAAGACTTTTCTAAACTCATGGACAGGCTTAGGAAAAGTAGCCATTTACTACTGTTCATATGAGGCACAGGGAACCTCCCACATGAAGGGTAAATTGAGGATGTGGCATTGATGTATTAGAAATGCTGGAGGCCTTCAAACTAGATTTGCAATTCAAAATCTGCATTTGCCAAGCTTATGGCAATGGCTGGTATGTACACTAAAGTACAAGCAGTCCTCCTTGAGCAAAATCCAAACTGTATTTTCTCCATTTGTGGCAACCAGATCCTAAATCTTGTCAGTGTAGGTTGTGCCGAATAATGGAAAGAAGCAATCACATGCTTGAAAACAATCTAGCAACTGTACAACCTTTTCAGTAACAGTGCTTGAAGGTGGGAGATTCTGAAGTAGCATCAGCTTGTTTCCTTTCATGGTGTGAGATGGTCAGTACGAATTGCTGCCATTAAACCAGTTGCACAGCATTTGGAATCTGTGAGAAGAGCTTTAAAGCCGCGTCTACATGTGCCGGCTACTTCAAAGTAGCCGCGCCAACTTTGAAATAGCGCCCGCCACGGCTACACACGGCGGGCGCTATTTCGAAGTTGACATCGACGTAAGGCAGCGAGACGTCGAAGTCTCTATCCCCATCAGGAGATGGGAATAGCACCCTACTTTGACATTCAACTTTGAAGTAGGGAATGTGTAGCCATTGCGCGTCCCACAACATCGAAATAGCGGGGTCTGCCATGGCAGCCATCAGCTGAGGGGTTGAGAGACGTTCTCTCCAGCCCCTGAGCTCAATGGTCGCCGTGTGCAGTGGCCCCTTGAAGCTCCCCGCCCCCTGCCCTCCTGTTCAGGAAGCTGAGAGAGTGTGCAGGCAGCAGCCCCGCCACACAGCCAGCCTGCACGCTCCTCTGCAGCCACAACAACCCCCCAGTGCTGCGATGGTCACCCCCCAGCCCCCGAAGTGTCCCCAGGGCACCCACACAAGGGGAGCCAGGGCTCCCAGACTGGCAGCCAGGCTGGGAAGCGGCAGCGGGGCTCCTCCTGGACGGAGGCTGAGCTGCGGGACCTGGAGCGAGGAGGAGGTGCCCCAGGTAATGGGGAGCAAGAAGCAGAATGCGGATGCATTCGCTCAGCTGGCCGAGGGCCTGGCCTCCCGGGGTCACCCTGCCTGCACTCCTGACCACGTCAGGAGTAAGGTGAAGGACCTGTGGCAGGGTTACGTCTGGGCCCGGGATGCAGCCGGCCGATCTCGGGCCGCCCCCGTCACTTGTGCCTTTTACAGGGAGCTCAGGGACATCCTGGGCCCCCGGCACACCTCCTCCCCTCCGGCCACTCTTGATACCTCGGCCGACGAGCCCCAGAAGGCCCCGGAGGCAGAGTCCGCCCCGGAGGTAAGCTCCGCACCCCAGGGGCCCCCCCAGGAGCCCACCCCTGGGGCACCGGAGGAGGAGGAGGAGGGGGAGTCCTCCTCCAGCGACGCAGGGCTCGAAATAATCCTGCCATCAAGGAGCTCCAGCCAGGCGTCCGCCCACCGGGTGTCCCCTGACCGTGGGAGCAGACCATCAGGTATGTACCCCCCTGGTGCACACCCCCGGGGCTGAGGGGCGGGAGTAACAGACATGACCAGGGCCCTTCCCCATCCCCAGATGACCATGGCCCCAAGGACAGCAGTGGCATGTCCCTCAGAAGAGTGCATCAGCCCCTGCCCCCCCAGCACGATAGTGCCATGCCCCATCCCTGGGGATGGGGGAGCGGAACCTAGGGTCCCCCGGGGGGAGGGAGTGGGACACCCAGCAGCAGCAGCAGCAGCATCTCCTGGGGACGGGGATGGGGAACCAGCAGCAGAGGGGTGGGGGGACAACGGCCACGGCTCGGGGCCCACACTAACAGCTGTCTCCACTCTTCTTCCCCCCCTCCTGTGTTCCACAGCTGCACCATCAGAAGCACCGGAGAGCGCCAGCGAGGTGTAAGTGGTCCCGGAGAGCCCACCGGGGCCATCACTCCAGGCCAGCCCCTCAGCAGAGCACCGACTGGCCCCAGGGCGAGGACGATGGCGGAGCCAGCACCACCCACGGACGGCGACGGACCCCCAGCTGCTGGCCATGCTTTGTCAGCAGCTGGAGGTCTCCGAGCAGCATCTGCGGGTGGAGGAGCGGCGCCTCCAGCTCCAAGAGCGAGTGCTGGCCTGGCGCCAGGAGGCAGGGGGGGCCTTTATGCGCACTTTTGAGCGCATGGCAGACTACCTGGCCCCCCATGATGCTCTGGCCACCACTCTGCCCGCCCTGCCTGCTCACCCACTGCTCCACCCGCTGCTCCACCCGCTGCTCCACCTGCCGTCGCACCGCCGTCCACTGCCAAGGGGGACCTGGGGCCAGCTGACACCTGCCGGCCTTATCTCCCGGTCCGCCTGGCCCCCAGCCAGCCCCAGCGTGGGCTGCGGCCGAGGCACGGGTCGCGGCCGCCCACCCCCACCGCTGGACCTTAGGGGGTGTGGGGCCCAGGACGTGGCCCCCCCGTCCCCCTTTGTATATATCCCCCTCACCTATGTTTTGTAAATAGTTTGTATTAGACCCCTGTTCTGTTATGTTATGATGATACCTGCCCCCCATGTAAATAGTTCTCCCCTTCCTTGTCTTCCCCTTTTTTTCCCTTTCATCTTATAATACGTATATATATATATATATATATATATATATATAATATTCATTTTGGCTGTACATAGTTATAATATAAGAAGAAGAGTTCAACATATATATTCTGGTTTGACGAACAACATGTCTCTTTTTATTTACAAGAAAAGTGTTGGGGGTGTGTGCTCTTCGGTGCTCTGTGGTGTGGGCGTAGGGGCAGTGAGTATTGTGGAGGATGGGGGGGGTGCAGTGGGGGGCCTGCCAGTGTTCACCCTGAGGCCTCATCGAACTGGGCCCGCAGGGCCTCCCGGACCCGGGTCCCTTCAGGGTCCACCTGGCAACTGGGGGAGGCGGGTGGCTGCACATCGGCCCTGCTGCCCTCCACAGCCCAGCCCTGAAAGAATGCCTCCCCCTTGCTCTCGACGAGGTTGTGGAGGGTGCTGCATGCGTTCACAATCTGGGGGATGTTGGTGGGGCCCGCATCAAGGCGGGTGAGGAGACACCTTCAGTGCCCCTTGAGGCGGCCAAATGTGCGCTCCATCACCTGGCGTGCGTGGTTCAGGTGCATGTTGAAGTGCTCCTGTCTGGCTGACAGATGGCCCGTGTAAGGGTGCATGAGCCAGGGCCAGAGGGTGTATGCTGAGTCTGCAATGACGCAGAGGGGCATGGTGGTGTCCCCCACAGGGATATCCCGCTGGTGGATGTAGGTCCCCGCCACCAGCTGGCGGCACAGGCCCGAGTTCCGGAATACCCGGGAGTCGTGGGTGCTGCCAGGCCAGCCCATATATATGTCCAGGAAGCTGCCCTGGCTGTCCACCAAGGCCTGGAGGACTACTGAGTGGTAGCCCTTCCGGTTTAGGAAGCGTCCTCCACTGTGCTCCGGGGCGCGGATGGGGATGTGGGTCCCATCCAGAGCCCCGAAGCAACTGGGGAAGCCCAGGGTGGCAAAGCCCGCGATGGCGGCATCTGGGTCCCCAAGCCTCACGAGCCTGTGGAGGAGCAGGGCGTTGATGGCGCGGATGACCTGCAGGGGAAGCACATGGGAGAGCACCAGTGAGGGGTGTGCATGGTGTGTGTGGCCCTCCCCTGCCAGGGCTCCCCTCCCCTCCTCTCCCCTCCCCTCTGCTGCTAGGGCTGCCTCCCCCTCCCCCCGTGGGTCCTCTTACCTCCATGAGGACAGCCCCGATGGTGGCCTTGCCGACACCAAACTGCTGGCCCAAGGATCAGTAGCTGTCTGGAGTGGCCAGCTTCCAGACAGCGATGCCGACCCGTTTCTCCACACTGAGGGCCTGCCGCTTGGCGGTGTCCTGGTGCCTCAGTGCGGGGGTGAGCCACTGGCATAGCTCCAGAAATGTCTGCCAGCTCATGCAAAAGTTCCTGAGCCAGCGGTCGTCATCCCACTCTCCAAGCACCAGCCACCCCCACCAGTCAGTGCTCATGGGGTAGCTCCACAGCCGGCGGCATGTGAGGCGGGGGGGGCGGGGTGCTGCAAGGTTGGTGGTTGCTTCCTCCTCCCCTGTGGGCAGCTCCTCCTCTGTGGCTAGGATGTGATCAGCTGCCTCCTGCATGGCATGGAGCAGGGCGAGCACTGCTCCTGCAGGGGCGGCTGTGTGGACCTCTTGCTGCTGCTGCTGCTGCTGTTGCTGTTGCTGCTGCTGCTGCTGCTGCTGCTGCTGCTGGGGGTCCATGACTGCGTCGCTCGAGGTATGCGTGCCTGTGGCTCTGCAGACCACGTGCTGTGCAGGCTGAGTGTGTCTGGGAGGGGCCCTTTAAGGGAGCAGCTAGCTGTTGCCCCGGAAGTGCTAGTCCGCCCTGTGACCCTGTCTGCAGCTGTTCCTGGCACCCTTATTTCGATGTGTGCTACTTTGGTGTGTAGATGTTCCCTCGCAGCACCTACTTTGATGTGGTGCTGCCCAACGTCAACGTAGAACGTCAACAGCACCAGCCCTGGAGGACGTGTAGACGTTATTCATCGAAATAACTTTAAATCAGATCGCAAGCCAAAAAAAACCTGCTTCAAGAAATAATTGATCTTGGATTGTCAGCTGTATTTTCTAATAACACAATTTCATTATATAATTTTGTCAGTCTCCCTTCATCAGGAGCTTGAGGTGAATGAACGTTCGATGATAAAACAAGTGAAGAACAATCTTCATTCTGCAATGGGACAAGAGCATTTGAATGCGCTCACAGGGCTTAACATTCACAGTGATGTTGCATGTAAATTAGATTTGTCTTGAATTATAAACAAGTTTGGACATAACAAAGCCAGAAAAGCATTCCTAAAACGACGAGCTTTGCTTGAAGTGGAAGTGCACAATTAACATTGCTTTTTTAATACACATGCTATTAGTATGACAACTTAATTGTTAATAAATTTCTCAGTTGTTCATTTTCATATATTCTTTTGGTTTTAGCATGACCCTGTGGATTTGAATTTAGGAGCACTGGGGTCCAAGGGTTGGAGCAGCTAAACTGGACCCCAGTCATTTTCTGAGAGGGCCTGTGGATGTCTATATGGTTGAGGGGCAGTGTAGGCCCTGGTAATGCAGGAAGAGAAAAGGTGGTCTGAGAACCAGGAAGCTCTAAAGATAGTGGTTGGACATCTGAGTTCATATTGAACTTAAACTTCCACATGAAACTGTGAGAGGCAATCTGCTTGCACCCCCTGTGAACACACCATACAAAATTTACTTTGTCTGGCTCACACCATCCCTGAGCTATATGGAGAAGTCTAATTGGTAGCTAGACTTTTCTGATTTCCTAGCCAGGCTCTCATGCAGAGTTTTCTCTATCACGTCAATTTTAATCTCTGCCTCAGTTTCTTTATTTGTAAAGATGTTATAGGGCTGGGTGGGGTGAAAATGTATTAATAAATGAGTACTTTGAAGATGAAAAATGACAGTGTTTATGCATGGAGATTACACCAACATTTTGGAACGATTAGTGGGGCTTTTTTTTGATGTGTGTGTTGTTTACTGGTACTTTACCCTGTGCTCCAAGATCGAAACATTGGCACCAGCTTGACCTTGTCCTCACCAAACGCAGCTGTTTACGTAATGTCAGGGTGACACGTAGCTACCACAGCACAGACTGTGACACTGACCATTTGATTGTGTGTAGGAAGGTGCACATCCAGCCGCGAAGATTCTTTCACTCCAAAAAGGAAGGGAAGCCACGTATTGACACTGGCAAGACTTGTGACCCTTCAAAAGTATGCGAGTTTGTCCAAGCACTTGAAGAGGCCTTGCCCCATCCAGACAACACGGATATCAGCAAGAGATGGGAACAACTACGGGACACTATCTATAATACTGCGATATCTACCTTTGAGAAGAAGATAGTCAAGTTTGCTGATTGGTTTGAAGCCCACACTGAAGTGCTGATGACCCTGATTGAGAAGAAGAGACAGGCACTGGCTGCATACAGGTCCTGTCCCAGTGAGGTGAACCTGCAGGCACTCTGGTCTGCTCGGAGTCAAGTGCAGCAGGTAGCTCGGCGGTGTGCCAATGATTACTGACTCCAACTCTGCTCTAAGTTTCAGCAGGCCGCGGACACTGGTAACATGCGAGGAATGTACGATGGGATCAAGCAGGCCATCGGTCCATCACAAAGAAAGACTGCCCCACTTAAGTCGGCCACAGGTGAGGTCTTGAAGGACAGAACCAAGCAGATGGAACACTGGGTGCAACACTACTCACGGTTGTACGCCAGAGAGACCGTAGTTAAAGAGAGAGCCCTGAATGCCATCGAGCCTGTGCCCACCATGACTGAACTCGATGCTGAGCCCACCTTGGAGGAACTCAGCGATGCGCTAAAAGCACTTTCTCCTAGAAAAGCCCCAGGGAAAGATGGTATTCCTTCCAAAATCCTCAAATGTGCCAACAGTACCCTAGTTTCAGAGCTGCATGGAATACTTTGCCAATGCTGGAGAGAAGGCAGCGTACCGCAAGATATGAGGGATGCTAACATCGTTACTGTCTACAAGAACAAGGGTAACAAAAGAGATTGTAACAATTATTGCGGCATCTCCCTTCTCAGTACCGTGGGGAAGCTATTTGCACGTGTTGTTCTGAAGACGCTCAATATTCTTGAGGACAGAGTCTACCCTGAGTCTCAGTGTGGGTTCAGAGCTGAATGGTCCACCATAGACATGGTTTTATCTGTTAGCAAACTACAAGAAAAGTGCTGGGAGAAGAACAAACCTCTGTATATTGCCTTCATCAACCTGACCAAGGCATTTGACCTCGTCAGAAGAAAAGGTCTGTTTGCGATTCTGGCTAAGATCGGCTGTCCTCCAACTCTGCTCAGCATTATTAGGGCCTTCCATGAAGGCATGAAGGGGACCTTCGTATACGACGGATCCACATCCGAACCCTTTGAGATTCTCAGCAGACTGAAGCAGGGGTGTGTGCTTGCTCCAACACTGTTCAGCATCTTCTTTGCAGTTTTGCTCAAATATGCCTTCGGAACTGCTACAGAGGGCATCTCTCTCTGCACGAGAACGGATGGCAACCTCTTCAAACTGTCAAGGCTTAGCGTGCAGACCAGGGTGCTTACAAAGCATCTAAGGGAGTTCCTTTTTGCTGACGATGCAGCTATTGCTGCTCACACTCAGCAGGAACTGCAGTCACTCATAACTCGCTTTGCAGATGCATGTATGGAATTTGGCCTCACAATCTGCTTAAAGAAGACCCAGGTGATGGGCCAAAATGTGGGTAACAAGCCATCTATCAACATGCTAGACTATGAACTGGAAGTCGTCCATGAGTTCGTGTACCTAGGCTCGATGATCTCAGACAACTTGTCACTTGATAGTGAGATCAACAAGCGCATTGGAAAAGCCGCCACAACGTTCTCCAGGCTGACAAAGAGAATATGGGCTAACAATAAGCTCACTGTACACACCAAGGTGCAGGTCTACACAGCCTATGTTTTGAGCACATTGCTGTACGCCAGTGAAACATGGACTTTGCACTCAAAACAAGAGCAGCAGCTCAACACATTCCACATGTGCTGCCTTAGGTGCATACTTGGTATCTCATGGCAGGACAAGGTCCCCAATAGCGCAGTGCTTGAGAGGGCAGGCACCACCTCCATGTTCACCCTTCTCAAACAGAGGCGTATGCGCTGGCTGGGCCATGTGTCACGCATGACGGATGGCTAAATACCGAAGGACCTCCTCTTTGGCGAACTGGCTCCCGGAAAGAGGCCGAAAGAGCGACCTAAATTGCACTACAAGGACACGTGCAAGCGTGACATCAGCGCTCTCTCTATCAGTGTGAACACCTGGCATTCGTTCACCTCAGACAGGCATGCCTGGAAACAGGGAGCGAAGGAAGCTCTTCTTATGTATGAAACTACCGTGGTGAAGGAAGCGGAAGACAGGAGAGCCCTCAGGAAGATCCATGCCCATGATACCAGAGTGACATCTGCCTACAGCTGCACACAGTGCGGAAAGGACTGCCACTCCCGCATTGGATTGCACAGCCACAGAAGACGCTGCTTGAATCAGTCGAACTGGGGCGCAAACCCATGATCTATCGGGATCGAAGGATGCCTACTACTACTACTACCCTGTGCTCACAGTATGGAGAAATGTGCAACTTTTCTCTGTGAGAAAATGAATATTGTGGTTATTGGTACTGTTTAACCATCTGTGAAATTCTCATGTCTTTCAAAATAAGAACACACTGACTTGCCCATTATTTAATTTTCCAGAATAATCAGAGTGCCAAATGCAGGGTGATGACACTTGCTGTAGTCTGCATAATCTTTTACTATCTGAACAGATGGGAGACAGTTACACAGAAGCCAAACCTGTAGCAGTCAGAGTTATTATGACCACAGTGAAGACAGTGTGAAACATTCACAAGTCAGGTTTAACACCAAATGGGGACAACAAAAAAAACTTTGGAGCAAAATTCTCCTAATTTAAAACCCTCTGCAACCCCACTGACTTTCAAGACATTGTACAGGGGTCAAGTTAACATAAAATGTGGCTCTATGTACTCCCAGGTTTTGGCACTACCATATTCCCTTTGTAGACTTCAGAATTTTCTTTCATTTTTGATTATTAAGAGAAAGTGACTGAGATAATATATTTTCCTGGACCAACATTTGCTAGTGAAGAAAACAAGCTTTCACGCTTACATGGAACATTTCTGCAGATTTGGAAAATGCATGTGTCAAAGCTAAATCCAGAATGGAAAATATAAGGAGTAAACATGTTGCAAGAGCCCATTGAAGATAATAATCACAGAGAGATAGCCATGTTGGTCTATAACCTCACAAAACAAAACAAAAAAGCAGTCATGTAGCACTTTAAAGATTAACAAAATAATTTATTAGAATTTCCAGGTCTGAAGAAGTGGGTCAGTCCCACAACAGTAATCAGGGACACCCTCTTAAAAGTGAGGGAGTTATCCACCTGCCATCCAGACCTAGAATCCTGGGAAGTTTGCCAGGAGCTAGAATCCAGGATGTGATGGAGTCGCTTTCAAAATCATCAAACCTGTGAATTTTTATCCTTTCTCCATGTACGAATTAATGACACAGACAATAACAACCTTGAGCAGACCGCTTTAGACTATATAGCTCTTGGAAGAAAGAGAAAGGAATATGGAGCACAAGTTGTGTACTCATCCATCCTCTCTGTTGAAGGAAAGGGTCCAGTTACAGATTGCTAAATTGTGAAGGGAAATGTCTCGTAGCCCAGGTGGTGTCAGAGAGAGGGCTTTGGTTTCTTCGACCATGGGGTTCTGTTTCCAAAACAAGGATTGCTAGAAAAAGATGGAATCCACCTAATGAAACAAAAGGAAGAACGTATTTGCAGAGCAGCTTGCAAGCCTAGTAAGAAGGGCTTTAAACTAGGTTTGGTGGGGGACAGTGACACAAGCCCAGAGGTGAGTGTGGAAGGAAGAAGGAACAGCAACGAAGAACCCCTGATTCTGAAGGAGAAGATGGGTCAATCAGTTAACTATCTAAGGTGTTTGTACATAAATAAAAGAAGCCGGGGAAACTAATAGGAAGAGTTAGAGGCCCTGACACAGACAAAGAATTACAAACTGGTTGGAATAACTGAGACTTGTTGGGGTGACTCACATACCTGGAGCACAGTAATAGAAGGGTATAAAATGTTCAGAGAGGACAGTCAGTGGAAAAAAGGAGGAGGAGTTGCACTGTATGTGAAAGAGCAGCATGACTGCTCAGAGCTCCAGTATATGGAGGAAGAAAAGCCAGTTGATAGTCTTTGGGTTAAGCCTACACGTGGAAGCAACAGAGGTGATGTTGTGGTTGGTATCTGCTGTAGACCACCAGATCAGGTAGATGAGGATTTCTTCAGACAACTAAGAGAAACTTCCAAATCACAGGCCCTGGTTCTCATGGGAGAATTTAATCTCCTGGAGATTTTTGGGGATACCAAAGCAGCAGCACACAGACTATTCTGGAAGCTCTTGGAGAATGTTGGGGGTAACTTCCTGGTACGACTGCTGAAGGAACTGAAGAGGAGCCATGCACAGCTTGAACTGTTGCTCACAAACAGGAAAGAACTGGTAGGAAAAATAGAAGTGAGTGGCAACATGGGCTGCAGGGAGCGTGTGATAGTAGATTTCAGGATCCTGACAAAAGGAAGAAAGGTGAGCAGTAAAATACAGACCCTTATTTTCAAAAGGGCAGGCTCTGGCTCCCTGAAAGAACTGGTAGGCAGGATCCTTTGGAAAACAGATATGAAGGGAAAAAGAGTTCCGAAGAAACTGGTAGTATTTTAAAGAACTCTTATTGAAGGCACAGGAACAAACCATCCTGACACATAGTAAAAAACGCAGACATGGAAGGCAGCCGCATGACTCAACAAGGAAATCCTTGGCAAACTGAAACTCAAAAAGCATGTATATAGGAAGTGGAATATTGGACAGATGACTAAGGGTGATTATAAATATATTGCTGGAGAATGCCAGGGAGTAATCAGGAAGGTGAAAGAACAATTGTAATTACAGCTAGCAAGGAATGTAAAGGGTAACAAGAATGGTTTCTACAGGGATGTTAACAATAGGAAGGTGATCAGAAAGGGTGTGGGGCCATTACTGGATAAGGGAGTTAACCTAGTGACAGTTGATGTAGATAAAGTTGAACTTTTTTTTGCCTTAGTGTTCATAAACAAGATCAGTTTCCAACCTATGGCAATAGGCAATGCAGTATGTGAAGGACCTGGGCAGCCCTTGGTGGGGAAAGAACAGGTTAAGAGCTACTTAGAAAAGCTACAGGTACACAAATCCATGGGTCCAGATTTAATGCATCTAAGGGTACTGAGGGAATTAGCAGATGTAATTGGCCATTATCTTTGAAAACTTGTGGAGACCCGGAAAGATCCTGGATGATTGAAAAAAGGCAAATGTAGTGCCCATCTTTAAAAAAGGAAAGAAAGATTAATCCAGGGAAATGTAGACCAGTCAGCCTTACCTCAGTCCCTGAAAAAATCATGGAGATTGTCCTCAAGGAATCCATTATGAAACATGTGGAAGAGGGAAAAGTGATCAAAAGTAATTAACATGGATTCATCAAGGGCAAATTGTGTCTTACCAATCTGATTAGCTTCTATGGGCTACGTCTACACGTGCAGCCAACATCGAAATAGTCTATTTCGATGAATAACGTCTACACGTCCTCCAGGGCCGGCAACGTCGATGTTCAACTTCGACGTTGCTCAGCCCAACATCGAAATAGGCGCAGCAAGGGAACGTCTACACGTCAAAGTAGCACACATCGAAATAGGGATGCCAGGCACAGCTGCAGACAGGGTCACAGGGCGGACTCAACAGCCAGCCGCTCCCTTAGAGGGCCCCTCCCAGACACAGTTGCACTAAACAACACAAGATACACAGAGCTGACAACTGGTTGCAGACCCTGTGCCTGCAGCATAGATCCCCAGCTGCCGCAGAAGCAGCCAGAAGCCCTGGGCTAAGGGCTGCTGCCCATGGTGACCATAGAGCCCCGCAGGGGCTGGAGAGAGAGCATCTCTCAACCCCCCAGCTGATGGCCGCCATGGAGGACCCAGCAATTTCGACGTTGCGGGACGCGGATCGTCTACACGGTCCCTACTTCGACGTTGAACGTCGAAGTAGGGTGCTATTCCTATCTCCTCATGAGGTTAGCGACTTCGACGTCTCGCCGCCTAACGTCGAAGTTGGTGCCGCTACTTCGAAGTAGCGTGCACGTGCAGACGCAGCTATGGTGAGGTAACTGGCTCTATGGACACGCGGAAGTCAATGGATGTGATATACCCTGACTTTAGCAAAACTTTTGGTACAGTTGCTCACAACATTCTTTGAATCATGGAATCATAGAATTCTAGAGCTGAAAGGGACCACAGGAAGTCATCTGGTCCAGCCCCCTGCCAAAAGCAGGATCAACTCCAGCTAAATCATCCTATCCATTACTATGCCACGGCAGGAATTAAAAACCTCTATGGATGGAGATTCCACCACCTGTCCTGGTAAGAACATTTCAGTGCTTCACCACCCTCCTGGTGAAATAGTTTCTCCTAATATCCAACCTACACCTCTCCCTCTGTAATTTCAGACCATTGTTCCTTGTTCTGCCATGTGTCACCACTGAGAACAGTCTCTCTCCATCCTCTTTTCTTGCTCATAAATTGAGGAAGTATCGGTTGGATGTATGGACTGTAAGACTGAGAGAAAGCTGGCTTGAAGGGTGGGTCCAATGGGTAGTGCTCAATGGCTTAGTGTCTGGTTGGCAGTCAGCTTCAATTGGAAACCCAAGAATTGGTACTATAGCCAGTATTATTCAACATTTTTTATTAATGATCTGGATTAGGGGATGGATTGCACCCTCTGCAAATTTACAGATTACACTAATCTAAGGGGACAGGTGGATACGTTGGAGGGTGGAGATAGCGTACAGAACGACCTAGACAAATTGGATGATTGGATCAAAAAAAATTATAAGGTTCAACAAGGAGAAGTGCAGAGTCCAGCACTTTGGATGGAAGAATGCTAAACGCTGTTTTAGGCTGGGGGCTGACTGGCTAAGCAGCAGTACAGAAGAAAAGAATCAGTGGATTACATTGGATGAGAGGCTGGATATGAGCAACAATGTGCCCTTGTAGCTAAGAAGGCTAATGGTATATTGGGGTGCCTTAGGACAAGCATTTCCAAAAGATCTAGAGAAGTTATTATTCCCCTCTACTTGACACTGGTGAGGCCACATCTGGAGTGTTGCATCCATTTCTGGATCCCCTCAGTACAGGAAGGATGTGGAAGCATGGGAGCAGGTTCAGAGGAGAGCAAAAAAAAATTAAGGGGCTGGAGCATATGAGCTATGAGAAGGGGCTGAGATTTGGGTTTATTTAGTTTGCAGAAGAGAAAAGTAAGGGGTGATTTGATAGCACCCTACAAGTTCCTGAAAGGGAGTTCTAAAGATGATGGAGAGAGACTGTTCTCAATGGTGACAGATGGCAGAACAAGTTACAGAAGTTAGAGGAAGAGCTGTAGGATGGATATTAGGGGGAAAAAAAACTATTTCACCAGGAGGGTGGTGAAGCACTGGAACATGTTACCCACAGAGGTGGTGGAAACAACATCCCTAGAGGTTTTTAAGTCTAGGGTTACAAATTCAGTATGATTTAGTTGGGATTGATCATGCTTTAGGCAGGAAGCTGGACTAGATGACCTCCTGAGGTCTCTTCCAGCCTGAAAATTCTATAATTCTATTATTTCATTTTGTTAGTCTTTAAAGTGCTACATGACTGCTTGTTTTGTTCCACCTAAGGTAGTTAACATCTCTAGAATCATGGGAGGAAGGAGGGCTAGTGGGTGTCAGATTGTTGTAATGAGCAATAAATCTAGTGTTGTGAAAATTTCTTGTGAGGAGGAGGACTCATAAGTCAGACACAGAATGATCTTTTTGTGAATGCATTTCTACATGACTGTATTTGTCTTTTACAATTATTTTCCATATGAGCTCATTCAAGAGCATAGTGATTTGCTAGTTTTATGCAGATAATGGTTATTGGGGCATTTACTGCACTGAAGGAGATATACCTAGGGTTGGTTGCCAGCATTCAAGAATTGGCCTGAAGTCTTTAGGAATTAAAGATTAATCTTTAATTGGAATTTGTATCATCTGATGAGACATCCAGGAATATGTCCAACTAAAACTCGCACACCTAGGTACACTGTATGAGGCTATAGGCATTTCTACTATTGGATCCTGAAAGGTGCATTGGGGGGAATACTGATTGTGATAGCAGTGTAGCACTGTTTTCGTGTCTGTTGTTCTACGAGGGTTAGATGCCAATTTGAGTTGTTGTGTTCTGGTTTGGGGGAAGCTTGTTTCTGATTATGAATGAAGTTGTATATGAGGGTAGGTATTTGAAGGCCAGAGGAGTGGCTTCAGGAAAGATTTTCTTCTCAATGAATGTCTTTCAAGGTATAGTGATACCACTATTAATATGGCATGACAAGGCAATTCAAGAGATGTCTACAAGAAGCTTGTGCAAGCAAAGACAAAGAGACAATTGCTTCCCTGCCCTGTGATAAATTCCATTTCATCATTGTTCTCGTGCATTATTTGTGACCCTTTCATGCCTACACAGACCTACAGAATGAGAAAAACAGCTCATAGACTCTTTTGTTGCCACAGCAAACATGACAGAAGAGTAAGAGAGAGGGAGCCGTGCTAGTCTATATACTATCAAAACAAAAAAGCAGTCAAGTAGCACTTTCAAGACTAACAAAATAATTTATTAGGTGAGCTTTCATGGGACAGGGCCACTTCTTCAAACCATAGCCATACCAGAACAGACTCAATATTTAAGGCATAGAGAACCAAAAACAGTAATCAAGGAGGAAACCAAGGAAATCCTCCCTGATTACTGTTTTTGGTTCTCTGTGCTATGGCTATGATCTGAAGAAGTGGGTCTGTTCCACGAAAGCTCACCTAATAAATTATTTTGTTAGTCTTTAATGTGTTACTTGACTGCTTTTTTTGTTATCACAGAAGAGATTATTTATGTTTTTTTTAAAGCTTGATCCACAAATTATTTAAAATTAATTCCTATCAATGAGTGTGAAAAGAAAATTTGACTCACGCAGATTTCTCTGGATTATTGATCAGCCATAATTCATTATTAATTTCCATTACTACAGTACTTCATATAAATGCCTGTGTAAAAATAGAAGCTTTGAGGGAGGGAAAATTTCTCAGTGTAAGTGGGAAGAAATTTAATGTAGAAAGAAAGAAGCTATAACTATAAAATATATGAATTGGCTATTGCAGAGAAATATGTAGCTATCAAGATTCAAAGTGAGTTTTTATTTCATGGAAAAAAAGGAGAAAAGTACTGTCCTTGAAAGTTTGTGAAGGGGGTTGATCTTTGTAGCCTGGTAAAATTGAGTTACTCTGGTAGAAGGAAGGGCAATAAATTAAATGGGTGAGATTAATTTTGTTGTAACAGGCTCATAATTAGTTTCTGTTTACTTAATATGAAACTGGAGCTAGAGAATAGGTTAATTAGAACCATTTCCAAATAATGACAGGTCCCAAGCATTGCCTTGAATATAAATATGTTGCCACTAAAAGCAGGGATACCACCTTATAGTTATTACACTCATTAGTTAAGCTCAAGTCAGAATTTTGGGTGCTAACTCTTTAACCATTCTTACAAAGAAAAAATATGATATATATATATGAGCTAGTCAAACACATAACTCTCTTATTTTGTATGCCTTGTACAAAACATAGGGAAATACTTGGACAAAGCTGATACAGAATTGCAGTCCTTAAAATCATTTCTGAAAAACTGTTGGGCTGGATTTTTAAAGGGCATATTGCTTAGAAACAAGTATATTTTTTGTGGGGAGGGGAAGGGTCAACTCTAGTTTCAGTGGTTAACTGTTCACACACACACTATATATATATTTTCAAATGTGAAAATGTTCTCACAAAAATGATGCTTTAGATTTATAGCTACATTCACCTCTATAAAGTACTTGATATATATGAATAATGAATCCTCCACATGAGGGAGGTAATTTATCACACCTATTTTATGATTAGTAACCCAGAGAAGATCACACCTTGGCCATAGCCATGTAGGCTGAGGTTTTCAAAGGTGCCTAGGGAAACTGGGTGTCTAAATCCCATTGAATGCAATGTATAAGGTGAATTGATTTAGGCACTCAATAACTTTGAGAATACTTGCAGAATAAAGTACTACTCAGCAGGTAGCAATGGTGTATACAAACTCCAGGAATCATACCTATTATGGCTCTAATCACTAGATTCCCTGCTAAAACTAACTGAATTCTCTAGTAAATTAAACCCATAGTCCAATCACATTGAACTGTGTTATTATTTACAGGTGTGTTTCTTTCCAGGTTATTTAGGAGACCAAACCTGTAAGATGCTAATTGTTCCTCAGCTCTCACTGAAATCATCTCCCAGGACCACACAGGTTTAAACCCTGATCACCTGGAGAAGTAATCTCTGGATCCATTCACTGTCAGGTCAGTATTCCGAATCTAGGGAGGTTCTTGCCTTTCTTTGTGGATTAATATAGAGATTCAATTATTAGCAATATCAGCCCAACACCTTTCATAAGCATTACATTAATTTAAGACAGGCATTGGCTTTCTATGAACATAGAAATTACAGCTTATTACTCAAAATTTGTAATAAAAGTTCAAAGTAAACAAAATATATAGTTAGGCATAATAATTATAGCAAATAATTTACCCCTTTCTGGAATCCAGCCATCAGTTTCAAGTGTTTTGGGAAACATGGTGCAATTTGTTTTAAGAAAGCAACATTGCGGCATAAACAGGTTAATGTGCTAAAATGCCAGGTTACTGGTTTCCATTCTATTTATATTGCAATTCAATTTTTGTTAACCCTTTACAGGCTGGCTATATATGCCTTTGGTATACAATACTTGGGTGAGATTCAGCATAGTGAATGAAATTTTGCTGTATTCACTGCAAATATAAAGTAACTGAACCTAGGACAGTTTAACAGCATCAATTTGCTGGATGAGTATAAAATCAAGATTAGATCATATAAACTCGTGAGTAGATAAGAAAGGAATGGTATATAAAGCAGATAAAGCTGTATCTACTACAAAGTGCTCTCACGCATACATACCAGTTACTTTTCTCAAACCAATTTTTTTCTATATGAAAAATCATAGAATCATAGAATACTAGGACTGGAAGGGACCTCGAGAGGCCATCGAGTCCAGCCCCCTGACCCAATGGTAGGACCAAGTACTGTCTAAACCATCCCTGATAGACATCTATCTAAACTGTTCTTAAATATCTCCAGCAATGGAGATTCTACAACCTCTCTTGACAATTTATTCCACTGTTTGACCACCCTGACAGTTAGGAACTTTTTCTTAATGTCCAACCTAAACCTCCCTTGCTGCAGTTTAAGCCCGTTGCCTCTTGTTCTATCCTTAGAGGCCAAGAGGAACAAGTTGTCTCCCTCCTCCTTATGATGCCCTCTTGATATCAGAAAACCGCTATCTTGTCTCCCCTCAATCTTCTCTTTTCCAAACTGAACAAGCCCAATTCTTTCAGCCTTTCTTCATAGGTCGCATTCTCTAGACCTTTAGTCATTCTTGTCACTGTTTTCTGGACCCTCTCTAATTTCTCCACATCCTTCTTGAAAATAAACAATATACATAGTTCAGAGGAAGCTACTTTAATTGTTTACTGGCAAGCGCACAGTGCCAGCTCTGATGGCTTTTGCACCTGATGGAAGAGATCTTAAATTAAAGCTATTCTTTAGTGGAGCATCAATCTGCCTTGTGTACCTTCTGTGTCAGGTGTAGGATAAAAAATAAAAAGTCCATCCCTGCAGAACAGCAAAAAAATTTCACAGAATAGTTAACTGAGGCTACGTATACACTATGAGATGCATTCAAATTTATTAAAATCAGTTTTGTAGTGCTGGGTTTTATAAATTTGAATTTGAGTACCCTCACCTCCCCACAAATTCCTAACGAAGTCAACTTATTGCTGCCACAGTCAATCACCAAACATTGACTGTTGCAGCAGTTCATTGAGGGAATTTATCCCACATTTTCCTCAGCCCTGTAGCATTCTGGGTATTTTCGCTGGTGCAGCATAGGAAAAATTGCCCCGCAAGTGGTTGTGGGTATGTAGTGTCATCTTCCCACATTGCATTTCCCTCATTCCCCTCTCATGGAAAACAAATGGCCATTTTTCCAGGATGAAGGAAGGAAAAGTAGGGCATCAATACAGATTGCCAAATTAGGTGAAATCTCTTGCTTCTATAACTGAACTGCTTTTTATAACTGTAGGTCTAGCTGAATTATCAAAGGTTTTATAAAAAGCAGAAGGCATTTGAGTCTTCTCACCTGGCTCTCCAGCCACTTCTCCCTGACTTAAGGGAGCCATTTGATAAGAAATTTGCCAAAAGAAATGAAAATTTGGAAAGAAAGCACCAACGAGGATCACTAAATAACTGAAATCTTTTGCTTTTGTAAATGAAATATAAAAGATTTTGCAAAACGCAGCAGGAGTCTGCAGTGGGCTTAAACTACAGCAAGGTGTCTGTGTCTTCTCAACAGGCCCTTCTGCCACTTTTCCCTCTATGAAGGGTTCCGAAGAGAAAGAGAGAAAAGGTTAGGAAAAAATGTTTGGCTTCTCACTACACTACACAGAGTTGTCAAATGCAGGGGATGGGGCTTGCCAAATTTCAACAAGCATTGTTGCTCAGATTGGGGGGAAGGGGTTGGCAGCCATAACTGACTGTGTGAGAGCCAGCCCTCCTCATTGTGATGGGGGGTTGTGGGGGTCTGCAGCTACAGAACCAGTTGATGTGCCCCCTCCCATGACATCAAGCCCCTGAAAATCTTAGCCGTCAGGGGACACCTCTGCCTGGCAGCAGCAAGCTCCCAAAAATCTCTGGGGGAGGGGAGTGTGAGGAGTCTGCACAGCCAGTTGACACAGTCCCCCACATATCAGCAAGCCCCCAGAACTCTTTCCCACCTTTGGAGCCCTCATTGCATACAAGCTAGGACATGGTGCTGCCTGGCAGCATGGTCCACAGTGAATAGCAGGCACATCCTTTCATTGGGTTGGGAGTTAGCCATGTGATGTGCTTGGGTGCAGGAAAGACCCCAACTGCATGGTGCCTGGGGGTGGGGGGAAGGTGGGGCCCTGCACAAATGCAAACTTCAGAAGTTTCTCAGACTCTCATAAAAGTGAGCCCCCCAACAGCTTAGCTGCCACATGGCACGAGGGCTGAAAAACAAATCCAAGTGCTTAGCTTGCAGAGGTAGAAATAGAGCCATGAACTCTGTGTTGGGGCTATTTTGAATGGGTAGATGCACTCACCACACTGATAGCAAAGAAAAATATTTTCAGCTTCTCATATAAGCCTGAACCCACAGTCACAGGCCTCCTGGTTCTGTATTCAAATTCTTGGGCTTCCTGTTACCTAATTTCTGAGCAGCAGAGATGGAAGCAGCCAGAGCAGAGGACAGTGGGGTATTGTGGGATATATATGGGACACCTCTGGAGGCTAATAAAGTCTATTAATGCTTATGGTGCTTCCACGCCAGCCTTTATTCAAACTTTTAAATTCAAACTTGATACCACACCCAGTTGCTTTCAATGATTTTATGATTTCAACTGTAATGCTCCCTAAAATTGAGCTAATGGTACTTACTGTGAACACTGTGACACTGTGAAATCGAGCTGTCTTAAATTCAACTTTAACATGCAGTGTTTACAGAGCCTCAGTTAACTTTGCCTTTGTTTGTGTTCATGAGCAAATGATGAATTTTACTGGCTATTCAAAATTATTTTCTAATTCCTTTGTGAGCATTTTGGTCTGCAGTTTTTTAGTAATCAGTTCAGTGTTCATATTTGTAATTTGTGTTTTGAAGGTTAGGTGTGTAAGTCCCATACTATAGTTTCTGTAGACCTCGACCTTCAAACTGAGTATTTGGTTCTAAAATTTGCAGTTGTAAATCTACATGTTCTTGGTTACATCCCATATGTAACCTTGACAAAGGAACAACGTCACATTACTTGCATTACTAATCAGAACATGATAAGTAGAAACCAGATAGCTTTAAATTGGTCTGTGATGCATCTCAGAAGTGAAGGTGAAGATTAAATTCTAAAGACTATTTGCATGACTAATGAGCAAGAGCTCAAAAATGAATAAAAAAAGACAAAAAACAAAACTTTTCTTTACATTAAAAAAGAAGGCCTGGGTATGCTTTTCATTGTTCACTTAGTCACACACAAGTTATGCAATATGACCAAGCCTGGATGATAGTTTGTGTTCTGGCATGATTAAGTGTCTGAACTATATTAAGCAAATGAGCCTAAACAGTAAGAAACAATATTTGACCATGTTTTGCCAAAAAACAATATAAAAAAGGACATATAAGATGGCCATACCCTTCCCATCACTAATCAAGGACAAAAGTCCCACTGGCTTTGACAGGACCAAGCTTGTGAGAGGGAGAGAGATTCAGTTACTTAAACAGGAAACATGTTTCTTGAAGATACATAGACCTAAGAAACTCTAAAAAATAAGAACCTGTTCTGCCTTTGAATACACACATTAATTCTTCTGGACTCATGTGAAAGACAGGTCATCTGTACATCTAAGCTGTGTCTACATGTGCAAAAACCTTTGAAAGACAGGTCCGCCATGGTGCCGATCAGCTGGAGCACGGGACCGCTCCACCCTGCAGCAGCGCAACTTTATGGTCCCTGCTTTTGGCTGCCTTCAAGCCCTACACACACAGGAAACCCATGGCTAGAAGCTGAGAACGTGCTCGGAGCAGGCTGTACATGTGCTCCAGCCACACACTCGAGCACCATCGTGGAGAGCAGCCAGCCCCCCCACCCCCCCAACAGCCTCCCAGGGCTCCCAGGGGAGAGAAAAAAATAAGCCCCCTCCTGGACAGAGCGGGAGCTCCTCAGCCTCTGGGAGGACGAGGAGGTCCTCCAGCACATGGGGAGGAAGCGGCGGAACGCTGTGGCCTTTGCCTTCCTGGCCACAGGCCTCCAGGCCCAGGGCCACCCAGAGCATACCTCAGAGCAGGTACGCTCCAAAGTTAAGGAGCTCCATCAGGGGTATTATAGCCAGACAAAATCTCCCCACTACAAACCAGCTTTTGCCTCCCCTCTAAGGTGCCTCAGTGCACACAGGGCACTGAACAGCAGTTAAACAGCACAGTCTTTGATGCCTTCCTAAAGGGGCCCAGATGCGCTGGCTCATCGTGACCCTGAGAAACTGAAAACACAGATAGAGGGCTAGCAAGCTAACCATTAATGAAGGGCCTCAGAGAACTGCCCTTGGCTGGCATTAATGGAGTGATGCACCCACAGTTATCTCAGAAGAGAAATCTCCACCCTTGTAAAAGAATGTCCTGTACTCCCAAATTCTTTATCTCCTGTATTACAAGTGCAAATTAAGTAAGAATTGTCCTTGTAAAAACTGGCGTCACAAGAGACAGACCAGTACAATCTGGCACCATAGATAAGAAAGAGAATACGTGACCCAGGGGGTATAAAATGGGCCCAGCAGCACATTGATTCTGAGTGCATTTGCACCAACTACCTGCTGGTCGGGTCAGGTGATTGCCTCCTAAGGTCCGCAACTGGGGACGCCCAACCTCGTATTCGTCTTTCCGTGGAATTGGGTGACCGATCCTGGCTTGGCTATGCTGGTATCGAGAGATGCAAGGAGGGTAAGATGTACCCACATTAAGGTCTCCTCTTGGTGTACACAGTTAAAGAATTAGAGATCTATAGATAGAAGTCATTGTATTAAGATGTCGTTGTATTGGATTGTAACGTAACCTGTTAACACCTGTACTCTGCTAGCATATAAGAAGTAGACAATAGCCTTTTGTAACTGCACGCTTATAACTGTAGCTTAATAAACTTGTAACTAGTTAAGATCTAAGCCTGACTACTGTTACACTTTGTCACTACAACACAGCCTGCACAATCAAAAGAGCTTTAACCGCTTGGTTACCACAGTCTGGCCATAGGTGAGAGTGCTAAGAGCCTAGCGTAGAGTCATGCTGCCTCCACGGGGCAGACTCCTGGGGCGCCCGTCAGTCAATTCTGGCTGCCCACTGCGAAGGAGCTCCCTGCTCTAGCAGTAAAAGACTTGGGTGTTTAGGACCCTGGGGCATCTGTCAGCCTGGCTCAGGCTGCCCTCTGCAAAGGAGCCCTGCGCTCTAGCAGTTAAAGACTCGAATGGTAACAAGGGCATAGTTGGTACCTCACCGCACGTTACCCGGCCACTGGCTAACAGGTATGCCTGGGCCACGGACCAGGCTGGATTCTCTGGGGCAGGTCCAGCAACCTGCCCCTTCCACCGGGAGCTCCATAGTATCCTGGGGCCCCAGGAGAGTTCCCCCCCCGCAGCCTTCCTGGACATCTCCAGGGAGGAGCTGCAGCCGCCTGAGGTGGAGGAGCAGCCCGGATCGGGGACCACGGACTGGTCGAGTGAGCAGGGGGAGCTGACGATCCTCATCCCGTCCCGCTCCTCCAGCCAGGCAACCAATGCCCAGGCATCTCCGGACATCGCCAGGGAACCGTCTGGTATGTACAGGAAGGGGCTCACACCTGCTCCAAGGTGGGGGCGGCACAACAGCTAGGCGCCCACACATGGGATCACTGATCCCGGGCCGTACACAGGCCAGCCCCCACCTGGGATGTGGCACCCTGCGGAGGCACATCAGCTACACCCAGCACCCACCCTCAGTGGACAGCGCCATAAGGTGTGCAGGGGTGGTGGCTGGTTGGTGCCTGACAGTGCCCGGGGCCCACGTATCGAAGCCTGGGAAGGGACTCCTGTGGGAGAGACCCCTGGAATCACACCCGGGCTGGAATGACCAGTCTTGGGGGAGGGTGGGGGGCAGGTCGGTGATCCCTGGGGGTTCAGTGTTCCTTTGGGCAGGGCAGGGGCCCCATGGAGTTGGCTCGGGCAGGTACACCACAGCCGAGTCCCGTCCGTTGGGGGCACACTACTGACATGCTCCCCTCCTCTCCACACAGCCACACCATCCAGGGGCCAGGACAGCTCTGCACCGTCCTGTGCCGGAGAGCCCACCAGCATCTCCTGTCCAGACACCACCCCAGGCAGGGCACTGTTGGGGCCATGGCTGGAGGGCCCCCCAGAGACCCAAGGAGGACCCAGCCACCCAGCGGCAGGCCAAGGTGGCCGAGGAGCACTTGCACTTAGCCCGGGCTGACATGGAGTGGTGGAGAGCAGCCTGGGATAAGATGCTGGACACCCTCCAGGGAATTGGCCAGGACATCCAGGACCACACTGACACCATGGCCTGGCTCCTGGCCCCCCAGATGACTCCCACCCCTGAGCCTGCCCCTGCTGCCCCCCTCGAGCCTGCCCCTGCTGCCTCCCCTGAGCCTGCCCCTTTTGCCCCCCAAGCCTGCCCCCGCTGCCTCCACCAGGCTCACCCTCCGCCAGTACCTGCTGCTGGAACCCGAACCTTCCCCCCCGACCAGGGATTCCACATCTGAGGGAGCAGGGGCTCCAGGGACCGACAGGACTCGCAGCCCAGCACACCTGCCCCAGAATGAGTGCCCCCCTCCCCACTCCAGGTTACATGCCCCATATGTAAATAGCCACAAAACATTTTTTTTATAAAGTTTGTTTATTGTTCACCACCCCATGCTGTGCTCTTTGGTGGATGGTGGGTGGCAGATGTGCGGGTGTGGTGCTGGTGGGGGTGGGGGTGGCATGGAGGGTGGGTGGCGGATGTGAGTGGGATGTAGGTGTGCGTGCGGGTCAGAGGAGGCCTTTGGCAAAAGCCTGCCTGAGGGCCTCCCAGATGCGGTGGCCGTCCTGGTGGGTCTGGTGAATGGGGGTGGTGCTTCGCTGCTCGTAGAGAGCGCCGTCCTGAGGGTACCCCCTAGGGACATAGGCGTCCCCCTTTCCCTCCACAATGTTGTGGAGGATGCAACAGGCGCCCACCACCTGAGGCACGCTGGGGACTTTGACCTTGAGGCGTGTGACAAGACACCTCCATCACCCCTTTAGGTGCCCAAAGGCCCACTCCACCATGTTGTGGGCATAGTTGAGGTGCTCATTGAACGTCTCCTGGGTGGGGTCGAGGTGTCCCGTGTAGGGCCTCATTATCCATGGCTGCAAGGGGTACGCCACATCTGCCACCATGCACAGAGGCATGGTGACATCCCCTGCCCCTGGGATCTCCCTCTGGGGGACAAATGTGCCAGCCCCCATGCGACAGCAGAGGCCAGAGTTCCGGAACACTCAGGCATCGTGGGTACGGCCAGCCCAGCCCACGTAGGGGTCTGTGAACTGGCCCCTCGCATCCACCAGGGCCTGGAGCACCACCAAATGGTAGCCCTTCCTATTCACATACTGGCTGGCGCTGTGTGGCGGGGCTTGGATGGGGATGTGCGTGCCATCCAAAGTGCCGATGCAGTTCAGGAATCCCAGTTCCTGGAAGCCGGTGACAGTGCTGTCCAAATCCCCCAGGCAGACAATCCTATGCAGCAGCATGGCGTTGATGGCCCAGATGACCTGAAGAGGGGGAAGGGGGAAACATGCTCTAGTGCGGGTGTGGTGGCCATCACCTCCCACCACTGGCCCATCCTGCCCCCCACATCCAGCCCCTGGCCCGTGCAGCCCCTGTCCCCCTCCCATCCAGCCCCTTGCAGGGGAGGGTTCTCCTTGCCCCAGCCCCCACCCCTGCCAGCCCCACCTTACTTCCATAAGGACGGCCCCGATGGTGGCCTTGCCTGCCCCTATGGTGGCCTTCCCCAACCCGAACTACTGTCCCATGGAGCGATAGGAGTCCAGGGTGGCCAGCTTCCAGATGGCAACTGTGACCCGTTTCTCCAGGGTGAGGGCTGGCCGCATGCAAGTGTCGTGGTGCTGGAGTGTGGGGGCGAGCCAGTGGCAGATCTCGTCAAAGGTCTGCCTCGACACGTGGAAGTTCTGCAGCCACCTTTCCTCACCCCACTCCCGTAGCACCACACGCTCCCACCAGTCGGTGCTACTGGGGTGGTCCCAGAGGCGTCGGGGCACCTGGGGAGGGGTGCCCAGCAGTGGCCCGGTGGGGGAAGCCCCTTGGCCCCAGGGGGACCTTGCAGCCACCCAATGAGCTCGGGTGCACCTGCAGTGAGGGTGCACAGCACTTCCAGCAAGGTGTCCATAATGAGGGTGTCCGCTTGCAGGAGCTGTAAATGGGCTTCCATGAGCATGAGTGAGTGGGCTCTGCCAGGCAGGAACAGGCTGGGCAGCACTCAGCTTGTGCAGAGTGGAGGGGGGACCTTTAAAGGAGGCAGCTGGCTGCTGCCCTGGAAGGGCTTGTCGGCCATGGGACCCCGTCTGCAGCGTTTCCTGCCTCTCTTCTTTAGAAATAGAGCTTGGAGCCATGTAGACGCTCTCTTTTGAAAGACCAGGACAGCACTTCGAAAGAGCGGATAGGAACGCCGATCTGAAACATGGTAGAGAGGGCTCTCTTTTGAGGTCCTCTTTTTCGAAAAATGAACTTCGATTTTTGCCCATTCGAAAGGGCGCTTATGTGTAGACGCAGCTCTAAAGAGAAATGAATGCTAAAATTTTGAGCATATTTTATTGGTAACTAAGGACCCTATTCCATGAAAAGATGCACACTTACAAGCATACCTGAAATCAGTTCAGTTTTGCAATTACTTGAACAAGATACATATTAGTAATATGATTTGAAACGTCTATTTCTCTTTGAAAAAAATTATAAATGACAGAAGTGCCCCGTCTTCCATATTTATGTATGACTTACAAGTACTGCTTGCAAGTTCCCTAATATTCAGTTCAAATGGCACTATTTTTTATAATCATTACCTTATTTACCGTGTGATTTTGTTAATATTTTGAGCTGGTTTTATGATTTGTTTTTAGTAGTAAGAAAAGTTCTTTCAACATTTCTCAGCTGTCATCCAAAGGTAGCAACATAGCAGTATTTTCCAGCTTCATAAGTCTCCATGTGGTTTCACTTATGAACATACAAATGTTCATACAAATGTTAACATACAAATGTGAGCATCTGAATAACCAACTTCTGGAAAACAAAAAAGCTACAAAAATGTATTAATGTTAAATGTAGTCTTATCTAGACTGAAGAAAACATTGCAAATTATAGTGTACAGCGCAACACTTCCTTCCACCTTCCTTCTTAGGAAGACAACTAAGATAAGGGGGCCTGCTTTTTGTGATTATTCAGATTGGGATAATAAAGTTATTGAAAAAAATCAGGATTTTATCAGTAAAACAGGTGACACTATACTTAGGTGTCAGTGAGAAAGACTTACTAGTATTTATTACAACATAGTTATTCGTGGGAAATAAAAATAACTCTGGAATAGCCTAGAGAGAAAAATGATCTTTCAAACATATGGGACAGATATGTATCTGAGACGATTTGAACACATTTGGGTTTTTGTGCATCTCTGAATCCAGATTTGATAGCAAAGATTTGACCCTGGAATAGCTCATGAATAGTGCTGATGAAACTGCTGAAAAATATGCATGTTGAAAGAGTACCACACAACTGCCAAAGAGCTGACTAGTATGATAAGATATCTGGTGCAGCATGACTGTTCAGGCTTCAGACGTAAGCTATCAAGTTGGACAAGACAGATGACTGCTTGGACTTGACATGAAGTGCAACTGATGACTCTCAATGGATCCCTTATATTGCTCATATGACATTCATCAAAAGGTTCATCTGTCTATTGAGAAAATGCTGACTGGGGAAATTAAAATATTAGGGGGGTGACACTACCATGGTTTCTACATGAGACAAATTCAAATTACTGAGAGGGCAGGAAGTTTAAACTCTTTACTGCTTCCAATCACTGCAGCTGTATTTGTGTGATAAGTGTTTCCACGAGGGCATAGGAAAGAACACTGAGGAGGCTAACTGCTTCACTGCCCAGTTCCACAAGCAGCCATAAAGCAATTCAGTATGAGAGTTGTTTAAAAACTAAGACTTCTTTAACTAAATTTAACTTGATTAGAAGAGAGATCAGAGTTTGCAGCACTATGGCCTGGAGTCTGCACAAACAGGAATGAAAGAACACTGAACCTATGCAATGTTGCAATGAATTAGGTTATCTCACTCAGTCCCCTATGCCCCAAGTATATTTTCCTTTGTCCTCTTCTTCAAAACCCTATGCTACTGGGCTCCTGGCTAAATCTCTGGATATTAGGAACAGCTATTAGACCAGGAAGGTGGTGAAGCACTGGAATATATTACTGAGACAGCTGGTGTAACCTCCATCCCTAGAGGCTTTTTGACTCCCAGCTTGACGTAGTCAGGGCTGGGATGATTTAGTTGGTGTTGATCCTGCTTTTAGCAAGAGTCTGGACTAGATGACCTCCTGAGGTCCCTTCCAGCCCTAGAATTCCATGAGTCTATGATTCTATGAACTTAGATCTTAAGATAGTGGAAGAGGAACACATGACTAGTGAAACACTTTGGGCTTACCTGAAAACCCATTGAAGTCAATGGAAGCTTTCCATTCACTTCAGTAAGCATTGGATCAGACCATTAGTGTTCCTCTTCCACTATCAATTGCCATTATCATTGGTCATAAACTATTCCTGACCCAATTTACTATGACCCAGCCATCCTGTTTCTTTCTTTATTTTTTTTCCCCCAAATCCCATCTTAAAATGCACTTTAAAAATCCTGTAAAATCTAGCTTGGTCACTTCAGCCTTTCCTAACCTGTTGTAATGAGGTGAACGTGAGTGAGTAATACAAGGAACAACTGTGGCACTCTCTCTTCATTTCTCACAAGCCTTTCTTTCTCTGTGTTTATGTGTTTAAGTGATGTACACTTCATGGCACAGACTTATTCTACTTCTGCATCTATTACATCTTTTACATTCTTTTACAACTCAAACAGTCTCTACCTAGGTTCTTAAAATGACTCCTATCACCTTAAGATCTAAGGTTAAAGTGGTCTGCTCAAGGTCGTTCTAGGCTGTGTCATTAATTCCTACATGGAGGAGAAAAACAGGATAATAATCCACAGGTTTGATGATTTTTGAAAGTGACTCCATCACATCCTGGATTCTAGATCCTGGTGAGCAGCAAACTTACCAGGATTCCAGATCTGGACGGCAGATGGATGACTACATCCCTCTTAGGAAGAAGTCCTTCTCCACCACTTCCCATCTTCTTCTCTTAGGGGTGGTGGTCCTAGAGCCCCCACCTTAGGACTACACATCCCATGCCTTCTAGTCAGTGGGGTCTTCTGATCACGTCCCTGTGAGGTCTCTACTACAGCATTCTCCACTGAATCACCCACGTAGAGAGCCTGAAAGCACTTGCTTACCTCCACCAGAATGGAAGATACCTGAATTGGCTTTCTTTTCCTCGAGGTTACATGCTTCCAGTTTTCTTCCTTGTTTATTACTGCCTTTGCTGACTGCTCAGCCTGCTGTGCCTGTAGTATTAAACTCTGCCTTCAGTCAAGGAAGTCTTCACCTTCTCTGATGGACTGAGATGTTGATATTTGCACCTCAAGTCCTCCAACCTGCTCTTCCCAGTGGCAAACAGCTTGCACTTGGTACATATGAAATCCCTTCTATCCTCTGTGAGGAAGACAAACATGGCACCTGCTGTGTAGGTCACAATAGCTGACTTGTCAGTACACTTGTCACAATCCGTTTTTACACTTCTTCAGAGAGTTCCCTCATTTTTTTTTTGATGCCACCTTGAATGGCAGAAGAGAAACACAACTATAGGAGAGAAAGGGATGACCAGTATGGGGCTCCCTCCAAAGATGTCTCCAAGGGAAACTCCCTGTTAGTTTCTGCCCTGTTCACTGCTCAAAATGTTCTTTGTGGCTGCCTTCTTAAAGGTTGCCGCTGGCTAGGCCTGGCTCAAAGTCTTTCCTCCAAGCCAATCAGCCCTGGAAGGCCCACCTGAGCTCCTCTAGAAAGTCTCCCAGGCAAACTCCCTGTTAGCCAATGCCCTGTTCACTGGTTACATATAACAATGCATTTAACTTAACCTCATGAAATTGAAAAGCACTGCTGGAAAGTACACAGGAAGGCTATGTCTACACTAGCACACTACGTCTAAGTAGCCTATTTCAAAGTAAGTACATCGAAACAGGCTACTTTGATGCATATAGTCTACACGTCCTCCAGGGCTGGTGCCATCGACGTTCAACATCGAAGTAGTGATGGGGAACATCGAAAGGAGCCGCCCCAGAAGGAAATGCGGAGTGTCCACACACACAAGCACTCCCCGTCAAAATAAGGGGCCAGCGAAGCCCCAAGCCACTCCCTTAAAGGGCCCCTCTCAAACACACTTGCCCTGCACAGCACAAGATCCACTGAGCCGACAACTGGTTGCAGACCCTGTGCATGCAGCATGGACCCCCAGCTGCAGCAGCAGCAGCCAGAAGCCCTGGGCTAAGGGCTGCTGCACGGGGTGACCATAGAGCCCCACAGGGGATGGACAGATCATCTCTGAACCAACCCCTCAGCTGATGGCCACCATGGAGGACCCTGCTATTTCCAAGTAGCAGTACGTGGATCATCTACACATGTCCTACTTCGACATTGAACGTCAAAGTAGGGCGCTATTCCCATCTTCGGATGGGAATAGCGATTTCGACATCTCACTGCCTAACGTCGATTTCAATAGTGAAATAGCACATGGCACCCATAGGCGCGACGCATGCTATTTCGACATTGTGCCAGCTACTTCGAAGTAGCTGGCTAGTGTAGATGCACCCAATAAGTGATATACTAAATAATAATTTGGGATCACATGAAATGACTAGTGTTCCGTAAATGGAAGATCGAATAGACCCATTAAAACCAACTGGACTATTCACATGAGCAATGACAGCAGTGGCCCATACTCTGATGAAATGAAATAAAGAAATGGAAAACACTTTGGCTGCATCTACACTTGCATTCCTTTTCCAAAAGAGGAATGCAAATGAATGAAGAAGAAAAGTACTGTAGACCCAGATCTTTTGAAAGTAAACCCCATCTTCAAAAGAATCCTTCTTCCTTAAAAAAAAAATAGGAAGAAGGTTTCTTTCGACGATGGAGATTACTTTAGAAACAGCTACATCTACGCTGCTTTTGTTCCTTCAAAAGAAGCTCTTTAGAAAGAATATGCAAAAGAGGTTCCGGATATATAAATCTGCACCTCATTTGCATTTTCAATTTCTCTCATTTGTATGCCTCTTTCGAAAGAGGAATGCTAGTGTAGACATAGCCTTTCAGTTTGTTCAGCCTCAGTTCAAGCACTTTAAAATGCATAATGACCTGTTTTAAGGTACTTTAATATCATAATGTAGTCTGATAATAAGGGCCCTATTCGTGGGCCACACCACTAAGCTGACAGAACACCTTCTGTAAAAATATATTTTGCTATTATGTAAATGTTTTTTCAGTGGTGAAGATATTAGCTAAAATATTTTTGAACAGAAAAGATTTTTAAATGAATTGTCATTTTACTGTTTTGACAGAACATATTTGAATCACAACGCATGCATGGCCTGTTTTCACAATGAATCGTAATCTTAAAAGAGTGTTTTCCTCTAGAATAGCAACAGGAGTGTATCTGTTTCAACGATTAAAATATTGTAAATATAAATGCATTACAATATATTGTCTCCTCCCCTCAACCCTTGTATTCAGTAAATATTTCTATAACTGAAGGGAAGACAGAAATATTTTCTTTATTTGTTGTTTTAAAAGCTATTCAAAAGTAATATATTTCACTTTATTTTGCGTGTTACAATACTTTTCTCATGTCATTATATAACACATATGACTGATATATGTCGTGAAAAATTTTAAATTACTGAGATGATTAATATTATATGGTATGAATTAAGGCAAGAAGTCAAACTTGATTATGGAGATGCTATTAATTAGAGACAGAATGTTTTACAAGTTGATTGTAATGTCCATTTTCAGGCTCCAGTCCTCTGAATAAGTATTAATGTGCTTTAATTTATATCTAAGCAGTCCCAGAAAAGTCAACAGGGCCACTTAGAAATATAAAGGTAAGCAGGTATATGTTTACCAAATCATAGTCTTGGACTAATATTTATGAATTATCACTTATATATATATATATATATATATATATATATATATATATATAAAATCGTATTACTATCAAAACAAAAAAACAGTCCAGTAGCACTGTAAAGACTAACAAAATAATGTTTACACACTTTGCTTTATCTAATTCTTGACTTCCTCCCCTCCCCCGCTCCTTCTGCCCCCTGATCTATGATTTACCCACCTTGATAATAATTTTTCTGATTTGTCAACCTTGATTACTGTTTTTCGTTCTCTGTGCCTTAAATATTGGGTCTGTTCTGGTATGGTTATGGTCTGAAGAAGTGGGTCTGTCCCACGAAAGCTCATCACCTAATATATTATTTTGTTAGTCTTTAAAGTGCTACTGGACTGCTCTTTTGTTTTGGAAGTATATCGACTAGCACGGCTATCTTTCTGTCACTAATCTTATTACTATTTGTGTTACAGTAAAACATAGAAAATTCAAAGAAAAATCTTAGCGTTATCATGTGTCGCAGTGTGTACAAAAATATTAGTGATAGTCCCTCTTCTAGGGATCCTAAAGACAAACTGTCAAAGTCACAGAAGCATAAAGGCTGCAAAGCTGCCAGGTAGACAGGGTGCCTTCAGAAGGACACAGGGGTCCTTCCAAAGGCAATCTCCCTTCCAGAAGTTCCAGCGATGGAGAGATCACATCCACACAGCAAAGGGGATCACTGCCAATCTGCGCTGTCAACAGAAAGTGGCCAGACTGCCTGACCACTTGCTCCATAAAATGGCCACTCAGAACCCCATCAGACAGGATCACATGGCTGGTAGTCACATCAAGGAGCCCCAGCAAGACATCCCCATAAAGCCCCCTACGGATGCCCATTCCCTGCCCACGACCAGAGGGGCTCTGATGCTGGCCCCACACAGAGGTGCTTCAGCACCTGCTGGACTTTCTCACTGCCATCGTCCTCTTCCTCAGGGAGGGTGAGCGTGACACAACTTTCAAGGAACTTGCCGTGGCTGCGAGATGGTGATACCCATACCCACCTTGCCCCTCAGGAGCACATGCAGATCTGGAGGCACTGCATCAGTTATAACCAGTGGGATTGGCTGGTCATGGGGCAGTAGGATGAACAGCAGTGGCTCCAGAACTTCTGCATGCAGAAAGCCACATTCCTGGAGCTCTGTGCCTGACTCTTCCCCACCTTTTGGAGGTGGAGCACCCAGCTGTGGCCTGCCATCCCCAACAGAGAAGAGAGTCGCAGTTGCCCTGTGGAAGCTCGCCATTCCCAACAGCTACTGCTCTGTGGGAAACCAGTTTGGTGTGGGGAAGTCCACTGTCAGGGCACTCCTCATGGAGATAAGGCAATCTTAGGCTGCTGGGGTGGGTGAAGTGTGGGGGGAAGACCCATTCCTAGAACAACTATGCTCCCGGTGCGGGACTTAAAGGGAGGACTCCCAGAGAGCTCATTGGAAGGGGATGGGAGGAGGCAGGGGACTCTCCAGGCCCCAAGAGCTCTCCCCCTCAGTTTCTGACCTGTGAGTTCAGCTCCCTTCCTCTGCTGGTCATGATAGCCATCAATACTATCCTGCTGCAGAGGGGCATCTTTCTGGGAGAAGTGGATGCAGCCGTGGACAGATTTGCCACTTTGGGGTTCCCAAACTACATTCGAGCCATCAAGGGAACCCACACCCTGATTCATTCCCTGAACCATAGTGGAAACACACAAATCAACATAAAGGGGTACATCCCCATGGAGCCGCAGGTCTTTATTAACCACCATGGACAGTTCACAGGCATTTATGTGAGGTGGTAGGGCTGGGTATCGGATGACCAGGTGCTCTGCAACTCTGGCTGGAGGATGGAGGGAGGAATGTTTGTGTCCTGCTGTGAGCTGGCAGACGGGGACAGGCACATGCCACTATGCATTGTGGAGGATGCAACCTACCTCCTCATGGCCTGGCTCATGAAGCCTTGCAATGGCCAGATGGATCCCAGCCATAAACTCTTTAACGCTTGCCTCGATCAGGTCTGGATTCAAGCGGAGTGCGTCTTCAGCCACCTCAAGGCACCCTTTCAGAACCTGCCTGGATGTGGGGGAGTACAACGTCTCCTTAGTTGTGGCTGCATGTTGTACCTGCTCAGTGTAGTAGAGGGGAAGGGGCAAGGGATGCCTGCAGGCATGAACAGCTAGGCACAGCTCTCATCTTCCAGGACTATTGGGATAAAATGTAGATCTAGGAGACCCTGGCCATGTCTACACTAGCCCCAAACGTCAAAATGGCCATGTAAATGTGAAGTTTACTAATGAAGCACTGAAACACATATTCAGCGCCTCATTAGCATGCGGGCAGCTGCAGCACTTCGAAATTGACGCGGCTCGCCGCCACACGGCTCGTCCCCATGGGGCTCCTTTTCGAAAGGACCCCACCTACTTTGAAGCCCCCTTATTCCCATCTACTCACAGGAATAAGGGGACTTCGAAGTAGGTGGGGTCCTTTCAAAAAGGACACCCGTCGGGATGAGCCACACAGCGGTGAGCTGCGTCAATTTTGAAGTGCCATGGCCTCCCGCATACTAATGAGGCGCTGAATATGTATTTCAGCGCTTCATTAGTAAACTTCGAAATGGCCATTTACATGGCCATTTTGAAGTTTGGGGCTAGTGTAGACACAGCCCCTGAGGGACAGCTTTTCCCACAGCCCCCCATAACCTTCCCCAGTGCCCCCCAATGGGATCCTCAGGTCCATAGTCCTATCCCATCCCCATTGCGAACCCTCTTTTGCCCCCTCAGCCCTCCCCAACCCCAGCCCAATAAAGACATATGTGGAGTGGTGCTCAAATAACTGTTTTACTTGAACAAAGAAAAATGTGGAAAAGAAATGGTGTATTCATGAACTATGTACAACAAAGCAAAGTGTTAAACTGGTGAACTATATATAGTGGCCGTGTCTACACTAGCCAAAACTTTGAAATGGCCATGCAAATATTCAGTGCCTCATTAGCATGTGGGCAGCCACAGCACTTCGAAATTGATGCGGCTTGCTGCCACGCGTCTCATCCAGACAGGGCTCCTATTCAAAAGGACCCCAGCTACTTCGAAGTCTCTTTATTCCTATCTGCTCATAGTGTAGAGATAGCCAGTGTGTGTTCGAGGGGCTTGGGTTGGAAATGGGGCATCAAAACATAGATGGGGGGCTTGGGACGAGGGGAGGGTGGAATCTCAGACCATGGAGAAAGTGGGACCCATGAAACCCAAGAGGAGTGTGACCCTCAGTGATGTCAGTCTCGGGATCCTCTCCCACCATGGGTTTGGGATCCATGTCAGAGCTGGGTTGGGGCTGGGAGCAGGGAGAGGTATAGAGGGTGATGGGTGAGCTGGGAGTAGCCTGGCCCTCCCCATCACCCCCCCCAGCTGTGCCTTGTGGTGCTGTTTGTGGGAGTGAGTGCTGTTTCTAGCCTGCAGGCATGCCCATGTGCTGGGATCCACACTCCTTAATGTGTCTGGGGTCAGGCCAGTGCCTTTGTGGCTAGCTCATTTCCAGCCATGGCTTGGCTGGCCTCCTGTGAGGCTGGCAGCAGGCTGGTGCCATGCCTGTGGATTGCCTGCTGGGTCCAGGTGGCACACACTACCTTGCAGATGGCTCCAAGTGTCAGAACTTCAACACGAGGTGCTGACCGAGCTGGCCAGGCAACACTTGCAGCATGCACCATTTGCACCCACCATCCACACCATAGAGTGTGTGACATGTGGGGTACTTACTGGAGGGACCCTCACCCAGTACCGATGATGCTTGGGAGGTAGCCTGGCTGGCAGGGACTGATTCTATGATGATCATGAGACTGCCACTGTATTCCAAGGCCATGTCTGCCTCTAGCTCTGGAGAGGATTGGACTCGGAGGCCTGCTGCTCCTCCTCCTTCTCACTGAAAGCCTTTTCAGTTGATAGAGGGCCCATCCCAACATACAGACTGGCTTTCTGTCAACAGATCTTTGTTTGCAGAGGCAATATGCCTCATGGGGAGTGAGATAAGACTGTCAACAAAAGAGCTGCATTTTGTTGCTTTACTTTTGACAGAATGACTTGGGAATCTGGACACTTCCTGTATTTTTTTTTCTGACAAAACGCCAGTTTTGTTGACAAAACCATATAGTATAGACATAGCCATTGAGATTAGGAATGGATTCCCCCAGTGTATTCTGGGAGAGTTTTTTTTTCATTTTTTAAATCTCCTTCATCTTCTTCTGAATAATCAAAGATGGCCACACTTGGAGATAGGATACTGGTTGGGCTGGTCCATGGCCCTGAGATGGCACAAGCTCTCTCTGCTTCAGGTGTTTGGTTCGCTGAGTCTTGCTCACATGCTCAGGATCTAACTGATTGTTGCAGAGGCATATAATCACAATATATCACAACCTCAATAGGTCATCTAGTCCATTCCTATGCATTCATGGCAAGAAGAAGTATTATCTAGACCATCCCTGACAGATATTGATCTAACTTCTTAAAAAATCTCCAGTGAGGAAGGTTCTACAACTTCCACAGGCAACTTATTCCACTGCTTATCTACCCTGACTGGAACTTTTTCCTAATATTCAACCTATTCAACCCTTGCTTCAATGTTAAGCCTATTGTTTCTTGTCCTATCACCAGAGATTAAAGAAAACAATTTTTCTCTCTCCCACTTGAAAAGAAACCTTTTTAAGTGTTAGAAAACTATTAGCACATCCTCTCTCAGTCTTTTTTTTTATCCAAGTTAAACAAACCGATACATTTCCAATCATCGCTCATAGATCATGTTTTTGTTGTCTTCTCTGGAAATGTTCCAGGTTGGTCATATCTTTCCTGAAATGTGTCATCAAGACTAGACACAGTACTCCCACTGAGGGCTAATCAGTAAGGAGTAGAGCAGAAGAATTTTTTGTTGTGTCTTGCTTGTGATGACCTTGGTAATACATTTTAGAATGATATTTGCTTCTTCTACCATAATGTGACACTGTTGGCTAACATTTAGCACGTAATACACTATATCCCCTACACCCCTGTCAGTAGTACAATTTAAGGAGTAAATGCCCACTTTACAGGTATGCAATGGATTGTGCCTTCCTAAATACAGTCACCTTCCTCTGCATTATATGGATATGGGTCACATTTAAAAATTACTTGGGTATGTCTCACTTAGTCTCTATTGCAGTAACTGTGAACTCTGGTATATCTTCATCTTTCCTATTCTCCATCTGTGGCACGCAACACTCTAGTCTCCAATGCACCTCATCAGTTTCTGGGTTTGTTTTATTGGTGCTAGTGGTCTGCAATATAGAGGAGGTCAGACAGGATGATCTAGTGGTCTGTTCTGACCTTATATGCTATGACTCTGAGGCTGTGCGTATGTAAATTACAGCTGTTTGAAAATGTAATGAGGCACTGCCATGCATATGCAGTGCTTCATTAGCATCATGGTGAAAGAGTGACTTTTGTAGCTGCTAACTTCAAAGTCCTGACCAGAAGTCTAGCCACGGGGGCTTCAAAATACACACCCAGTTTTGAAATTCCTTTAATCTCAATCCATTTTGGGCAGCACCTCATTTGCATTTTCAAACAGCCATAATTTACATGGTCCTTCTGAAAGGGAGGGGTAGCATGGCCACAGCTGAGTGGATAGTCATATGGATAGTCAGAGTTGTTCACCCCAGGATAAGAAAAAGAATGCTTTGAACAACCTGTGACATTAATGAGGTCTTTGACTGTCTTTTGCAAAAGAGATTATGACTTTCTCTCCTACTCAGTCCAAAAATGCCTGTCGCTAAAACCTTTCATGATAAATATAATTTTTTCATTTAAATTAGTTAATTTTAAGTCTCCCATACTCTCATTTTCATCTGACTGAGAAGCTGTGAAGTCAATTTTCCCGAGTGTCTTGACGAAAACTTCAGAAAAGTGTCAAAATTGAGTTTTTGAAATTAGATCCTCACTAATTGTGAATCTACTACTTAAGTGTTGAATTTGTACCTTTAATGGAATATTGTTAGAGCTGGAAACATACACATATCCATACTAAGTGATTACAGAAAGTACACATCAATTTGTAAAGGAAATTTCAAATGCAACAGAGATAATAAGGTCATAAGGCTAGCATTACAGAGCCTTTGAGTATGATGTGTTTGCTGCTCTCTTAAAAAGTAAAATATTCAGTGTCATCCCTGACTTGAACAGTCAAATAATCAGAACTGAGGATATAGCTGAGCTTCTGATTATAACACAGCTGTCGGCAGTGTGTGCTGAGCGTGGCACATGAGCTGGTTTTCCCTGGCAGGCAGGTCGGAACTCAACCCCACCCCTCCTCCCTCCCTCCAGCTCCCTGCAGTGGCTCCCTGGTGGGAGCTCCATGCCCCTGGCCACTAAGGCTCCCCTTCCAGAGCTGGTGGCACCTCTGTGTCCCTGAGCCCTCCCATCCAGACCCCCACATCCAAAAGCTTCCTGTACCCTTCCTCCCACTTATACCCACATCCTGCTCCTACACCCCCTCCCACCCAGATCAACCACCCTAGCCCACTTCTGCATCCTCCCTCTCACTCAGACCCTCAAATTCCCAGACTGCTCCTGCATTCCACCTGCCACCCAAACCCCATGGCCCCAGCCCCTATACAGTTGGGGACTACATCACTAAGGCTTTTTTTTTCTTTGCTTCTCACTTCTGTGGTCCTCAACTGCCGTGTCTATGGGTCAGTGGCCCCCAACCCAAAAAAGGTTTCTATCCCAGAGGTGCTGCTTTCTGTCTTCTATGCTGGGTTGTTTAATTACCTCAAAGTGTGTTGTGCATATGAAAGCTTCATGTGCAGTATGTTCAAAAGCCTGGTTAGAACCCGAACTTCTGGGGAACTTGGGAAAGGTGTGAACAGTAAAAGGGAGCTGCTAATAATGTTGCTGTTAGCATAGTCATTTTTAGAAAGATTCTAACTACAACAGCAGTTTGGTAAGTAAGTGGCTTCATGCCCCTGGCTGCTGGGGCTCCATGCCTGGGGCCAGCAGTGGCTCCCTGACTGGGGCAGCAGCAGCTCCATGTCCCTGGCTGCCAGAGCTCAGTACCCTATGCCTCCACATTTCCCTGCCCAGAGCTGATGATGGTTCCACTCCCAGCCAGTGGGGCTGCCTTCTGGAGTGGTTGAGACCCCAGCTTTTAGCAATCTCTGTGGCTAGGTCGCTGTGGTTCAGCAACATCCTTAGTCTGGATGTTGCCAGACCAGAGAATCTATGATAAGAGAGGTTCAACCTGTATTAAAATCCCAGACATGTTTGGATATTAAAAGAAAAAAGGTGATGGTGATTTAAAGTCCAAAATGGCAAAGCTCTGCATCTTAATGTATTTAGTAGTGAAGCTGTTGTATGTTGGACTATTAAGCCACATCTACACGTGCATGCTACTTCGAAGTAGCGGCGCCAACTTCGAAATAGCTCCCGTCACGGCTACACGTGTTGGGCGCTATTTTGAAGTTAACATCGATGTTAGGTGCCAAGACGTCGAAGTCGCTAACCCCAAGAGGGGATAGGAATAGCACCCTACTTTGACGTTCAACGTCGAAGTAGGGAATGTGTAGTTGTTGCGTGTCCCGCAACGTCAAAATTGTGGGGTCCTCCATGGCGGCCATCAGCTGAGGGGTTGAGAGACGCTCTGTCTAGCCCCTGAGCTCAATGGTGGCCGCATGGAGCGGCCCCTTAAAGCTCCCTGCCCCCTCCCTTCCTGTGAAGGAAGCTGAGAGAACGTGCAGGCGGCAGCCCAGACACGCGGCCAGCCTGCACGTCCCTCAGCCAGCTACAGACACCCACCCACCAGCGATGGCCGCATGGCAGCCCCCCAAGCGCCCCAGGGGACCCCCCCCAAGGAGATCCAGGGCTCCCAGCCCAGCAGCCAGGCAGGGAAGCAGCAGTGGGGCCCCTCCTGGACAGAGGCCGAGCTTTGGGAGCTGCTGGGGCTCTGGAGCGAGGAAGAGGTGCTCCAGGTAATGGGGAGCAAGAGGCGGAACGCGGCTGCGTTCGCTCAGCTGGCCGAGGGCCTGGCCGCCCGGGGTCACCCTGCCCGCACTCCGGATCACGTCTGGAGTAAAGTGAAGGAGCTGCAGCAGGGTTACGCCCAGGCCTGGGATGCGGCCGGCCGATCTGGGGCCGCCCCCGTCAGTTGCTCCTTTTACAGGGAGCTCAGAGAGCCTGCACAATCTGGGCCAATCTGACTGAGGAGCAGCTAGCCCACCAGGGCCAGGCTGGGCCCTATAAAAGCCTGCAGAGCTGTGGGAGGCTCTCTCACCCTGACCAACAAAGGGGAGCTGGGTCCCTGTTCAGGCAGAAAACAGCAGCAGTTGGGGAGATCAGTTGTCGGCAGGCTCAGTGGAGCTGGAGAGAGGCTCTAGCTTGATATCTCCCAAGCTGTAGGCCTTGATACAAGGGCCAAGAATATCCAAGGGTCCAGAGAACAGGAGCAGTCAAGGACAGAAAAGGAGGGCTGGAGATGGTTGTTATCATAGGGTCCCCGGGTCTGGACCCAGAATAGTGGATGGGCCTGGGTGTCCTCTCGCACCTCACTCCCCAGGAACTGAATTGAAACATACCTTCTGTAGACTGAAGAGTCCCCCTGAGAAAAGGGACTAGACTTAGGATGGATGGCAATGGGGACAATGGACTAGACTCTGGTGGATGGCTGTGTCTTGAAGAAGACCCCACAGTACAGGGAGTAGTGTGGGAGCAAGACGGAGGATGGAGACAGTAGAGCTGAGTGACAACAGAGAAGACAGCAGCCAGAAGGCAGCACAGATTGAGCTAATTCCCAGCCTGACTAGCAGGAGGTGGTAAGTCGACCCCATTTCACTCATACTAACAATAGGACCAAAGCACATATTCCATTCAATCTAAAATATGCTGTAATCTGGGCAGCTCAGTAACTAACAACATTTCATTTCTAATAACTAATGTATTTTGTCCTAATGCCAAAGGATAAGCATCTGGTGATACATAGTTAGAATTTTTCTTATACTATTTATGGTGGATGTACAGAGAATCACCAGAATGTTTTGCATATTGCAGTTTGCACTCTATTGTGAGTGAAGCTATGAGAAAAAGTTGATATAACTTTGCTGTTGTCAGAAAAAATATAAAAACCAGAGGTACCTCTTATGAAAGGATCCTTTCAGAGCAAGCAAAGATGTGCCAATCTTAATAAAGGTACACACTAGAATTTTTGAATGCAAATGATCTCCAGTCTTTTGGGACTTGATACAAGAGCATACACCCACTCCAGGAATTTCAGTTGTAGTTGCAGCAATTTCTGTATCTTGAAGAGCTGGGTAATTGTTGTTACTTATGATATTTTTCAATATGGAAGGTGATAAAAGGGGTTTTTAAGGTAATAAATATGCCACTGAGTCCTTTCACTTCTTCAAAAAATACCATAATGTATATGATTGGCATAGCTGAATCTCAGTGGAGGCAACTTGCTTTAATATTGTTACTTACTACCTGGTGAAACAAATTTTAACTGTTATAAACCAGATGTGCAAGAGAATCATATAGAATTATAGAATTCTAGGGCTGGAAGGGACCTCAGGAGGTCATTGAGTCCAGCCCCCTGCCTAAGGCAGGATCAGCCCCAACTAAATCATCCCAGCCATAACTATGAAAAGCTGGGACTTAAAAACTTGTAGAGATGGAAATTCCACCACCTATCTTAGTAATGAATTCCAGTGCTTCACCACCCTCTTGGTGAACTAGTTTTTCGTAATATCCAACCTAAACCTCCCCCAGTGTAACTTCAGACCATTGCTCCTTGTTCTGCCATCTGTCACCCTTGAGAACAGTCTCTCTCCATTCCCTTTAGAGCCTTTTTCAGGGAGTTGAAGGCTGCTATCAAATCACCCCTCACTCTTCTCTTCTTCAAACTAAATAAGTCCAAATCTTCTGGACTCTCCTCATAGGTCATGTGCTCTAGTCCCCAAATCATTTTTTCTTGCCATCTGCTGAACCCACTCCAATACATCCACATCCTTTCTATGATGGGGGGGGACACAGAATTGTATACAATACTCCTGATGTGTCCTCACCAGTGCCAAATCGAAGGGAATAATAACTTCTCTAGAACTGCTAGAAATGCTTTTCCTAATGCACCCCAATATGCTGTTAGCTTTCGGGACTACAACAGCTCACTGTTGTGCCATATCCAGCTTCTCATCCACTGTAATCCCCAGGTCCTTTTCTGCTTCACTGCTACTTAGCTAGTCAGTCCCCAGCCTGTAACAGTGCTCAGGATTCTTCCATCCCAAGTTCAGGACTCTGCATTTCTCCTTGTTGAATCTCGTCAGATTTCTTTTGGCTCAATCTTCCAATTTGTCTAGGTCACTCTGGACTCTATTCCTGCCTCCAAAGTATCTACCTGACTCCTTAGTTTAGTGTCATCTGCAAATTTCCTGAGAGGGAAATCTATGCTCTCAGCTAGATCTTTACTAAAGACATTGAATAGTACTAGAACTGATCCTTGGGGGACTCCACTTGAAACTCACCGCCAACCAGACACTGAGCCATTGACCACTACCCATTTTCTATCCATCTTAAAGTCTACATATCCAACCAGACATTTAGCCATTGACCACTACCCATTGGGCCCATCCATCAAGCCAGATTTCTATCCATCTTATTGTCTGTGTATCCAATCCATACTTCCTTGACTTATGGGCAAAAATGTTGTGGGAAGTGGTATCAAAGGCCTTGCTAAAGTCAAGGTATATCACATCCACTGACTTCTCTGTGCCCACAGAGCCTGTTACCTCATTATAGAAGCTAATCATATTCATCAGGTACGATTTGCCCTTGGTGAATCCATGTTGACTGCTCTTGATCACTCTCTCCTCTTCTAAGTGTTCTTAAATGGATCCCTGGAGGATGCTCTCCATGATTTTTCCAGTGACTGAGATAAGGCTGACTTATCTATAGTTCCCTGGATTGTTCTTCTTTCTGTTTTTAAAGATGGGCTCTACATTTGCCTTTTTCCAATCATCTGGGACCTCTCCCGATTGCCACAATTTTCAAAAACAACAGCCAAAGTCTCTACAATGACATCTGCCAGTTCCCTCAGTACCCTTGGATGCATTAAATCTGGACCCTTGGATTTGTGTGTGTCTAGCTTTTCTAAATAGTTCTTAACTTTTTCTTTTCCCATTGAGAGCTGTCCACCTCCTTCCCATACTGCATTACCCAGTGCTGTAGTCAGGGAGCTGACCTTGTCCATGAAGACTGTGCTAATTTTTTAATAAATAAAGTCATGTTTACACTAGCAATTTACTTCAAAAGTAATTTCAAAATAAGGCCCGTTTTTGAAAATCACTGCCGAGCATCTACACATGTTCTACTCTATTTCAAAATTGGGATTAAAATAACAGGAACACATTTCAAAACCATTTTTCCATTCCCGTATTAGGAATAGCACTACATTTCTAAGTGTAACTTTGAAATAGGACATATGTAGATGCTCATTGTCTGCTCTTTCAAAAAAGCAGGTCAATCATGTAGATGGCCCACAGGAGTGTGGATACAGTCTGGTCAGCCTAGGCAGGGCTGTATAGTCACTGCTGGCTATGTTTAAGGAAATACAAAACCAACAACCCCTGGCAGGAAGCTGACAGCATGATATCTGCAGGGGGAGCACAAGCTCTCACCTGCATGCCTTCCCACTGACAACAGGAGAGAGATTGCCTCCCACCTTGCCAATGGTGAGTCATCCCAGGGGTCCCAGCAGCTGAGCCAGCACAGAGACTGAAGGGGAACTTCCTGGTCCAAGAAGGAGCTCAAGGACCTCCTCAGCCTCTGGGGGAAAGAGTGGGGGTCCTCCTTCAGTCTGGGCTATGTTGCTCAGTGCCAGGGGGCACCCCAGCCGCAGTAGAGACCGGGGCAGTCCAAAGTTAAAGAGTTGAGGCAGGCATAGTTCTGAAGCTGAGATGTTGCCAGCCAGTCGGAGGCACCTTCCACTGGGTGCCCCCACTACGAGGAGCTGGACTGCCTCCTGGGGCCCAAGCAAATGCCACCCTCTGAGCACCTCCTTGACATGGCTGCTCCCTCACCCGAGGGAACAGGACTAAGTGAACCCAAGACCGAGCTTGAGGCAGCCACAGCGGAGGAGTAGCTGTAACCCTCAGGGGCCACCACCCACCACCCGAGGGAACAGGACTAAGTGTCTGAAGTGATGAAGAGGCTTATAGTGATGGTACCTCATCATTGCAATCTACTCTGGATCATCCAAAAGGGATCCCTCCAGCCAGGCACCTCAAGTCTTCATGGAGGGAGCAGCAGGTAAGTAGGTACCAGGCATTTGGGAAGCCTCAGCGGGTGGGGAGAGGGACTCTGTCCCTTCCACAGGCAGCAGGGGGACACTCACCTGTGTGACACTCAGTGCCTGCCCCCTGTACAATCCCACATTCTGCACATCAAGGAAGGGAATGGTGGGGGGCACTTTCCGCAGTGCAAGCCCTGCCATGTGGGGACTTGTTCACATCCAGCATCTGATGCCCCCACAGGCCATTGGGGAGTATCAGGGTGAGGTGGGGGCCATTGGAGTGGGGGCCCTAGCCCCTGGGGTCAGGACACAGGATTTATGGGCCATCCTCTCTTCCCTTCTGTCTCCACAGGTCCGCTGCCCCCAGTAGCTGAGGGACAGCAGGCTGCCACCACTGCCCATCCTGTGTCTGTGCAGAATCTCCACGGGGCTGGATGTTGTTGCTTACAAGGGGGGTGAGGTGGCTGTAGTGAACTGGGCCATCATGAGGGACATGACAGCTGTGCTCTGGGAGTGACTGGTGATGGAGCAGAAAGTGTGGGTGTGGGTGGCAGATTCCCTGGAAACCCTCACCAAGGCTGTGGCCACCCACCTCAACTAACCTCTCCCTCCTTCGCCACCTGCCCAGCAGACCCCCCAGGGCTGTTCTGATCCCATTGGACAGACTGCAACTGGCACAGTTGCTGGTGGCCAGTGAACTCCCAACCTCTGCAGCTCCTCGGTCCTCCCCTGTACACCCCAGTGAGGCTGAGGTCGCAGCACCTCCCCTCCCCATACCTCCTTGTGGTTCCAGCCCCATCTGAGCCATGCAGGAGGCCCTGGACCCAGGGCAGCAGAGGCAACTGTGGCCGCCACAGATCCTGGCCCCCCAACCCAGTGGAAGACTGAGTCATCCCGCACCCCAGCACCCTCCCCCAAGTTAAGTCCCTCCCCCAATGACACCCCTGGAACTCCCTTGTATATATATTTGCAGGCACATGTTTTGAAGTTTATATTATACGTTTATTTTTGCTATAATTTTAGAGAGTTAAAGTACCATCCCTATTTCCGTGTCCGTATCATGTACTGGGGAAGCTGTGGGAGGTGAACGTGTAGGCAGGGGTGTGTGGTGGGGAAATGGTGAGGGGTGGGCATGTGGGAGAGTGTGTGTGTTGGGGGCAGATGGCTGGGGGCAGGTCACTTCCTGCCCCACGTGAAGGCCTCACACAGGGCCTCCCTGACCCTCACCCCATCCCATTGCACCTGGCACCTGCTCGTACCTGGCACCAGTCTCAGCAACCCAGCCTTTCATGAAGGGTGTTTGGAGAGCACAACAGGCTGCAACCACTGTGGGCACATTCAGGAGGTTGACCTCCAATCTCATGAGGAGGCAGTGAAAGCACCACTTGAAATGCCCAAATGAGCACTTGACGATGTTACTGGCCTGGTTCAAGCATGCACTGAAAAGTTCCTGGGATGGCTCTGTGTGTCCTGTGTAGGGCCTCATGAGCCATAGGTGCAGGGGTTACAAGGTATCAGCCACAATGCAGGGCAGGGCATGGCGATGTCTCCCACCGGAAGCTCCTGTGGCTGGAGATAGTGCCCTCCTTCATCTTGCACCAAAGCCATGAGTTCCTAAACACAGTGGAGTCATGGGCCCTACCTGACCAACCCATATAAACATCCATGAAGTGGACCTGGCATCGACGAGGGCCTGGAAGACCATGAAGTGGTCTTTCTATTGACAAAAGTGCATGTGCTATGGTCCGGTGCATGGATGGCTATGTGATTAGCTTCTATGATGAGGTAACAGGCTCTGTGGACATCGACAAGTCAGTGGACATGATATACATTGACTTCAGCAAAACTTTTCATACAGTCCCCCACAACATTCTTGCCCATAAGTTAAGGAAAAATGGATGGGATCCTTGGACTATAAGATGAATAGAAAGCTGGTGTAACCAACCAGGCTCGGGTTCCCTAGAAATGAGGCTGCACCCAGAAGGTGAGTGCTATATTTGGTTTATTGAAAGCGTGACACCTATGACGGGAGCCCCAGAAACGCCGCAGTCACCAGTGGGGGAAAACCTGACATATAGGAGCTTCGCTCGGGGGAGAGGCTCTGTAGCGGGCCTCCTAACACTAATAAAGCTTAAACTCATTTACATAAGATTGCTTAAAATTGCCTATGCATTACTCTTACTATCTGTTGTGGCCTACTGCCAACGTAGCCTTGAAGTTTTGGCAATCGTACTTTGTTTTGCAGCTGTTCGTCTTGGCAGGATTACTTATTTTGCAGCTTTTCACCTTGCACAGACTGGCCTGTTTGGAATTCTCCTGAGGGTTCACAGAGTGGTCAAACTGCACTCTCAACTGTTACAATGTCTTTTCGCACCCTACAGCTGGCTTGATGGTTGAACCCAATGGGTAGTTGTCAATGGCTCAATATCTGGATGGTGGTCAGTTTCAAGCAGAGGGCTGCAAGGCTCAATTCTGGAGATGGTGTTTTTCAACATCTTTATTAATGACCTGACGAGGGATTGGATTGCACCCTCAGCAAGTTTGCCGATAACACAAAGCTATGGGGAGAGGTAGATACTTTGGAGGGTGGACAGAGAATCCAGAATGACCTGAATAAATTGGAGGACTGGACCAAAAGAAATCTGATATGTTTCAACACAGAAAAGTGCAGAGTTCTGCACCTGGGGCAGAAGAATCCTAAGCATTGTTATAGGCTGGGGACCGAGTGGCTAAGCAGCAATACAGCAGGAAGAGACCTAGGGGTTATGGTGGATGAAGGGCTGGATCTGAGCAAACAGTGTGCCTTTGTAGCCAAGAAGGCTAATGGCATTATAGGGTGCATTAGGAAGAGCATTTTGAGCAGATCTAGATTGGTGGTTATTTCCCTCTCTTCGGCACTGGTGAGGCCATATCGTGGATATTGTGTCCAGAGTTGGGACCCCAGTATAAAAAGGATGTGGATGTGCTGGAGCAGATTCAGTGGAGGGAAACGAAAAGTATTAAGGGGTTGGAGCACATGACCTATGAGGAGAGGCTGAGGGCTTTGCGCTTGTTTAATTTACAGAAGAGAAGACTTAGGGGTGATGTAATAGCAGCCTTCAACTTCCTGAAGGGGAGCTCTAAAGAGGATGTTGTGAAACTGTTCTTGGTGTCAGATAGCAGAACAAGGAGTAACGGTCTGACGTTAAAGAAGGAAATGTGTAGGATGGATATTAGGAAAAAAACTACTTCAACAGGAGGGTGGTGAAGCATTGGAATGCGTTGCCTAAAGTGGTGGTGGATGCTCCATTCCTCAAGGTTTTTAAGTCCTGGCTTGACAAGGTCCTGGCTGGGATGACTTAGTTGTGGTTGATCCTGCTTGAAGGAATTCTGATCGTTTAAGTTCATCAACAAACTTCATAAGTGGAGATATCTCATAGTGGGAATTGTAAAGGAAAATCTGTTCATGTTAAAATGGAGTCAAAGCTCAATAATGCTGGAAAGCACAGTTTTTCTTATTATTTTAAAACAACTTTAATATCCAAACACTAACAAAATCACATCACAAATAACTTAAAAATCATATAAATTATGGCCTTCTAAAAAGGTAATTGTGTCAATGGCATGAAGCTGTACAAGCAATACTTAAATCATTTATAAAAATATTGAGCAGTAAAGTACTTCGGATCACCCTGGCAGCTTTGAATTGCTACACAAACAATCCAAATACAGGATTCCTTCTTATTTCTTGAGACATTTATCAAGAAGATCTGGGCACTCTGTAGAAGGAACACCCTCATCAGCTGAGTGGAATGTTTATGTAATATATACAGAAGCAGCCTAGGCTGCTTCTGAAGCAAATCACAAAGCCATTGTAGGCAGTTCCCACTGATGGCAGGGTGGCCTAGTGGCTAGGCCTCATGTGGTGCCTAGATGTCCAAGGTGAAGGTCTTCAGCCCACACTCTCGAGGCTGTAGTGTTAATTTGGGGCATGGCTCTGACAGTATAGTTTCCCCTCTGAAGCTGGGGTAGGGAGGTGGTTCCCCTGGGATTCTCCCTCTCTTTGCCTGGGCTCCGTCTTCCAGCAGCCAACCAAATGGCAGTTCTGGCTCACGCCCTGTATGTATCACAGCCAGTTCCTGCCTCTTGGCTGCTCAGCCCTGAACTGGGCAAGCTTTTCCCCTTTAATGCTGCCTCCAGGCCTGATAATGGCTGCAGGTGAACTGGAGTAGGGTTAAATGGGCAAACAGGCCTGTTTAAATCCTGCCCTGTCCTGCCTTCCTCTCACTCCCTCACAGCCATCCTTTAAAAAACAAACAAAAAAAACCCACTCTGCTCAGCCGATGAGAGATACTTGGGACTATCCCATAGTAGCATATTATAAGCAAAAGACTATGGCATAATCTGGACACTGTAGCAGCGTTGCCTCTATGTGAAGTCCTCAGGTGATATCTTCACAAATTGTCACCAGTTATGGTGGCACCACCAATTTTCAATTATAATATACGAAAGCTTAATGGGAAGATTTTTGAAAAACACCCAAAAGATTTTGGAACACGTAGTGACAGGTATGGCAATAACATACAATATATTTAGGGACAATATTGTATTAAGTTTATGTATCACAATGGGATATGAATTGCATGCAGCTCTAGTGGGGTGGGTTATCAAAACTCTTCCAGGAACCAAAGCAACATCTTGGCAGGGGTGGAGGAGAGAGAGGAAAGCCTGGGTTTAAGGTGAAACACTGAGGCTACATCTATACTACCACAGAAGATCAACCCACTCAGGATTGATCTTCTGGGGTTTGACTTCAAGTGTCTAGTACAGACATGCAAAATCAACCTCTCAGTGGTCTCACTCAAGAACTGTACTGTTCGTAGGACATGAGGAGTAAGTGAGGTTGATGGGAGAAATTCTCCCAGTCTGGACAGCCAAGTTAGCCAAGTGCAGATATGTTGATTTTAGCTATGCAGTTGCGTAGCTAAAGTTGCATATCTATGATCAACTTACTTTGCCTGTTGTAGATGTAGCCTGAGATTTTAAACTCTTCCAGAAAGTACTACTGGTTAAAAGTGAGTTTCTAGAGAGCAACAGAAAAAAGGGCTTTTGGTATAAAAGGCTGTGCTATACTGACTCAGAACCTATCTTTCTGATCCAGCAAATGGAGAAGACTTTTTAAATCTCAGAAATGGATTAGGATGGCTTTAGAACTGATTGACAAGACTTTGGCATATTTGGTTCCCCTAAGACTGATAAATGAATTTTGAATTACTTTCGGCATCCATGTCAGAACATTTATATTTACAGCAAAAGCATCCTTAGGAAACAAGTGGCAGGAGATACATGGCTCCTGATTGGCAGTGCAGATGGCTCCAATCAGCCAGTCCCAGCTGGGGAAGCTCACCCTAGATGAGGGGGACTGCACCATGGCATCCAGACCAGGTAAGGAAGCCATCCCTGTGGCAGGGCTGAGAAGCTGGCTGATTCAGCTGACTGCATGACAGCTCATCCCAGAAGGGCAGCTAGCTTGGGGCAGCTGCCCAGAGAGCCGATTAATAGAATATGTCAGTTATCCAAGTTCCAGATAACGCGGCTTTTAATACAAACGTTTTCTCTGCAATTCTTTTATTTTAAAAATAAATGTGCTTGCTTATTGAGAACTAGTAATATTCAATTTCTAGTTCTGGGAGAGAGAAAGTAATGTACAGGTGCTAGCTTTTAGGCAGAACTGACTTGCTGTGAGAGTTGTGGAGATTTAACGTCCTGCTCCCCACCTCTAGAAAGGAGTGGAACAAAAGTCCCCCGCCAAAGAGTGGTGACAATTGGACACCTGAGTCCTCACTTGACATTCTCAGAATGCACCATGGGAGAGGTGAGGAGACAGATGCATAGTTCCTCTAAAACTGTGATGACATATTTGAAAGTCTCTCCCATCTAGAAAAACTGCAATTCCTCATGCTTCTTTTGTGTGAAAAACATCTATTTCCCTGCTCTACCCTCACTGAAGTCAGTGGACATTCCACCATTGTTACCAAAGAGATCAGAATGAATCCCCTAAGCACACCCACTGCACTGGTTTGCTGGCACCAGTTTCAGATCAAGAACAACCGTCTATAATTAAAGCAATTTGTTTTATTCCATAGTTCTGTTATTAATATTTTTCACTGGTATCTTCACAACAAAGCCTTTTGCCTTTTTAATTGAAGGTATATATTTCAATGAGTTTGGATAATGTTTACAATCTTTTTGAAAGCTGAATTTTTCTTTTAGTACTTAATTTCAGCTTTCCTCTTGCTCAGTGTTTAATGTCAAATCAAATAATTTTTGGAACTGTAATATAATTTGCTTTTGTGTGTTACATGGTGTAGGGACAACTAAGTGAAAAAGAAGAGTTCAGAAAACCTACTCAAAAGTATCAACACTAACAGGCTTGCTAGAGCAATAAAAGAAAGATAAGAAAAAAGCAAATTGATTTGTAAATATAGAGAATCTTGGGGGAAAAACCCACCAGACATGCACAATTTTATTACAATACATACTTCTACACCAAGAAGCCTGAGAAACAAATTCAGTGCTTAGGTAAGCAGCTGCATCATGCAACAAAATTTCTCAATGCCTTAAATGACTGCTTCTTGGAGCAGCTGCTACAGGAACCCACAAGGGGAGAGGCAATTCTTGATTTAGTTCTGAGTGGAGTGCAGGTTTGGGTCCAAGAGGTAACTGTGACAGCACCACTAGGAACAGTGACCATAATATAATAACATTTCACATTTCTGTGGTATTTAATTTCAGAAAGGGGAACGATGCAAAAAAGGGGTTACATAACAGAAATCAAAAGGTACAGTAACTAAAGTAAAATCCCAACAAGCTGCATGAAAACTTTTCAAAGACACCATAATAGAGACCCAATAGAAACATATACCCCAAATTAAAAAAACCCAGTAAGAAACCCAAAAAAGAGCCACCGTGGCTTAACAGCCATGTGGAAGAATCAGTGAGAGATAAAAAGGCATCCTTTAAAAAGTGGAAGTGAAATCCTAGTGAGGAAAATATAAAGGAGCATAAACACTGCCAATTTAAGTGTACAAATATAATAACAAAAGCCAAAAAGGAGTTTGAAGAACAGTTAGCCAAAAACTTAAAAAGCATTATTTTTAAGTACATCAGAAGGAGGAAGCCTGATAAACAACACATGGTCCCCCTGGACGATCGAGATACAAAAGAAGCACTCAAAAACAATAAAGTAGTTGTGGAGACACTAAATGAATTCTTTGTTTCTGTCTTCACAGCTGAGGATTTTAGGGAGATTCCCAAACCTGAGCCATCCTTTGTAGGTGACAAATCTGAGGAATTGTCTAAGACTGAGGTGTGGAGGTGGTTTTGGAACTAATTGGTAAAATTAAGAGGAGAAAGTCACCGGGACCAGATGGCATTCACCCAAGGGTTCTGAGAGAACTCAAATGTGAAATTGCGGAACTATTAACTATGGTTTGTGTCCTATCCATTTCATCAGCTTCTATATCCAATGACTGGAAGAGAGACAACATGACACCAATATTTTAAAAGACCTCTCAAGGTAATCCCAGCAATTATAAACCAGTAAGTCTAACATCAGTATTGGACAAGTTAGTTGAAACAATAGTAAAGAATAAAATTGTCAGACACATAGGCTACGTCTACACGTGCAGCCAACATCAAAATAGCTTATTTCGATGTTGCGACATCGAAATAGTCTATTTCGATGAATAACGTCTACACGTCCTCCAGGGCCGGCAACGTCGATGTTCAACTTCGACTTTACTCAGCCCAACATCGAAATAGGCGCAGCGAGGGAACGTCTACACGCCAAAGTAGCACACATCGAAATAGGGATGCCAGGCACAGCTACAGACAGGGTCACAGGGCGGACTCAACAGCAAGCCGCTCCCTTAAAGGGCCCCTCCCAGACACAGTTGCACTAAACAACACAAGATACACAGAGCTGACAACTGGTTGCAGACCCTGTGCCTGCAGCATAGATCCCCAGCTGCCGCAGAAGCAGCCAGAAGCTCTGGGCTAAGGGCTGCTGCCCACGGTGACCATAGAGCCCCGCAGGGGCTGGAGAGAGAGCATCTCTCAACCCCCCAGCTGATGGCCGCCATGGAGGACCCAGCAATTTCGACGTTGCAGGACGCGGATCGTCTACACAGTCCCTACTTTGACGTTGAACGTCAAAGTAGGGCGCTATTCCTATCTCCTCATGAGGTTAGCGACTTCGACGTCTCGCCGCCTAAAAGCGAAGTTAACTTCGAAATAGCGCCCGACGCGTGTAGACGCGACGGGCGCTATTTCGAAGTTGGTGCCGCTACTTCGAAGTAGCGTGCACGTGTAGACGCAGCTATAGGAACACATAATTTGTTAGCCAAAGGTCAACATGGTTTCTATAAAGGAAAATCATGTCTTACTCATCTATCAGAGTTCTTTGAAGTGGTCAACAAACTTGTGGACAAGGGGGATTCAGTAGATATAGGCAATGTCTGCACTAGGAGAAATCTTCGAAATGGCTATGCAAATGGGTATTTTGAAGACTACTAATGAGGTGCTGAAATGCATATTCAGTGCCTCATTAGCATCCCACCAGCCATCGCACTTCAAAATTGCCACTTTTTGTTCCAGCACAGCTTGTCCAGATGGGGGTCCTTTCCAACTTCGGAATCTCCTTATTCCTATCAGCAGATCCCTACTGTGTATTTGCCAGAAGTTGGGAATATCTGAGAAGGAATGGGATCTGGCAAACACGTGGTACTGGCCACGGTTGGAAGAAAGGACACCAAGCATCAGAGACTTTTGGTCAGATATGTTGTGGAATAAACACACTCTAATTTTAGGGTTCAGGTCAGATAGAAGCAGTATTTATTTCCATAGCTGGGGAGGCGGGGGACACAGAGAGTCTGCCCTTGCCAATACGAGCCCCCTCTCCTTTGCTCAAATGTCAGGGCTTATATACCTTTACAGAGGCAGTTTCTTAACACAGAATTTTGCAAACATAAAGAGGAAGCAAAGCATTTTTGCCCTTTTAAGGTTATCTGTTAGTTCCTGTTATCTCAGAATTGCAAGCATTGAAAATTCTTGCTTAACTTGTTTGGGACACTCGCTTCTGACGCAGCACATAGCATGCACGGGCTTCAGCCTTGGTTTAGCTTCTGGGCCTAGCGAGGCCTACCTCCACAGACACCACATTGCCTTTCCTACACTGTGTATCGGGGAGGTATTCATTGCTCTTTCTTAGGCTTGTAGTGTGATAGCCCATTATCTTTTCATTGCTCTCCCCTTAGACTGAAGAAGCAATCGTATTCTACCAGACATAGTGGATTCAGAGCTTTTCTTTTCTTTTCTCTTCTTTTCTTTTCAAATCAGAGTGTTTCATTTGAATTGTGCAGCTTCTGTTTTCACACTGTTGACATATTTCCAGATAAGCCCTAGTCTGAAGTTACAGAGGGAGAGGTGTACGTTGGATATTAGGAAAAAAAATATTTCACCAGGAGGGTGGTAAAGCACTGGAATGCATTGCCTAGAGAGGTGGTGGAATCTCCAACCCTAGAGGTTTTTAAGACCTGTCTTGACATAGTCCTGGCTGGGATGATTTTGTTGGGGTTGATCCTGCTTCAGGAAGTGGGCCGGACTAGATGACCTCCCGAGGTCCCTTCCAGCCCTCAGATTCTATGCTTCTATGCTTCAAAGTTTTGTGCCAATGTAGACATGGCCTTGTGTACTTAGATTTCCAGAAAGCCTTTGACAAGGTCCCTCATCAAAGGCTCTTACTTAAATTAAGTTGTCATGGGATGAGAGGGAAGATCCTTTCATAGGCTGAGAATTGGTTAGAAGTCAGGAAACAAAGGGTAGGAATAAATGACAATTTTTTACAATGGAGAGGGGTAACAAATGGCGTTCCCAAAGTCAGTTCCCCAAGATGAATCCTATTCAACTTATTCATAAATATTCTGGAGAAAGGGGTAAACTGTGAGGTGGGAAAGTTTGCAAACAATACTAACCTGATCACGATAGTTAAAACCAAAGCAGACTGTGAAGAACTTCAAAAAGACGTAAGAAAACTGAGTGATTGGGCAATAAAATGCAAATTGAATGTAATGTAGATAACTGTAAAATAATTTGCACTGAAAAAACTAAACCCAACTATACATTCCATATAATGGGAGATAATTTAGCTACAACTAATCAGGAAATAGATCTTTGAGCCATCATGGAAGTTTTCTGAAAACACCCACACAGTTTGCAGTGGTAGTCAAAAAAGCAAACCGGATGTTAGGAATTATTTTAAAAAGTGGCAGAGAATAAGATGAAGAATATCTTCTTGCCCTTATATAAAAGATGGCACACCCATATCTTGAATACTGCGTACAGATGTGGTCTCCTCATCTCAGAAAAGATATACTGGCATTAGAAAAGGTTCAGAAAAGGGCAACTAAAATGATTAGGGGGTTGGAATGGATCCTCTATGAAGAGAAATTAAAGAGACTAGGACTTTTCAGCTTAGAAAAGAGGAGACTAAGGCAGGATATGATAGAAGAATATAAAATTGTGAATGGTGTAGAGAAAGTGAGCAAGGAAAATATTTACTTGTTTGCAAAGTATAAAAACTAGGGGACACCAAAGCCGCATCTACACTAGCCAGCTATTTTGAAGTAGTCGGGCCAACTTCGAAATAGCGCCCGCCGCATCTATATGTGCCAAGCACTATTTCGAAGTTGAAATCGAAGTAAGGTGGCGAGACGTCAAAATCGCTATCCTGATCAGGAGATGGGAATAGCTCCCTACTTCGACGTTCAATGTCGAAGTAGGGCACGTGTAGACGATCCACGTCCCACAACATCAAAATAGAGGTGTCCTTCATGGCGGCCATCAGCTGAGGGGCTGAGAGATGCTCCGTCCAGCCCCTGAGCTCTATGGTCACTGTGTGCAGCAGCCCCTTAAAACTCCCCACCCCCTTATTTCCTGTGCAGGCAGCTGAGAGTGTGCAGACAGCAGCACAGACACGTGCCCAGTCTGCACGTCCTCCACAAGCGCCAATCCACCATCCAGCACCCATGGCAGCCAGCCAGTCCCCCAAGCACCCACAGGGAACCCCCCGCAAGGGGACCCAGGGCTCCCAGCCAGCCAGCCAGTGGGGGAAGAGGTAGCGGGGCTCTCCTGGTCGGAGGCCGAGATCAAGGACCTGCTGGGGCTCTGGGGTGAGGAGGAGGTGCTACAGGTAATGGGGAGCAAGCGGGAAAACGTAGATGCATTTGCTTGGCTGGCTGAGGGCCTGGCTGCCCAGGGGTCACCCTGTCCACACTCCTGACCATGTCAGGAGTAAGGTGAAGGAGCTGCTGCAGGGTTACACACAGGCCTGGGACACGGCCAGCCGATCTGGGGCCACCCCCGCCGCTTGCTCCTTTTACAGGGAGCCCAGGGAAATCCTGGGCCCCCGGTACACCACCTCCCCCCGGCCACCCTTGACACCTCGGCTGACAAGCCCCAGCAAGCCCTGGAGATGGAGTCCGGCCCGGAGACCAGCCCTGCACCCCAGGGTCCCCCACAGGAGCCCACCCCTGGGACAGTACAGGAGGAGGAGGAGGCTTCCAGTGACAGGGGGCTGTTCAAAGACCTCCCCTCCCACAGCTCCAGCAGGGTGTCCGCCCAATGGGTGTCCCCTGACTGTGGGAGCAGACTGTCAGGTATGTACCCCGGTGCACACCCCCGGGTTTAAGGGGTGGGGACAAGGGACATGACCAGGGCCCTCCACACACCCAGATGACCACAGCCCTGAGGACAGCAGTGGCATGTCCCTCAGAAGAGTCCATCAGCCCCTGCCCCCCAGCAGGACAGCTCTATGCCCCATCCCTAGGGATGGGGGAAGCAGAACCTAGATGTCCCCCCTGGGGGGGATAGAACACCAATCATCATCATCAGCATCTCTGGGGGACAGGGATGGGGAACCAGCAGCAGAGGGGTGGGGGGCCATGGGCCATGGGTCAGGGCCCAGACTAACGGCTGTCTCTGCTCTTCTCCCCTCTGTTCCACAGCTGAACCATCTGAGGGCCCCAAGAGCACAGGCGCTGTGTCCGTTGTACTGGACAGCCCACCGGGGCCATTGCAGCAGGCCAGCCCAGCAGCAGAGCAGGGACCGGCCCCAGGATGAGCCCAACAGCACTGGAGCCATCCCCGGGCATCTGCTGACCCACAACTCCTCGGCACCCTCCAGTGTCAGGTGGAGGTCTCAGAGCACCGCCTGCATGTGGAGAAGCGGTGGCTCCACCTGCAGAAGCAAGCACTGGCCTGGTGCCAGGAGGCTTGGGGGGCCTTCATGAAGACCTTTGAGTGGATCACGGAGCAGTTGGGGCCCCCCACCGCTCCGCCCGCCATCCCTCTGAGCCGCCCCCCACCAGCAGCTGTCATGGAGCCTGCCACAGAGGGGGACCATGGGCCTCAGAAACCAGCCCAGCCATATCTGCTGGTTCTCCTGGCCCCCACCCAGCCTCGACAGGGCCTCCAGCACTGGATAATAGGGGTGAAGGAGGCCAAGGATGTAGCCCCCCCAGGACCCCCCTCCTTTGTACATATTCCCCCATAATTGTAAATAGTTTATTTGTCCCACCACCCCTTTAGTAGCTGCCCTCCCATGTACATAGTTCCCCCATTCTTAATGTAATGACTTCATTGTTTAGTTTTAAAAAAAAGTTTTGATTTATTTACAAAATAAGTGTGTGGGTCGTGTGTGCTCTCTGGTTCTCAGTGGTGTGGGCATGGGGGCAGGTAGTGTTGTGGGGGATGTGGGGAGCGGGGGGTGGCTCACCAGCAGCTGGCCCTGCCAGCGTTCACCCCACAGCCTGTTCAAAATGGGCCTGCAGGGCCTCCTGGACCCGGATCCCCTCAGGGTCAACCTGGCGACTGGGGGCAGCGGGTGGCTGGGCGTTGGCCCTGCCAGCCTCCACAGCCCAGCCCTGGAAGAATGCCTCTCCCTTGCTCTCCACCAGGTTGTGGAGTGCGCAGCACACGCCCACAACCTGAGGGATGTTGGCAAGCCCTGCATCCAGGCAGGTAAGGAGACACCTCCAGCGGCCTTTGAGGTGGCCGACAGTCTGCTCAATTACGTGGCACACGTGGTTCGAGCAGGTGTTGAACGACTCCTGTGTGGCACTGACATGGCCCGTGTAGGGGCGCATGAGCCAGGGCCGGAGGGGATACATCGCGTCTACAACAAGGCAGAGGGGCATGGTGGTGTCCCCCCAAGGGATCTCCTGCTGTGGGATGTAGGTCCCCACTTCCAGCCAGTGGCACAGGCCCGAATTCCTGAACACCCAGGCGTCATGGGTGCTGCCAGGCCAGCCAACATAAATGTCCAAGAAGCGACCCCGGCTGTCCACCAAGGCCTGGAGGACCACAGAATGGTATCTCTTCCTATTCAGGAAGTGTCCTCTGCTGTGCTCCGGGGCACGGATGGAGATATGGGTCCCATCTAGAGCCCAGAAGCAATTAGGAAAGCCCAGGCTGGCAAACCCTATGATGGCAGCATCCGGTCCCCAAGCCCCACGAGCCTGTGGAGGAGCAGGTCATTGATTGCGCCGACCACCTGCAGGGGAAGGGCATGACAGAGCACCCATGAAGGGAGTGCAGGGTGTGTCTGGCCCTCTTCCTGGGCTCCCTCTTCTCCCAGGGCTCCCACCAGGCTCCCCCTCTTCCCCGAGCTCCCTCTCTCCCCAAAGCTCCCCCCTCCGCCTGGGTCCTCTTACCTCCATAATGACAGCCCCAACGGTGGCCTTCCCACGCTGAACTGCTGCTCTACTGATCATTAGCTATGGCCAGCTTCCAGACAGCGATGCCAACCCGTTTTTCAACAGTGAGGGCACTTCGCATGGGGGTGTCCTGGTGCCGTAAGGCAGGGGTGAGCCACTGGCAGAGCTCGAGGAACGTCTGCTGGCTGTTCCGGAAATTCCGGATCCAGCGGTCATTGTCCCACTCACTAAGCACCAGCTGCTCCCACCATTCCGTGCTAGTGGGGTACCTCCATAGCCAGCGGTGTGTCCAGCCAGGGGAGGCTGGGAGGGCAGCAAGGTTTGGGGCTGCTTCTTCATCCCCCGAGGACAGCTCATCTTCCTCAAATAAAAGATGCTGAGCTACCTCCTCCATGGCCCTGAGCAGGGCGGACACTGCTCCAGGGGCTGGTGTGTGGGCCTCTGGCTGCTGCTGCTGCTCCTGCTGCTGCTGGGGGTCCATGCTGCTTCCACGGGTGTGCGTGCTTGTGGCTCTGCAGACTGCATGCTGTGCAGGCTGAGTATATCTGGGAGGGGCCCTTTAAGGGAGCGGCTTGCTGTTGCCCCAGAAGTGCTAGTCCACCCTGTGACCCTGTCTGCATCTTTTCCTGGCACCCTTATTTCGATTTGGTCCGGTTTTGTGTGTAGATGCTCCCCTGTAGCGCCTATTTTGATGTACTGCTCTCCTATGTCGACGTTGAATGTCGACAGCACCAGCCCTGGAGGATGTGTGGACACTACTCGTTGAAATAGCTTATTTCGATTTCGCTACATCAAAATAAGCTATTTCGATGTAGTATCCCAGTGTAGACGTAGCTCAAATGAAATTAATGGGCAGCAGGTTTGAAACAAACAAGGAAATTCTTCTTCACATAGCACATAGTCAACCTGTGGAATTTCTTGCTAGAGGAGATTGTGAAGGCTTTAAAAAAGAGCTAGATAAATTCATGGAGGTTAGGGCCATTAATGGCTGTTAGCCAGGAAGGGTAAGAAATGGTGTCGCTAGCCTCTGCCAGAGGCTGGGTACCTGGCTTTGGCCATCATTGGCAGATAGGATACTGGGCTGGATGGACCTTTGGTCTGACCCAGTAGGGCTGTTCTTATGTAGAAATTAACTCTGGATTAACTCTTTGGACAGTTTATTTTCTCATGTTGCAAAATGAGTCCAAGAACTGAGTTTTCACATCAAACACCAAATATCATGAGACTTGATAAAATGACAAATTAGCCACTTTATTAAGTGGTCAGAATGTTCAAACCTAGGTATTAAAAACTGGCCTCCAAATCCATATGTAGTTATCTAAATGAGGCCTACGAACCTGAGAATGCACAGCTCTATAGAAATTATATAGGAGTCATATGAGCTTCTTAACAAGTTAGGCCTCCTTTAAATACCTATCTATGGATTTAGGTACCAAGTAAGAAAATGCAGATTTGAAGGTTTGCCCTACATTTGGAAGCATTTCACACTAGCTTGTACATACTGAATTGGGCAAAGCCTCAATTTTTTGAACATTCTCTTTCATAAAATTTCTTAGAGCTGCAAAGGGAAAGCTTTTTGTGAAGTGATTTTTTTTATTTTACACAAAAATAAGTTAATAAAACATTAAAATGACAAAGTGAAGGACTCAGAAATAACGATTAATGTTGTATCCGCAATCTCCATTGAGCCCACTATTGTGTCTGCACTATTCTACACTTAATTAAATGGTCATCAGCTATCATTTCTTGAGCTACATGCTTTATCCAGGCCCATATTTCAACATTCTTATTAGTGCTGATGAATGCCTTCCGCTACAAGACATGAAGTAAAACACATTCAGTGTAAAAGCATCAGAATCACCAATTCTCAGTGATTAATTATATTGTTAAGTATTCCAATAATTTTAGGGAAGACAAGCCCCACTTCAGGGAGAGTGAATCCCCTGGCCAGGGTATATGGAGGATGTAGCCTTTATTTCTATTCCTCCATAACTGCTCTGGGGTTTCTTGACCTGCAAGAGAACATAAGAACAGATGTTCTGGGTCAGACCAAATGTCTATCTAGCCCAGCATCCTGTCTTCTGATAGTGGCCAAAGCCAGTTACCGCAGAAGGAGTGAACTGAACTTTCTAGATAATCATCAAGTGATCCACCCCCTATGATTCATTCTCAGCCTTTGGCAAACATAAGCTAGAGAGACTGTCCCACAAAGCCAAAGGAGACCATCTCATAATAAGAGCTATGACAATGAACTGCAACTGTGTCACACTACTGCACAAGGTTGCAGAGGGCTTCTCAGACACCTCCACTGTGCTACTGGGGATTGGTTTTGCTGTGTCATTCTGTCTGAACATACTTAGTCATAATATTTTTGAAGTGCACAGTTTATAGAAGTGAAGCTTTTTGAAGATTTTCTTGAAAAAGCAGTCAAACTACTTGGTTACTTTAATATGCCCCATTCTCTGAGTATCTGTAGAGTTCTAAATTGTGAAAATTGATGCACCTATTATTGGAATGGAACATTTTGCTACTTTAAGACTTCACTATTTGAATGAATGTGTTTCTTCCATTCTGGCAGAGGAGGACTTGTTTAACTTCCTTCTGCACTGTGTCAGACTGCAATAAATCTGGTATGTTTGTATATAGAGGATAAATGGTACATGGATCCTAAACAACAGACACTTAGACACTTTGGTTTGTCTGCAAAAGAAAACATAATTCAGGAACTACAATGGCCAGAGTAGAATGGCTATATAGAACAAAATGACTTTTCACAATGGTTATGTCAAAATGAGTAAAATGGGATTTGTGTGTTTTTATCTCTGTTAATATAAGGCAGGTGTTCTTAAGGTTGAGTGGAGGCAAGATATTTCTTCCAAGATAAAAAAAAAAAACCTGTTGTCAGGTACCACTGCATCATACCAATTGCGAATTTACATGTTCCTTAACTACAGAAGAACAGTAGCACTGGCCTCACATCCATTAGCACCACTTGGGCTACCTTCCTTGTTAACTGAAGGAGGACTTGTATTATCATCTGTGGCAGATGCCAATTAACTGAGTTTTCCAGATATGAAAGTGGTGGATAACAAGGCTTGTACTTCATTCAGAAGAGAAAAGCTGTTTTCTTTTGTTTAATAGTTTAGGTTTAACATAGTACTGTTCTGTATTTGTATTTTTTCCCTTTGATACTACTTGCAACCTCAGGTGTCTGCAATCAGGTGGGTGTGTGATTGGATAACCATTCACATAGAGTAGTTATTAATGCTTCAGTCAGGCTGGAAGGGAATAACAAGTGGGGTTCCAAAGGGATCAGTTTTGGGACCAGTTCTGTTCAATGACTTCATAAATGATTTAGATAATGGCACAGAGAGAATGCTTATCCAGTTCACGGATGATACCAAGTTGGGAGGGGTTGCAAGTGCTTTGGACCATGGGGCAGAATTCAAAATGATCTGGACAAACTGGAGAAATGGTCTGAGGTAAATAGGATTAAGTTCAATGAGAACAAATGCAAAATACTCCACTTACGGAGGAACAATCAGTATCACACATGCAAAATGGGAAGAGACTCCCTAGAAAAGAGTACTGCAGAAAGGGATCTAGGGGTCATAGTGGCCCACAAGCTGAATATGAGTCAAAAGGGTGGTGCTGTTGCAAAAAAAGCAAACCTGGTTCCAAGATGCACTAACAGGAATGTTGTGAGAAAGACGTGAAGTAATTCTTCTGGTCTACTCTTCATTGATTAGGCCTCAACGGGAGTACTGTGTCCAGTTCTGGGTACTGTATTTTAGTAAAGTCGTGGAGAAATTTGAAACAGTCCAGAGAAGAGCAACTAAAATGTTTAAAGGTCTAGAAAATATGACATAAGAGAGATGATTAAATAACTGGGTTTGTTTAGTTTGGAAAAGAGAAGGCCGACAAGGGGACATGACATTAGGTTTCAAGTACCTAAAAGAGTTTTACAAGGAGGAGGGAAAAAATAATCTCATTGGTCTCTGAAAGTAGGGCAAGAAGCAATGAGCTTATATTTCAGCAGCATGGTTTAGATTGGACAGTAGGAAAAAAAAATCCTAACTGTCAGGGTGGTTAAGTTGTGAAATAAATAGCCTAATTTGGTTGTAGAATCTCCATCATTGCAGACATTTAAGAAGAGATTAGATAAATATCTGGCAGAGTTGATACAGATTGTGTTTGTCCCAGCGATGGGGGTTTGGAACTGGACTTGATGACCAATTATAGTATTCTGTGATTTTATGAATCTATGATTTTGCCTGATAGTGTTATTCTGGTGTGTGGTTGACTGGACAGTTCATAGGTCTGGTGTTTTTAACTTTGAGGTTCTACTATATGAAGAACTTTTTCAACTTTAGCTTGTGCCAGAGAAGCCCACAACTGATTCACACCTATTGCTTTCATTGATGCTGAGAGACTGGTTTGAAGTTCAAGATTATGTGTAAAAGAGAAGAGCATGGATAAAGACACAGTTTGTAAAAACACAAAACAAAACCCTGAGGGCTGTGCTTGAACATATAGATTAGGCTTCCTTGAACATATTTTTTTCTAAATCTCACTTTGAGTAGATGAATTCTTTTCATGTTAAAAAAGAATAAATTTTAGCCTGATACAAACAAAGTCAACATCCACAATCAGGATCATATATTCAAGAGCACTAAGCTACCATTTTGATATCAAAACAGGTTTTCCAAACAGTTCAACAGGATGGCACTGAATTTCTGTGGCTAAGTTTTTTTTTCCATTTTTATTTTGGTTTGTTTGATTTCTTTATTTTTTTTTAAACTGTCACAATGAGAGTTTCTGAACAACAAAAATTACTGAAAATCTGATCCTTATTCTGGTGCCTAAAGGTAACTGAGCTGTCAAAAATCTAATTGTGGAGGGTGACCTCTTCCTCTTAGCATATGTGCAGTGTGCCTCAAGTAGCAAGTGACCAAGATTCATCACTTAATTTCTTCCACTGCCTGGGCTGGCTACCAATGGGGAGTGTGACATGAACTGTGATTCATACTTTGCCCCACCCCGACAACTTGAAGAGGTGGAACTAAGGGCTCTGGAAAACCAAGCCCTACATTTTCTTTTCTGAGACTTACTGTGTGAACCTCCAGATTTTGTCAAGCATTTGCAACAGATGAAGAAACCCTGTGAATATTATTATATATTAACACTGATAGCTCCTGGTGAAATACCGCTCAGTCTAGTTTTGAGAATGTTAAAGGATTGCTTGCTAGAAATCCAAAAACTTATCTTATTAATCCTACTTTGCTTACAGCTATCTTTTGTTATCCACTTATTTCAAAAGTTTCAGTAAGCTAATGAGAGAGAAGAAACCTCATATTTTCCATGTCACTGCCATGTGACTAAGGAGAAGAAACACACACCATTAATAAAGACTAATAAATGCTAAACGTTAGCCAAAGGTTGCCCATAGGCTAATATGTGTTACCATTAATTGTTGAACAATTACAAACCACAAATAAATCTGTAAACACACCATAGCTTGACAATATTGTTTGACTTCCCACTAGCCTATACGTAAGTACCAATGAAGATTTCCATGTGAAAGGAGCTACTTCTTTCTGGAGTACAACAAATCATATTGTGAATACCAATCACTGAGAATACAGAAACCACAAGCCTCTTTATCCAAGATATAAGCATAACAATGACAGCAAACTGCCACTTTCAAAAAGTCTAAGTGTTGCTGATGTGCTTAAAAGAAAAGGAAAAATTGTCCATCTAGATAACTGCTAGTGCCAGAATGTTCTGTCTGGATCAACATGCCAAGAAAACTGAATAGCATCCTCATCCTTTTTTCTGACTCAGAAATGTCATGGTCTTGAAGGGCAGGCAATGAATGAAAAGTTAGAAGTTTCTCTTTTTGTTGAGATCAGACAGCATATAACCCAGAAAATTAATCCATCTCAAAGAGAAAAATATAAAGTTTCTAGTAAATTACATGTATGCATGAAGTGTGTGTTTTCATGAAGGGTAGAAATATTTCTCATTCAGAAGGCCAAGAAATATATGAAGAAATAAGTCATGTGATTTTTATTGGAAAGAGCATGTCCTTTCATTTCAAAGGAACACAGAGATACGATTCAATTTCGTTCATGAATAATGGTAGTCAATTGATCCGATGATAACAAATCTGTGAGATTTGCACAGGACCTGTGCGTGAAAGCTTTTTAAGTGGTAAAGGCGTTGCACAGGAGCAATCCCACTCTCTCAACCTTGGAAGTCAGGCACCAGTGGTAAGTAGAATCATCATGACTGGTAACTTCTTTGGTTGCAGTGAATGGCCTTGACATCTTTCATGCCTCGTCAAGCCCTTCACTTTCCACAAAGCGTTGCAGAACCTCCTTCTTGGCCGTTGGATCTAAATGATCTCTTCCGCCCAGTCCGTTGGAACTGACTTCACATGCTGGGTAGGCACATCTGAAAATTCACCGAGGGTTTGAGCCCCATCGGTTACACTCACCTTGTTTGGCCGGCCTGTTGAAGCCATTGCCCAGGGTGTGGCCACTGCGCATGCTGTAGCTACTTGGAGCCACAAGTGAGAGCTGAGTGACAGGTGGGGACCAAACAGGACGGACTACCCCCGAAGGGGTACGACAAGTCCCTCCAACAGAGGTTCTACCCCTCCCTGTACACCCCATACACCCCTGTTCATGAATAGTCTGTTGCCTATACCTATAAGCATATGACTCCAGGTGTGCAAGCTATGGGCCACAGTTTTGTTTTTCTTTTTTTTTAAATAAGAGCTCAAACATCAAACATATTCATCCACTAAAGGGACACCAAGCAGTGGGCATTGGTCATTCAACCACCCAACTGCTGCTTATATTAGCTTGGTAGCCAATCCAGGATGAGTAGAAGGGAACAGTAAGGTTCTGTCAGTTCGGATAAATGTTCCAGGATCCGCTCGTAGGACAGAACCAAACAAACCATTCAAGATACCCCATATTCATGGAAAACCCTTCTCATGCAAAGCCATGTGCTTTACCGCATCATGTTGTTATTGGTCACTTTGCAACATGTTTATCTGTAGATTGCTTTCATTTGTTTTTCTTAAAATCAGTCACCTGATGACTTTTCTGGGTGTTATGCCACCCTGGTTTTGATGGGATTTGCTGTCTTCACACTATTGGAGTTCTGGTTCTCACTTCAGGGTTGCCAATCTTCTCCTCATACATCATCAAGTACGATGGGTAAATTTGATACTTGCCACATGTTCGTAAGTCTCTGGCCACTGCTCTGATCATGTGGATGCTGTATTGGCCTTCATGCTAATCTCTTTTCAAGCATTCACATTCTTTACTCACATGTACAAAAATTACATGGTTGCTTCACACAAGCAAGGATTCATAGTTGCTTTGTAAAAAATAGATCTAGTATGAAATATTCTAAGATTAAAATAACTTCTAACATTATAAATTCTTCCACCTTACAAAAACATTCTTACACTTTTAAATTAAAGAGGAAATTAGGTCCTAAGGGTAAAAGGGCAACCACGGTGAGTTATGAGGACATATTTGGCCTGTGCCTGCCTTACTACTAACAACAAACACAAACATCCCGTTTGATACATTTTTATCAACAGCATTAGGCTTTTCCTGTCTGCTAATCAGAAAAGCCATGTCTACATTGGCCCCTTCCTTTTGAAAGGGGCATGTTAATGAAGGAAATTGGAAGATATCAATCAGGTGCTGACATCAATAGGCAGTGACTCGTTAGCATAATAGCAGCTGCATGTGATTTGAAAATGCTGCTTTCGGAACACACATCGCCCATGTAACCCAGGGCCTTTTGAAAGGACCCACCTGATTTCAAAAGGCTTTTCTTCCTAAAACAAAATATGAAAGGTGCCCAGCTACACAGGTGGCGTGCATTCTGAAAGCGACACTTTTGAATCATGCATGGCTGCCATTATGCTAATGAAACACTGCATATTCATGTCAGTGCCTCATTAGCATCTTCTGAACTTCCTCATTAATATGCCTCTTTTGAAAGGAAGGAGCAAATGTAGACGCAGTCAAACAGTGACTGGCAAGGTACACCAAGGCACATTACATTGCATAGGCCTACGTTTTAGCTGTATATGACCACAATGCTGTAAGTGATAGACTCAGATCTGAAATCAAGGACAAACATAGAAGATTATAAATGGCTTTGTTTACATAGGCATGCCACTGCACCCTCCTCCTATGGACCCCTTGTGCTGCTACTGGGGTGGTGACCATTCTTCCTCCTGGCTCTCTGGCAGCATGGAGGGGACAGGGCTTTCTCGGCCTTCCTGCACTGCAGCTGCAAGGATGGATAGGAAGACACAATCAGTTCCCAGTTACAGCACAATGGCCATGTCCTCCAACCCCCTGTGGGCACCAGTCACCATCTAGTGGGCGGCGGCCTTGGTGTATCACATGTGCCATGAAGGTCCCCAGCAATGTGGGCCGTTCCCAGTCTACAGTCCAGCCCTGCCCACATGTCCCCATGTGTGCAGCTTGTGGTGCTGTCCCTGGAGGCCAGTTCTGGATGTCACTGGTGGCTGTTGAGGGATAATGGGAGCCACAGCTATTTGTGCTGTGTCTGGCCCAGCTATGCTCGGCTTGTGGGTGGCCCATTGGTGGCTATGGTGCCCTCACCCCGCAAGCTGGGTTGTGTGCCCTGCTGTGTACTTATTGGAGGGTCCTTCCATAAGGTCCACCAATGCCTGGCTGGCCATTGTCTGGCTCGATGACTGGGATGGGAGGTCAATTATGAGGTCCCTTTCATCACTGGAAACCTCCGTAGCTGGTTCTGTCTCCATGGGGTGGTTTGCCAGTCCAAGCCTCTCCTTGGCTATGGTGTGAGGCTCCTCTGCCAAGCAGCCCAGGAGGGCTGTTGGGTGGGGGCTCTTCCTGGGCCCCAGGATGCAGTAGAGCTCCCTGTAGTAGGGGCAAGTTGCAGAACCTGCCCTTGAGCAGGCAGTGGAGTCTCTGGCCCAGGTGTAACCCTGCCAAAGGTGCTTCACCTTGCTGTGGACCAGATTGGGGGTGTGGGCAGGTTGGCCTCAGGTTGCAAGCCCTTTTGACAGGTGGGTGAAGGCAGCCACATTTTGCGTCGTTCCCCCATCTGCTTTAACACCCTCTCTTTCTTCCAGAGGAAGGAAGGTGCCCTTGCTGGGGGGACGTGGGGGGCTGACTGGGGTTTTGCTAGCTTTGTGATGGGTCAGAGGGGAGGCCCTGGGAGGCAGTGGCTGGATCATTGACAGAGGATGGCTCATTGCCCTAGTTGTGGAGGCTGGTTGCTGGCCATGGCTGGGGGTCGTTCCTCAGGGAGTGAGGTGTGCTGCAGGTGCTTGTGCTTTGGCTGCTGCAAGCATGCTCTCAGCTTCCTGCAAAGTGCTTTCTGGGACTGTAGGGGTTTAAGAATGGCCAGACATATACACCATACCTCCCTACTGCTGATGGGCAGGGCCTCTCCACAGGGCTGGAGCCATGGAGGACTCCGCTTTCCAAGAGCAGACTGTGGAGTGTCTACACATGTTCTCTTTTAAAGAGTATTTCAAAAGGAGGTGCTTTTCCTCATATGAGATAGGAGGAGTGCTTTCAAAAGCTGTGCCACATTGCTATGATCTTCTTTTGAAAGAACGCATTTTGTGTGCAGCCACTATGAGCCTTTTTTTGAAAGAGAGCCAGGGATTTTTTTAAATTTACTTGCTAGTGTAGATGAAGCTTTACAGTAGAGAACTGGAAGAGGAATACATAGAATGAGACAATTTTGGAGCGATCCCTCCATATCTTTCTAAGAGTGTGAGAGCAAGGACAGGGGTTAAAGAGGGCCTGTTGGCCCAATCAGCCCCACCCCAGTTCACTTGCAGCCAGTGTCAGGCCTGGAGGAGTAGAAACTGAGGGACAGGAACTGGCTGGAGCAGGCCTGGAGGAGTATAAAGCCAAGGGACAGGAGTTGGCTCTGAGGTAACAGGGAGCAAGCCAGAGATGCCACCCAGTCAGCCACCGCAGGCCAGAGCCTCAGGACCTTCCCCCGGGCACAAAAGGGGGAGGAATCCCCTCCCACAGAACCCCTCTCCCACCAGAGGGGAAACTAGCTTCTCGAGACCACGCCCCAAACTTATCCAACAGACTCTCGGGTGGGGCTGAAGACCCACACCCCAGCCCCCGGCAAGAAGGCCTAGCCACCAGACCACCCTGTCACCGGTGGGAGCCGCTCACAATCTTACTCTCCCATCTTTTGACTAACATATATGTTTTCCCCAAGCACAGATTTATATCTGTGACTAGTTTGCTTAATAGACTTAGATAGACATATTCCTCATGAACTTATCTAGTTCTTTATTGAATTCAATTCTACTTCAGCCATTACAACATCCTGTGGCAATGAGTTCCCCAGGTCAAGTGTGACTTGTATAAAAAAAAAGAAATACTTCCTTTTGTTTGTATTACATTTGCTTCCTTTTAATTTCATTCGGGGACCACTGGTTTTTGTGTGGTGGGAACAGGTAAATAACACTTTCATATTCATTTTTCAGCATGATTCAGGATTTATAAACCATTATCACATCCTCCCCTTAATCAAACCTTTCCTAAAATGGACAATCCTAATATTTTTAGTCTCTCCTTTCACGGAGGCTGTTCCACACTTTTGATCATCTTTTTGCCCTTTTCTGAATTTTTTCCAGTTCTACCGTATACTTTTTCACACGGTGCAACCAGAACAAGACAAATTATTCAAAGAACCCTAGCTGGTTTGGCTATATTAGCATGGTCAGTGGTAACATGCAGTGAGAGCTGAGCGCTGAGTCATGTCGCCTCCATGGGACAGACTCCTGGGGCACCCGTCAGCCACCCTGGATGCCCGCTGCAAAGGGACAGTCTATCGTAGCAGTTAAAGACTTGGGTGAAATAAGCTCTCTGCACCGACCTTTGGGGCATCCGTCAGCCACCCTGACTGCCCGCTGTGAAGGGACTGCCGGTCCTAGCAGTTAAAGACTTGGATGTAATAAGGCTCACAGACCACTCATTACCCAGCCATTGGCTAACAGGGGCCCAAGGCAATGCTGAAGTTGCAGAAAAAAAGCAGTGTAACCACAGAACTGCTGACAGGAGTCAAAGCTATTGCCTTATTTAACATATTTATATGGAAGTTTGTATAATTAGTACTGGTTTATCCAAGTTAATTCTATATCTCCTTCCCAACCACCTCCCATTAACATTTTCTTGCAATGGGGACAAGTATTGCCTATTAAGGTGAATTGGTTAGTTTGCCCAGGCTTCTGGCAGAGGACTTGAGAACTGGTGGTATCTGTTAATTTTTAAAGAATCTTTAGCAATTTGAATCCAGCCCTTTGTGCTGCTGCCAGACAGTTTATGCTGTGATCATGCCAAAATACAGGCATTTTTGACATTGAAGGCTGAACATCCTTCACTTGCAGCGTTGAAATAAAAGCAGTTCTCTTTGAAATTACTGGCTCAGAAGTGTCCACCTCCCCGCTGGCATTTTTGTGGGTAATCTCAGGATGCTCTCAGAAAGAGAACTACCTTCTTTTCAAGAAAGATCTTCCTTCTGGCTTAATGGCTTGCACTATTGCTGCTGGAGATGAACCAGTTCTTTGGATAGATAAAGGGATTTCATTCTCCAGGGTTGTCAGTTCAGTGCTTTTTGAAATACTAAATTTACTAAAGAGGAAAAATATACAATAATTCTTCCTAAAATAACCCAGCCAGTTGTGAAATTAACAGCACAATGGAAATACCATTTAGCTACCTGTTTATACTTATACAATAAGCTATACAAGCTTTCCTGTATTCTATATTATATAATCATTGTCTCTCATGCCTTAGGGAGACAGTTCACCACGCTTAAATATGAGAGAGGGGAAAGCCACTTAACCCATTATTTGGAACCATCATTCAAGGCACAAGAAATTAATATTGACTAAATAATGCAGCAATGATACTGACAATATGATAATAGGGGGACTACTGTTGAGCAGCCCTCTCAACGGTTCTGGCCACACTTCACCGAAACCTCAAAATTCTACTGAGAGGAATAAGGGTATTTTGAAATATGCGGGGTCCTTTTGAAAAGTACCACCATGTAGCTGAGCCGAGCCGAGCCACACGCATTCGAAAGCAGCGCTTTCAAAGTGGTGCAGCGGAAGCATCCTAATGCTAATGAGGCACTGAATATTCAATTCAGCGTGTCATAAGTAATCTTCAAAATGGCCATTTGCATGGCCATTTCAAAGTTTTGTCCAAGTGTGGCCACAGCCAACAGGTGTTGAAACTCTGCAGCAAGATGCTGTTGGATTATTCCAGCAGAGGGTTCTAATTCCTACCTGGATAAAAGAAGGGTGAGGTGGCCTTTAACAGAAGCTCTTGACAGATAAGCCCTAAGGGGTTGTCCACATGAAAGCTATGCATGTGGCAAGCTAGTGTGTGAAAATACAGTACACACTACAGCAAATTCTTTAATATCCAGGAGCCCTTGGACTGGAAGATTGCCAGATAGTCAGATATTCTGGATAATAGGTAAACACAGAAAAGCATAACACTAAAGGAAAACAAGATTTGATATTAAGAAACAAAAAATGTATGCAAAGTATTTTATTTACCAACAGCGGTAGTATTGTACACTGTAAACTTATACTATGTTTGCAGCATTTATTTGTATTGACTTTCACTATACTGTATTTATGGTTAGAATTCTGGTTATGTGAGAGTTTCAGATGACAGAATGCCAGATATGCAAGCTTCTACTGTAATTAACAATGTGGATCTTGCTACTGTGCATTAAAAGTTTCAGAGTGTGCTTTGGTGAACTTCCATTTCAAACTTTATTACACCAAACCATAGTGCTGTAATTGCACGGTCCATATGGAAATGTAGATTGTGGAAGCCTAGCATGTTGTACCTCCACATAGAGGCTTGCTGCCCACTAACATGGCATGCAAACAACCTGTAAGAGTAGCTTAAATAGGGAAGAAAACTATAACTTGAATTAATTGCCCTGTGAATAATTTCTTCATAATCCCAATTTCTTTGTAATCCAAATCTAATTTCTACCAAATCCCAGGAAGGGGCTGAGTATTGATGTTATTCACAATATACTATGTCCAGGAGTGAGCTGGGAAAGCTGTTGGGTCACAGGTTTACTCATCCCTACATGACCAACTTAAGTTAATAGAACATGCAACTTTAAAAGGACAGAACAGAGACAGGTGTTGGAGAGAGCATCTTAAGCTCTGATTTGTGTGCTTTTGGAGTCCCTTTGGAACAGGAACCATTTGTTTTTAATTTACTTTTCATTCTTTATTCCTAAGCAAACTCTAGAATGATCAACTGAAATTCACTTTGTCATTTGCCAAAAAGATTAATTTGTATTAACCAAAAAATATTATTGAACAAATTTAGGATTCCAGAGTGGAAAAATATCCAAAGTGCTAACATTGCGTAACACAGATGAAAATGGCATGCCCCATAAAAGTGTTAATAATAAAATATGTTCACAGCATCCAAATTGAAATTTCATGCAAATCAGATGAGAACTAGGAAAAGCTGATTATATTCTGATCCATTTCATATGAATGTATGTTTAAATATCCTGTAATTTTTACCCACACCTTTTCAGAGGGAAGTTCTTTCCTATCCTTTCTTTTTAAATCATGAACTAAAGAAAACATTAAAATCTGTACTTTCCATTCAACATTACATCAACATCTGGCTTATTTTTATTATTTTCTCTTCTTTGTCTTGTAATGTTGTTTATCTTGATTTAATTATCAACAAAGGCAAAGTACAAAGCAATTTAAATTCTGTCTTATTGTGCTCAAATTCACAGGGTCCAACCCCTCAAACCACTGCTCACTGAAGTAGTGTTTACTCATGTAAGTAAAAGTCTAAAGGCTCTGAACAGCAGGAGTGAGAATAACTCTGCAAATGGCCTGAAGAAAAGATAAAAGTGGTCATTTTGATTCTGAAGGGATCACTGAAAGGCTTCTCAGAGTTGTCGTTCCATATTGAATCTTTGCCTCAATCATAGACCTACAACAGTGACACAGTGAGAGCCAAGTTTTTAAAAGTTTGGAGATGGGGAGATAACAAATAAACCAAGATATGTACAAAAGGCAGGAGACAGAAATATAAACTTTTTAAGCTAAAATAATTAGTGTGAGCTCTTTGTGAGGACATGAGGATTTCAGCAAATATACAGATAAAACACATCTCTGTGAGGCGCTGATGGACTCTTACAAAGAAACTCTTTGGCTATTAGAAAGAACAGCACACAGCGACAAGTAATAGTAACACACCAGGAGCTCAGGAAAGGTCAGATTTTGAAGGCTGCTAAACTAAATAACATGACAAGAGTAATCTGTGCAATTTTGTATGTTTTTTTCTTGCACAATGTTTTACAAAGTATGGACTTGAAACTGATAAACATTTTAGTTAACCAGATGCTCTTTATTACTCTAGTTTACATAAGAAAAAACATTGAAAAAGCAGGCTTGATTCTGTATTTTTATGGGGGGCAAATTAATGTCTATAAACTGATTTTAAAGAACCTGAAAATCATCTGGATAATTAGAAATACAGGGATGAAAAAATTCTATTTCTTATTTTACAAAGCAGTAACCCTAACATCAATTAATGTCTTTTCATGCAGACTCTGCTAACAGTAGACTCTCTGTTAACAGCATGCTATTTATGATCTGTTGGAACGCAATCTATATTACTAATTTTTATAGAGCCCAGTAAGAAAAAACACTTACACCTGAACAACTTAGTGCAAGCAATGTACAACCTGAAAAGACAATAAAATATATCTAATATTTTGCAATGTAGGAATATCAACCAAGGCTGATACTAAACAAATTACCTTAACATGAGTCTGATCCACTGCAGGAATTGATCTATCTTTGTGACAGTCAATTATGGTGCATAGAGATATAGGGAAGGTTATTAGGGTATGATGATCGGCATTCCTGAACATCTACCACTCACTGTAGCCAATGGGAAATGTAATACTTTATCATTAAGGACAGAATATGCCTGTAGCCCAGCAGTTCTCAACCCACTGCTTAATTAACATGCAACTGCATCCCAAATTTGCCGCTCTGGTCTGGCAGGCGGTAGGACTGGCTAAGGAGGAGACAGTGTCTTACAGCCTGAACCACACCTACCAGTAGGAGGCTTGTGAGTATCACATGGGGGCAGAAGTGGGAGAGTGGGACTGCTGGTACTTGGAGTGTGGAGTGGGGGAGGCAGTGAGGGGCAGGGGACATTAGGAACTAGGTGATTGCTGGGGTGCTGTACCAGGTTCCCTTGATTTTTTTCCATCCATGCACAGAATAAATTTCGATATGTGCATTGAGACATTAGTGGGTGTGCAACACCAGTAAAAACATCGGCTGTTGGCTGAGGGCACTCTGCTAATCAGCTGCGTCTCCCATTTTCATGTTGCTTAAGACAACAATCCATCTTGTCACAAAGATGATATGCCTAGTTCTTTGCACTGATTATGGCCTGAGCTGAAGTAGCGTAGAGAAATAGCTTTAAAGGTGGTGGGGGGGGGGGTTGGCTCTTGCTAAATAAAGGTTTTTATACATCCCTAAGGTTTTCTGAAGTTCAAATCAAGTTGTAAAATGAGATGTTTAGAGGTCCCTTCATAGACCTAACCTTTATCTCATGTGCTGCCATGGACCTGTTAGTCTTACTCTTCATTGCAGACCTTAAATCACCCAATAAACTTATTAATAAAGAGTGAATGTGAAAAGGATGCCAAATTTCCAGCTCTTGAACCACTGAAAATGTCAAGCTGTTCATAAGTGCAGGAGGTAACGGAGCAGATGAACAGAAAGATATTGTACAATGGAAGAATGATAGGTAAAAGTGTGATGAGACATGGACCTTTAAACCTTAGTAAAAATTTGAAAACTGGTTTAGGTTTAGTACTTGTGCAAGCTTGTAACTGTATCTTGTTGAACTTTGTCTTATGAAGAGTAATTTTCATGCATTTATCCCTTGCATGTCTAGAGAACTATTGAAATTGGATTCTCATTTCTTTTTCTGTAGTTATTTATTCTTATATATTTGTCAAATACTATGGTCCTGATTTAGGAAAGCACTGCAGAACATTCTTGAATTCTGTTTTGAGTAAGGAGGGATTTTTAAGAATAGGATTAATAGCTTTGTTGTACTGGAGTCATAATTTCTTGACCTTTATTTTGAGTGGCAGGGAGTGGGAGAAGAAGGGAAGCTAACAATAACAATATTTTTCAGTAAAAAGTTAGTAAAGTACAGGCTGGTTAGTCTGATGTTTGCAACAAAATTAATGTCAATCATTGGTTTCACAGAAAATAAGCCCTGATGAGTACACCTGACATATTCTGATGAGTTTATATATTTGATTGATAATTGTAATCGAATTACTATACTTATACTTGTAAAAATAATTTGACTTAGTCCTGTTAAGTCAGTCTGATTAAAAATATATAACTCTTAAATTAATAGCGCCAACATTAAATAGATTAAAAATGGTTAACAGGTCTCAGAAATAATTGTAAATAGGACATACAAAAATAAATACATCCAGACACCAGTCCTGGCTCTCAGTATTCTGTGTTGCTATTTAGCTGTAATTTACCCCTAAATGTCTTCTAACAGCCCAATAAGCAGTGGAAGTGTCAGTAATGTTAGACAATATTGACCTACCCTGTTTTGGCAAATGCTCTCAGTTGGCACCACTCAGGGCACAAGGATCCTGGATGAGAGATGTTCAGCCTGCAGCAGATCTCCCTAGCATTGCTCAGGTTTTTAAGTCAAGTAGCTCATTTTGTTGTTGGTGGGTTTTTTTTAAATAAAAGGGAACTGTACCTTGGCATGCAGTTGCCACCACTCCCATGGCCCGCAGCTGGTGTTAGGGCCATTGCTCCAGGGGTTGGCATCAGCCTGAAGCTGCCCTCTCCCCTGCCTGTAGCCTCTGCTTGGGAGGTGGGGTGCTGTTGGGTGGGGCTTGGCTGTGCTTCTCAGCCCCTCGGTATTCCTAAGGGAAGCAGGGTGGTAGGGCTGGTGTGTGGGGATCTCCCCATTGCATCTGGCAACATTGGGGCAAGGTGGCCACTTACCTGATCCAGTGGCCAGTGACATACAGAGCTTCACCCCCAACTAGCCTGTCTCTTGTTATTGTGGCTGCCCCCAGTGGTCACTCTGCACTGTATCTCTCCCCTATGCCCAGTGGTCACTGTGCAGTACAGCATCCTCCCCTCTGCTGTCTCACTTTCCATGGTTTGGAAAACATTCTCATTCCAGGCATTTCCTGTTTTCCTGGCACAACCAAGCCCTGACATCACTTTAAGTTAGGGCAAGAGGAAGCTGCATAGCAAATTTGATGCCTTAGCTCTCACTGTTTTGGAGGAGTTCTTGACAAAAAAGTTTGCAGACAGACAGATAAACTCACAGACATACAAACAGTCTAAAAGATAAATGTCAGGGAGAGAGAGAGAGAGATTTTTGCTGTTTACTTACTTGTGTAATTCAAGATGAGTGTATTGAACATTACAACTCTGTATGCTTTGAATTCTGGCAACCTGTGGATTATCTGTCCCCCATGAAATGTCATGACACTAATGAGCTAGCACCAACAGCAAAAAAATTAATACTTAAGGGCTGCAAGCAGAACATTTTCAGTAGAGGAATGACAAAAATGAAATGTTCTTGCCCTACGATTGCATGGAACCTAAGTTTAGCATATGATATAGAACTGATCTGTGCAATCAGACTTCGGTGTGACTGACTGGTTAGAGGAGAGTACATTTGTATTCTGTATCAACTGTGTGCTGAGCCTACTAGCCTTTTAGACAAAGCTGAGAGTTCCTTTTGGAAGCTAAAGCCTTTAACCTCCATCCCTTTATGACTCCTAACTCAGGGACAACAGAGGTATAAAAAGCCAGCTCCAAAGTTACCAGAGGAGCTAAGGAAGAGGATGGTTTTGTGAGAGAGTTTAGAAAGAGAATATAAGAGCCAGATACTCTTAATAAGCTTACTGTAAAATTAGGCTGATAACCACCTCAAAGAAAAAGAAAGTACTTGACAAAATAATACAGGTAGATATTGAGCAGGAGAATGGCAAGTATCCAGTTTATTGTGCTGAATGATGTAGGATTTAGCTGCATACATATGCCACTTACCCTAAGGGCACTGGGTGCAAGCAACTCACAGTCCTCAAGAGAACAGAATGGCTACACTGCAAGGCATAATGAAACATTGAGGGAGAGAGTAGAACAGTCCCATCCTCAGGCTGATAGCCTCTTTGTCGTTGAGGAGGCTTAAAGCCTCAGGGAAGGAGAGCATTGACATACAGCAAAGGGAAATAATCTTGTAAGCGTTTAGCATCACCAACTGTTTCAAGACAAGATATGGATCTGAAAGGACCGTTTGTCTCACCCAGTACATATATTTTTATGTTCTTATCAGTGTGTTGATTATTTGGTAATTCATTGTCTTAATTTTCACTCTATCTGTATATACAGGCCTAGAAGGATGAAGTTGTCATGTTCTAATACAAGAAAATTCTACATAGCAATTATAAATATATATTGTGAATATAATTTCACTAGTTTCAATAGAACTATAATATTTACGAATAATTTAATACAAAAATGTCATGCTTTCATGGCATGTATAATACCTGTATACTTTTTCTGCTGATCCCTTTTTGAACTAAGTCAGTTCCATGTGGATTGAGAAGTCCTAAATATATCTGAGAGGAAGTTCTCAACTAATTAATAAGCAGGGTATCTTTTTTAAGCTTTTGTTGATTTAATTTACTTTTCTGCTCAGTACTCTCTTTTTCAATTTTCATTCTTTCTTTTCTTGATATTCTTCTCAGCTTCATCCTATCAAGGAAGTGCTGAATGCTGAAATAACTAGGTGCAGAAATGATTGTAATGGTCTCTACTCACAAATGTCAGTGCTGATAGGTAAGTCACGTTCAATAGCAGTAACTGGAAGGTAAAGGACTGCTTACAATGTTTTCTTCTTTCACACAAAACATCTTAAGGATACCAAGATCTGAAATTTCTATCTTTTTCATCATCATCATCATCATCATCATCATCATCATCACCATCATCATCAATTATTGTGCTATGACTATTGTTGTATCTATTATATTACCTTTAAAAGACAGAAACACTTTGATAGTTTCTTCTACCAAACTGTTGTATTACACTGCTAGACCTGAGAAAAGACCGCTAGTTGTTCTACAAGAAACCATGGCTTAGGCAGTTACTGACAATTCTTTAGTTTGTGATAATGCCAATACTAATCTATGCAACCACTATATTTCATATATATATGAGTATATCAGAGAATTGTATATCATACATACTATAGAAGCAGCCTTTTCTGTCTCACTCCCATTTCTTAAATTACAATTGGATACCATGTGTGAATGACCACATTTAGTTTTGGAAAACCCGTTTTCCTGTAATTCAAGCCAGCTTGTTTAAAACTGTGCAAATAAGTCAGAGCGAGATTTTTTTTTAAAGTCACAGGCTATACTGAGGATTAAATATTTAAACAAAATTTCCTTATTATTAAATCAACCTGAATTTCCCCACAACATTTATCATTAATTAAGTAACAATTATTAACCTCAATACACTAGTGCAGGAAAAAAGAGAAAGAATAATAAAAAGGTAATATTCAGTACAGTAAATCAAACGTAATGGAGCATCTTTAGCACTCTTATATTGTAGGTCCTAATTAAGAAGCCTGTTAATGAAATTGGGGCATTTACTTAATTGCTGTGAACAATTATTTTCAAATTAAGCCTGGCAATTAAATACAACATTAAGCTCATAGTGCAGGCTTTTACCAGTGATACGGTATCTCGCCTGCTGTATTATGAACAGAATCCTTAACTATAAAAATCTGCTGACTAACCAGTGTAAATGAAGGGTAATACTACTTGATTGAGAATCTGAATGAGTATGAAATAAAATGTTTTAGGAGGCCAAAGAACAGTCAGACATTATGTAGAAAATTGTGTCATTGATATTTTCAGTTGTTTTAATTAATGCAAGAGAGGGTTAATGGAATTAATGCAACTCATTACATTCACTCATCAAAACAAAAAAGCAGGCTAGTACCACTTTAAAGACTAATGAAAATATTTAGTGGATGATGAGCTTTCGTGGGACAGACCCACTTCTTCAGACCATAGCCATACCAGAACAGACTCAATATTTAAGGCACAGAGAACCAAAAATAGTAATGAAGGTTGACAAATCAGAAATATGTGGACTATTAGTGTGCAGATCCTCTACATCCATTGTGGCAAGGATGGTGTTGTCAGGAACTTTTCCTATGTTTTGTAATTTCCTCAGGAAGTCAGTGGTATCTCGGAGACAGCTGGGAGTGTTGGTGGCATTGGGTTTGAGGAGGGAGTCCACATAACTGGATAGCCCAGTGGTAAGGGTGCCAATACCCGAAATGATAGGGCATCTGGGGTTTTCCAGGTTTGTGGATTTTGGGAAGTAAATAGAATAAGCCAGGCAGGGGGTCAGAGGGTATGTCTGAGTGAATAAGTAGCAGCAGAGAGTTCCTTAAGTAGTTGTTGTAATTTTTTTTTGGAATTCCAAAGTGGGATCAACAGAGACAGGTCTGTAAAATTGGGTGTTGGAGAGTAGTCTGGCTGAGTCTTGTTCGTAGTCTGACTTATTCATGATGACAACAGCACCCCCTTTGTCAGCTTGTTTGATTATAATTTCTGGGTTATTTTTGAGACTCTGGACAGCATAAAGTTCAGCATAGTTGAGATTGTGTCTCATTTGGTATTGTTTGCCTATAATATCAGTCTGAGCACAGTTGCGGAAGCACTGTATGTAGAAATCCAGAATTTCACTACGACTGCTGGGGGAGTCCACATAGAGTTCTTCTTCTTTTGGTGTTAGTCGTGGGGTCCTTGCTACCAAGATGGATTACAAGCGATCAAGAATACCATCCCTGATGTCACCACAGACAATCTGGTGCCTGACCTCTGTAACTTTGTTCTCACCCACAATTATTTCCAATTTGGGGACAATTTATACCTCCAGATTAGTGGAACTGCTATAGGCATCCCCATGGCCCCACAATATGATAATATACTTATGGTTGACCTGGAACAATGATTCCTCAGCTCTCATCCCTATTTCCCCTCCTTTACTTACAATACATTGATGATATCTTTATGATTTAGACCCATGGTATAGAGACTCTAGAATAATTCCACAGAGACTTTAACAATCTGCACTCCACCATCAACTTATGCCTCAATTACTCCACACAAGAGATACATTTCCTGGACACTACAGTACAAATCAATCATGGCCTGATAAATACCACACTCTACCGGAAACCCACTGACTGCTACACTTACCTACATGCTTCTAGCTTCCATCCTGCACGCACAACTAGATCCATTGTTTACAATCAAGCCCTTAGGTACAATCACATTTGCTCTGATCCCTACTGACAGAGACCAAAAACAACAAGATCTCTGACAAATATTCATAAAGCTGAATTACTCACCAGGAGAAATTTAAAAAACAAATCGACAGGGCCAGACACATACCCAGAGAACAGCTACTCCAAGACAGGCCCAAGAAAGCCAAGGACAGAACACCACTGGTTATTACCTACAGCCCCCAACTCAAACAACTGCAACTCATTATTAAAGACCTACAACCTGTCCTTAATCAGGATGCCACACTTCAGAAGGCCCTAGGTGACAGGCCTGTTCTCTCCTACAGACAACCTCCCAACCTTATAAGGATTCTCACCAACAACCACAGACTGTACCGCAGGAATACCAATCCTGGAACTTTTCCTTTCAACAAGCCTCTTTGCCAACTTTGTCCACATATCTAGTCTGGAGATATCATCACTGGACCTAACCAGGTTACTCACAGAATCACAGGTACATTCTTATGTTCCTCAACTAACATCATATATGCCATCATGTGTCAACAATGCCCACATGCTTTGTATATTGGACAGACTTCAAACTCTCTTAGACAAAGAATTAATGGGCATAAAACAGATTTAAAAACACTCCTGATTCACAAACCTGTCAGCTAGCACTTTAATGGAGTGGGCCATTCTGTTAATTACCTGAAAGTATGTGTTTTACTGAAAAGGAACTTTAACAGCTGTTTGGAAGAAGAGGTTGTTGAACTCTCTTTTATATTCAAATTCGACACATTAACACATAGTTTGAACTGGGATGGGAATTTTCTAGCTCATTATAAGGACTCTTTTACATACTTTGCTTTATATAATTCTTGACATCCCCCCCTACCTTCTGCCCCTCTGCTTTCTGATTTGCTCACCTAGATAATAATTTTTCTGATTTGTCAACCTTGATTACTATTTTTGTTTCTCTGTGCCTTAAATATTGAGTCTGTTCTGGTATGGCTATGATCTGAAGAAGTGGGTCTCTCCCACAAAAGCTCATCACCTAATAAATTATTTTGTTAGTCTTTTAAGTGCTACTAGGCTGCTTTTTTGTTTTGATTGTACATAGACTAGCACAGCTATCTCTCTGTTACATTCACTCATATTACACATAATTGATCTACAGTGACTCAGCTAAGAATATATTAAATATTTATATGGTAAGCTTAGCATTTCACTCACCAGAGTGGGGGAGTAGAAGTATTTTAACCATGTATAACAGAAGCAACTAATAATTTTCCAGCTAATATCTAGGCCCTAATTTCAGATGTATCCTGCTAATAATAGTATAGAAAATATTCTTCAAATTCATACACCAGTAAAATGGGATGTTTTCTCTGGCTATACCAAAAGGACAGGGGACATTTGCAATGGGTTAATCAGACCTCAACTTCGGGTGATGTCTGGGACTCTGCAGCAGATAACAGTGCACAGTGCATATAACACCCTTTTTTACTCCGTAATTACTCAGGGGGGCTTTTACCACTTCCCCCTTTTTTCCATTCTTGTCCCTCCAGCAGATCAGTTTCTGGGATGCTACCATCCATGGCCCTGCACCCGCCTCATAAAAGAGTTAAGGTGGGCAATAAGAATGGGGGAAGTTGGTTGTGTGCCAATCATAGGAGTCTCCAACCAGATTCCGTTATCTCCTTTAATGAATGCCTTTTTAAAGTCCTTTTCCAAGTCACTGTTCTGGTCACTGTAGGTCTTTCCGATTGAGTATCTGTATTGTACAGCCACCCTGCACTTAACTAAGGAGTTGCAACATAGCATACTCTACATGAACATCACCCTACATGAAACCTGAAACCTGTTGTGAGGAAGTTGAAACCCCTCTCCCAGCACCAGCACCAACATATGGTGCTAAGGGAAAAATACCTTCCTAGATGTCCTGCAGAGAACCATAACCTGGAGGTCTAGGAAAAAGTCTTAATCATTTAGTACCAGGCACTGCTGAAAGACAATCATAGGACTCCCCCACTACCCCAGCCAAGTGCTTAAATTAAGCTGTCACTGTTCAGGGTAAGAACACCTGACTACCACCAACATGATCCAATAAGGGCATTAACTCCTGTCTTCTGACTACTCAGCTGCCACCTCTCTTAGGTGGAGACCTCTATCTTTCTCCCTCCTGGTTACGGCAACTCTAGGCAGCACAGTTTCTGTGCTACCCCAGCAAAACAAAGACTGCCCAAACAGCCCCATTTTACCTTCTCTTCAGAGATGATACATGGGCTACGATTACACTAGTGAGTTTATTCGACAAAACCCCAGTTTTGTTGATAAAACTGGTGGAATATCCACACACAAAATGTGTTTTATCAACAGTTTGTCTACAAAACTCTGCACTTTCCCCAGCAGCATTCTGCCTCTCAGCCATGAACCATAACACTGCTGTTGACAGAGTCTGTCAACAAAAAAGCTGTGTGGATGATGGTGGCAGGGGGCTTCTCTCAGCTGACAGGGAATCCAGAGCAATGGGGCAGCCTGGTCTGCTGTGCTTCTGGGCGCCTGTTTTGTTGAGAGAGCATCTGGGCAGTCCAGCCTGTTAGTCGACTAAGCGGAGAGCTCTTCCAATTGGTTTTTGTTTGTGGCCACACTCTGTCAACAGAAGTTTTGTTGGGAAATATCTAGCTAGTGTAATTAGCAGAAGCAGGAGCCACTGCACAGTTGTTTAGCAGCAAGCATATTTATTCTTAAGACAACAGTATTGCAAAGAAAACATGTTCAAACAACAAAACAATCTACACACATGCTAATAAGCTCAATATAGATCACTCCATCCCTCCAACAAAAACTCTGATGATTAATCCTTCAAGTGCCACGCAAAGGTTTTTTCCGTGGTCAAGAGTTCATTCTAGCAAAGCCCAGAATCAGCATAATCATGAATCTGGGACCCTTCCTTTATCCAGCTTTTTCTAGTAATCCAAATATTTGCTTGTAGAGGAGATAGTTTCAAAGAGTTCTGTGAAACACATAACATCCTCAATTTTATGTCAGCCACAGCGTCTCCTTCAAGAAGTTATGTGATGCTGTATGGCAATGAATATCTGCATTTTTAATACAAAGAATACCTAAAACACTTAAGCTGCGTCTACACGTGCACGCTACTTCGAAGTAGCGGCACCAACTTCGACGTTAGGCGGCGAGACGTCGAAGTCGCTAACCTCATGAGGAGATAGGAATAGCGCCCTACTTCGACGTTCAACGTCGAAGTAGGGACCGTGTAGACGATCCGCGTCCCGCAACGTCGAAATTGCTGGGTCCTCCATGACGGCCATCAGCTGGGGGGGTTGAGAGATGCTCTCTCTCCAGCCCCTGCGGGGCTCTATGGTCACCGTGGGCAGCAGCCCTTAGCCCAGGGCTTCTGGCTGCTTCTGCGGCAGCTGGGGATCTATGCTGCAGGCACAGGGTCTGCAACCAGTTGTCAGCTCTGTGTATCTTGTGTTGTTTAGTGCAACTGTGTCTGGGAGGGGCCCTTTAAGGGAGCGGCTGGCTGTTGAGTCCGCCCTGTGACCCTGTCTGCAGCTGTGCCTGGCATCCCTATTTCGATGTGTGCTACTTTGACGTGTAGACGTTCCCTTGCTGCGCCTATTTCGATGTTGGGCTGAGCAACGTCGAAGTTGAACATCGACGTTGCCAGCCCTGGAGGACGTGTAGATGTTATTCATCGAAATAGACTATTTCGATGTTGGCTGCACGTGTAGACGTAGCCTTAATTTAAAGAGGCTTACTTATACTATTGTCATGTCTGTCATATATGGATGTAAATAAACACATTAAAATCAACAGAATTATTTACATGCTTAAAATGAAGCATGTGCTAATTTGCTTTCTCTGGTCTCGTCAGAGAGCTCAGCACCTAACAACATCAAGTCTATATGCTATATGCAGTTTCCTTATGGGAGTCTGTTCTGGTATGGCTATGGTCTGAAGAAGTGAGTTTATCCCACAAAAGCTCACCACCTAATAAATTATTTTGTTAGTCTTTAAAGTGCTACTAGACTGCTTTTTTGTTTTGATAGTATATAAACTAACACATCTAACTCGCTGTTACTTATGGGAGTTGAAATTTTGGAGTGTTCTTCTGAGAACACAGCAGTGGCTTCTCCTTAGGTACAAAAATATCATGGTATCTCTTAAACTGAATCCCTTGAAGGAAACAAAAACAAAATAAACATGGGCTTAAATTGTGCTTGAAAGAATGTTGAGAAACATTTTTCCATATCCACTGTGATGGTGATCTCATGTGAGGTACTGAACTTCTCTCAATGCTCACTGACGTCAGGAGAGCTGGAAGGTGTTCAGAATCTCACATGGAATGTTCAGCATGTGGAAAGCTTACTGCAAATACCAGGATTCTGCCAGGATTGCAAATTTAACATTCTTCAGGTGACTAGCATAAAGTGATGTAAACAATTTTTTATGTGTTACAGCTGGTCAACATTTTTTTCAACAGGGTTGTTATTGAAAATTTGTCTTGTTTCCCCTGAGATAATTTGTTTCTTAAAATTTATAAAATACCACAATTATTACCCCCCACTAGCTTTTAATATTTTGACCACATACAAAAATAATGAAAATATAAGACTTTTGAATTGTGTCCATAGCTAAATAAGACATAACATAGCAAACATAGGGCTAGGTTCAGCCAAGTTCTCAGGGTAAAATCCTATGTAGCAAATTACTCCTTGCGTAGTGCCGCTGACATCAGTACATCTAATCATGGAGTAGGTTATCATTCAGCATGAGTAAGAGGGGAAGCACTTGTTCCAAAGAAAAAAGTAAGAAGGTAAAACAGGAAAATAAATAACCATTTGTAGAATTTTTAGAAATGTGTAGAATTTTTCAATGTCTGACATCTAAAATGGTACTGTCAATTGTTCAGATCTGGATCTTTGTTTTCTTACAGGCATTATTGATTTGTAAATTATAAAGCCAGAAAAACCATTGTGGTCATCTAGTCTGTTGTCCTTTATAGTACAGGCCACAGGACTTCCAAATTAATTCTTGTTTGAGATAGAGTATATCTTTTAGAAAACAAATCTAATTTTGATTTACAGGTTGCCAGTAAAGGAGTCTCACGGTACCCCAGGTAAGTTGTTCCAGTGGTTAATTATACTGAAATTTTCTGTATGGATTTGTCTAGCTTCAGCTTCCAGATATTGTATCTTTTATACATGGCTAATAGTTAGTTATAATGCAGGTTATTTTTTCAAAAACTCTTGAACTAAGGCATCCATGTCTGTTAACATTCCAGTTACCCATTCCTTGTTGGATCCATCATTCAATCCATTAATATATCTTTCTGGAGTCCTTTGTTTTGATTAATGTCTAGAATTTGTTTGAAATTCTTCCTTTAGAAAAATAAACCCCCCACTGGGAGACACTTTACTTTTTCATAATTAAACAAGACAGATTACAGTAATTAAATTCTGGCATCATTTTATACATCAGGAGGGTCACACAATAGGTTTAGTATAATTGATTAGGAAGCATGTTCATTTTTCAGGCTGGAATTATGTGAAATGAATTAACTATGATTAAATGCTCTGAGGAAACTCAAAATGCTGATTATTGTAAAGAGAGGAGATATTTGAAGATATAGCTGAGGTTTCAATGTTGCTAACAGCCAAGGTAAAGTCTCATATTAAATTTATTACATATTTGAAAAATGTACTAAAGCTAATGCTTGAACTCAAGTACAAATTATAAAAGTTAAAAAGGAAGGCACCATGCATCTGGAATCAAGCTTGGGTTCTGAAAAATTACAGGAATCACTTACAGTCTTCCCCTGCCTTACAAGGTTGATTTGTTCCTGAAAAATCCCTCTTAGGGTGAATTTTCATAAGTCAAAAATGTAATTACCATTAATTGCAATGTGAAAAAAATGTATGCATTCCTGAGCCCCAAAATTTATACCCATTTATGCTAGTAGTAGTAGTAGTAGTAGGCATCCTTCAGTCTGCATAGACTATGGATCGCTCCCTTTAAAGTTTCAATTGATGACTTCATTTACAGCGTCTATTGTGACTATGCAGACCCACACGAGAGTGACAGTCCTTGCTGCATCTCTTGCAGATGTAGTGGGTGTCTGGCAAGTCCTTATTGTGCTTTCTGTGTGCTCGCTTCTCCTCTGCTAGCTGTCTGATCTTCATCTCGCCCTTCTGAAGGCCCTTGTGTAACCCCTGCCTCCATCTGCTGCGGTCATCTGCTAGTTCTTCCCAGTTGTCCAGCTCAATGTCTACCTCTCTGAGGTCTCTCTTGCAGACATCTTTGTAGCGCAGCTGGGGGCATCCGGGAGGTCTTTTGCCAGAGGCTAGCTCACCATACAGGATGTCTTTTGGAATTCTTCCATCGTTCGTCCTGTGGACGTGGCCAAGCCAGCGGAGTCGATGCTGCCTGAGGAGGGTGTGCATGGTTGGGATTCCAGCTTGCTCGAGGACGGTGGTGTTGGTCACTCTGTCCTTCCATGATATTCCAAGGATGCGCCTGAGGCAGCGCAAGTGGAAGATGTTCAGCCTTTTTTCCTGGTGGGCATACAGGGTCGTCCAAGTCTCGCTGCCATAAAGGAGGGTGCTGAGGATTCAGGCTCTGTAGACTTGCATTTTGGTGTGAGTGTACAGCGTGTTGTTATTCCACACTCTCTTGCTGAGTCTGGACAGAGCTGTGGCTGCTTTTCCAATCCTCCTATTTAGCTCAGCATCCAACGACAGGGTGTCAGTGATGGTGGACCCGAGGTAAACGAACTTGTGGACAACCTCTAACGTATAGTTGTCAATGCTGATTGATGGGGATTCAGCAACATCCTGACCGAGTACGTTTGTCTTCTTTAGGCTGATGGTAAGCCCAAAGTCCTTGCACGCTTTGGAGAACCGATCCAGTAGTTTTTGAAGCTGGTCTTCTGTGTGAGACACTACAGCAGCATCATCTGCGAACACCATGTCTCTGATGAGGACTTCTCGCACCTTAGACTTAGCTTTCAGCCTTGCAAGGTTAAACAGTTTCCCATCAGATCTTGTGTGCAGCAAGATGCCCTCTGTTGAAGATCCAAAGGCATGCTTCAGGAGGAGTGTGAAGAAGATCCCAAACAATGTCGGAGCAAGCACGCATCCTTGTTTGACGCTGCTCCTGATTCTGAAAGCATCTGATAATGCGCCGTCATATTGCATGGTTCCTCTTATGTCTTCGTGGAACGACTGGATCATCTTGAGTAACCGTGGAGGACAGCCTATCTTGTGGAGCAGTTTGAACAGACCATCCCTGCTGACCAAGTCAAAGGTCTTGGTCAGGTCAAGGAAGGCTATGTAGAGTGGCTTTCTCTGCTCCCTGCACTTCTCCTGTAGCTGCCTTAGAGAGCAGACCATGTCAAAGGTAGACCTCTTTGCATGGAATCCGCACTGCGATTCGGGGTACACCCTCTCAGCAATCTTCTGGAGTCTGCCAAGGATGATGTGAGTGAACAGTTTACCAGTGACGCTTAGGAGGGAGATTCCATGGTAGTTGTTGCAGTCGCTTCTGTCTCCTTTGTTCTTATACAACGTTACAATGTTAGCATCGTGCATATCCTGTGGAACCTCACCCTCTTTCCAGCACAGGCACAGTAGTTCATGTAGGGGTTCCAGGAGTGTGTCCGCGGCACATTTGATTACCTCTGGTGGTATACCATCCTGACCAGGGGCCTTTCCTGCTGCAATGCTGTCGATGGCTCTCTTCAGTTCATCCACAGTCGGTTCTTGATCCAGTTCGTCCATTACTGGTAGGAGCTCGACAGCATTGAGGGCTGCGTCAACCACAACGTTCACACGTGAGTACAGCTCGGAGTAGTGCTCAACCCAGCGCTGCATCTGTTTGGCTTTGTCAGCAATGACTTCACCAGATTTGGATTTCAGAGGTGCCATCTTGTTCTGGGTGGGTCCTAATGCCTTCCTCAAACCCTTGTACATTCCTCTGAGATTACCAAAGTCAGCACAGGTCTGGATGCTGCTGCATAGCTGGAGCCAGTGGTTGTTGGCACAGTGCCTGGCTGTCTGCTGTACTGTTCTGGCCGCTCTAAATGCTTCATGGGTACTCTGGCTCGGTGAGCGTTTGTACTCCAGGAGTGCAGCGCGCTTCTTTTCAATGACTGGAATCATCTCATCAGAGTTAGCTTCGAACCAGTCGTTCGTGTTTCTAGCTCTTCTTCCAAACACCGACAAGGCCATGTTGTAAACTGTATCCCTCAGATGTTGCCATTTGGATGTCGCATCGGCACCCCCAGGGCCGCTGTGCAGATTTTCCTGGAGGGTGTCTCTGAACTTTTCTTCTTCCTCCGAGTTTGCTGTCTTTCTGGCGTCAATGCGGGGCCTTCCAGCAGGTTTAGAGCGGTACAGCTTCTTGGGTCTCAGCTTGAGCTTGGAGCAAACTAGCGAGTGATCTGTATCACAGTCAGCACTATGATAGCTGCGTGTCAGAAGGATGTTTTTGAGGTTATTACGCCTAGCGATGACCACATCAAGTTGATGCCAGTGCTTTGAGCGTGGGTGTCTCCACGACACTCTGTGCTGTGTCTTCGTTTGGAAGAATGTGTTTGTGATGCACAGATTGTGGTACGAGCACAGTTCAAGGAGACGCTGTCCATTTTCATTCATTTTTCCCACACCGAAGTGTCCTAAGCAGGAAGGCCATAAGGCCCAATCAGCTCCAACTCTTGCATTGAAGTCACCCAAGATGTACAGTTGTTCACGAGCAGGTATTTGTGCTACAGCAGCACTAAGCACGTCATAGAACTTGTCTTGTTCTTCTGGTGTGGCGTACAGGGTTGGAGCATAAGCGCTGATCAGGTGGACAGGACCAGCGCAAGTTTGAAGCGTGATCCGAAGAAGTCTTTCTGATCCGCCCATGACTAAATCAACCATTTGAAGAAGGGTGTTTCTGACAGCAAAGCCAACACCATGCTCTCTGGGTTCCTCTTGGGCTTTACCCTGCCAGAAAAAAGTGTAGTCCTTTTCCTTTAGAGATCCCGAATCTGCGAGTCGTGTCTCTTGCAGTGCAGCGATATCAACTCTAAGCCTCTTCAGTTCCTCGTTGATAAGCTCCCAGCAAACCCATTTATGCTAAAACACCACAAAATCCCATTAAAATGAACACAATTACTTCAATAGTTAACATTAGTTATCATAACACAACCTAACAAGGCATTTTCCCTTCATTAATTACTCTATAATATGTCTCTTTACCTCCTTTTAGGGGGCTGTCCCAAGTGCAGAGACAGGGCTGCGGGGGGAATGGAAATTGAAGAGCACCTGGGAGGGGGGTGCAAACCAAATGGGAAGAAGGGGATTTCAAAATCAGGGGGTTCTTTTGAAAGGCCCCTGTCTACACGGGTTGCAGGCATTTCGAAAGCAGCACATTTGAAACTCGTGCGGCCGCCATTATGCTAATGAGGTGCTGCATAATCATGGTAGTGCCTCATTAACATCTGCTAAAGTGGCTCATTACTATGCCCCATTTGGTTATGGGAAGAAGGGGCTTTCAAAGTCTGGGTGGTCCTTTTGAAAAACCCCGTCTACATGGGTGGTGTGTGTTTTGAAAGTGGTACTTTCAAAATGCACATGGACACCATTATGCTAATGAAAGACCATATATTCATGGTAGTGCCTCATTAGCATCTGCCAAAGTGGCTTATTACCACGACCCTTCCAAAAAGAGGGGGCTAGTGTAGCCACGGTCTATGTGGTCTCAAGTATGCCACCCAGGCTGGGTTCATATGGCATGGTTTTAATGACAGGTCCATGCTAATAAGCAGCCTTGGAATAGCAAATGGACACTCATTAGCAAGGTTCAGTGGCTCATTAGCATAGCTGCATGAGAGCTTGGTCTTGGCAGAGGGGGGTGCTGGCAGTAAAGAGGCCGTGTGGATGTGCCCCTACCAGCAAAAAGCCCCTCTGTTGCCAGACCCTTATGCATAATGGCCCACTCCACTACCTAAGGTTCTGGCAACAGAGGGGCTTTTTGCTGGCCGGTGCACATCCACAGGGCCTCTTTACTGCAGGCACCCCCCACTGCTGAGACCATGCTCTCACACGGGTATGTTAATGAGCCATGGAACCAAGCTAATGGTTGCTCATTAGCATGGACCTGCCAGGAAAGCCGTGCCGTGTAGACCCAGCCTCACAGAGGCTGCATCTACACTAGAAGCATCTGTTGGCAGAAGTTACTGTTGAAAGAGAAATCTCAGCAGAACCTCTGTTGACAGACTGCATCTACACTCAGTGTACTCTGTTGACAGAGAACTGACAAACTGCATTGTCTTCTGTTGACAGTGGAATGGCAGCTCTCCAAACACGGCTGCCCAGCAACTGGTAGCCCTCTCTGTCGACTGACGTGTCTGCACTGTTTATCTATCGACAGTACATCTGAAAGCTGGCCACCTCGAGCAGCTACTGGTCCATGGGCCACCAGTTTGGAGTGGGCAAGGCCACTGTCAGGGTGGTCATCATGGAGGTTAGGCATTCCCAGTTCATGCACTCACCACAGGGAGTGTGATGTCATACCCCAAGAAAGGGGAAACCTTGGTTGGGGGGAGGCGAACAGAGGTATGGGGAAGAGGGGATGGGAATGACCCTGAAGCCCTCATGAGACTACACATGCTTCCTCCCATGCACATTGTGTGCACCATCAATGTGATGCTGCTGCACAGGATCACCCACATGGGGGATGTGGACACCATCACAGGATTTGCAGTGCTCAGCTTCCCACACTGCTTTGGTGCTTGGATAGGATGCGCAGCCCCAGCTGCACCTAGAACACAGCATTAGAAAGTACATCAATAGCAAAGACTATCGCTCAGTTGTGCTCCAGGAGCTGGTGGACAGCAAGGGCTCCTTCATGGATATTTATGTGAACTGGGCAGGATGGACACATGATGCCAGTGTGTTCCATAGTTCCAGGCTTTGCTGCTGCATGGAGAACAGGACATTTGTCCCCCATCAGGAGATCAGGGTCAGGAATGTGACCATGCCCCTCTGTATGGTGGTCGAAGCTGCCTATCCCCTGCTGCCCTGGCTGATGCTGCCCTATACCAGCCACCTCAACCCCTTCCAGGAGGATTTGAATTCTCACCGCAACGAGGCCTGAAATGTGGTGGGCGGGTCTCTGGGCATCTGAAAGGCCATTGGCAGTGCCTTCTAATGTGGCTGGAGGTGGGGCAGTTGAAATTCCCCCCAGGTGGTGTGTGCCTGTTGTGTTCTCCACAACATTGTGGAGGGTGAGGGTGAAGTATTCTCCTCCATGATGGGAGGCAGAGTGTGGTCCTGGCCTCGAACAGCTAGTCTCTGCACAGCATTGAACAGCCAGTTCTGCTCCAAGCCAGCAGGCCCAACAGGACAGGGTCTGCATTCAGGCTGCTGTTTGGGATATCTTTGCCCATGAGCCTCAGTGACCCTCACCCACAGTCAACCTATGCAGGGCCCCTCACACATACAACCCTCACTATCACCCCACCAGAAACACACAACCCCACCCACATCCTCCCCCCAACGTCCCTCCTACCAGCATTACAGGACATTGGGATGATTCAAAAATATTTATCTGAGGACCCCACTGTGCTCCCTCAGGACCTCAGTGACATCCCTGAGTTGTCCCACCAGGTCTGCCCATGCCTCCTTCTGCCAGGTGTACTAGCCATGGTCCATTTGGAGAAGCTTCTCAGCCCAACCTCCATGAGATGACGGGGTGCTTCTGTGGTGTCAGCCTCCTGTCTTGACCTCTGGCCATGAGCCCCTCTTCTAGATGTGGGGCAGGGTGACCATTCCCTCTCCTCCTTTTTATGGATGTACAGCACCATGGTTTCAGGGGTCTCCTGGTCCTTCTCTGGCACATCTGCAAGAATGGATAGTAAGACAGTCAGTTTCTTGTTGGTGGCACGAGAACTGTGCGCTCCATCCCCATGGGCACCGCCCCCCTCCAGCACCAGGCGTCCTTGGTGTATGACATGTTCCATAGGGGTGCCTGGCCAAGTGCACCATTCTCTCTTCATGGTCCAGCCCCACATCCACCTCTCTGCACATGCAGCTAGTGGAGCTGTCCCAAGGGAACCTGTGTTGTGTCTAGCATGGGAGCACTGGACATGGGGGTGCCTGCTGGTGGCAGATGTGCCACCACTCAATGTGTTGAGGTGTGTGCCCCATTGTGTACTTACTGGACGGACACTGCCAATGATCCGCTGATGCCTGGCTGGCGATTTGCCCAGCTGGAGGACTGAATGGGATCTCAATTACGAGATCACCCTCATCACTGGAGACCTTGGTGGCCAGTTCCATCCCAGTTTCCATCAGGTGACTGTCTGCTCTGGACTCCTTCTCTTCAGGGGGGTGCGGCTTTTGTGCCATGGTGTCCAGGAGGGCGGCTGGGAGGGAGCTTTGCCTCAGCCACAGGAAGCAGTGGAGCTCCATATAACAGGAAAAGGTTGTGGAACCTGCCCCTGATCAGCCAGCAGTATCCCCGACCTTGGTATGCCCCTGTTGTAACCCTTTCACTTTACTAAGCACCTGGTCAGGGGTGCATGAAGGATGACCTCTGGTGGCAAGTTCTTTTGATAGGCAGGGAAAAGGAGCAGCATTTTGCTGCTTGCCCCCCATCTTCTTCAAAACCTCCTCCTCCTTCTAGAGCCTGAGCAGGTCCTTTAGCTTGGGCTCCATCCATGAATGTGCCCTTTTCTTCGGGGAATAACCAGAGTCCTGCAAGCCCTGACATGGGTCATGGAGGGGGATAGGGGGTGGCCTTGGGCTCCTATGGAGGCTGGCTGCTGGCCATTGACTTTTTTTTTTTCAATGGGCTGATCATGGGGCATGTTTCTGGAGCTCATGCTTGAGCTGCTGCAGGCACACTCTCAGTTTCCTGCACAGGGCTTTCTGGAACCATAGGGCTTTGAACATAATTGGATGCACACACCATAGAGCCCCGCTGAAATTGGGCAGAGTGTCTCCACAGTCTTCATTCAAAAAAGCAGAACATGGAAAGTCCACACAAATTCTCTTTTGAAAGAGCATTTCAAAAGGAGGCCTTCTTCCTAATACAGGAATGGAGGAGTGACATCGAAAGCTGCCCTGTGTTCCTCCAACATAATTTGAAACAATGTATTATGTATGTAGACGCTCCATGCAGTCTTTTAACAGAGAGCTAAATTTTTCGAATGTTGGTGCTAGTGTAAATGTAGCAACAGTGTACATTTTCTGTCACTATGACATAAGCAATACTTCCAATTAGGATAAAACAGGTTTAAATTAATTTATACTATGTTTTATTGGATAATTCAGTCAACTAATTTTAATTTTCTATATTAATCTGGAACTCTCAGTGGCCTCTTTAGATTTGAGTTTTTACCCTGGCTGGAGATGCAGAATGTCTACATTAGGAGCACTTTTCTGATGTAAGAATACCAATATACTGCAAGAGTAGATTGCTCCTAGTGTAGTTGCAGCTACAATATCAAAGCTCTGATCTGTGCCAATGTAGTTAAATTAGCAAAGCAAGCTACCCTTACAGTAAAATTACAGCTTTGCCAATAGAGATGCACATACATTAGGGACTTCTGCCAGCACAACTACAAAGTTCAGGGATGCAACTCTTCACACTCTTGACGTAGCTATAATAGCAGAATTCTCAGCAAAGCTAAATGAATTGTTCAGAGAATAGAAATTGAGGGGTAGTGGCTCAATTTGCATATAGAGTACGCAAGCTAATTCTGAAAGTCAAATTGGAGATAAATGAAAGTTACATTGCAATGATCTTTGAGTTGTAGCACAAGCCATATGATCTCTGTGTTCAAAGGGCCTGTCCTTGAGTCTGCAAAAGGCAGGGAAACGGAATTGTGTGGAGAGTGGCTGGTCAATAAAATGCCCCATGGAGGTTATGCAAACAAGGAGATATACAGTAAACCCTCGATTTAATTTACTAATAGGGCAGAAGCAGAGTCCATTATCACCGAAGGGCTACTTCTTCACTAGCCCCAAACTTCGAAATGGCCACGCAAATGGCCATTTCAAAGTTTACTAATGAAGCACTGAAATGCATATTCAGCGCTTCATTAGCATGCGGGCAGCAGCAGCACTTCGAAATTGATGTGCCTTGCCACTGTGTGGCTTGTCCCGACAGGGCTCCTTTTCAAAAAGACCCCGCCTACTTCAAAGTCCCCTTATTCCCATCAGCTCATGGGAATAAGAGGACTTCGAAGTAGGCGGGGTCCTTTCGAAAGGGAGCCCCATTGGGACGAGCCACGCAGCAGCGAGGCATGTCAATTTCAAAGTGCCGCAGCCTCCCACATGCTAATGAAGCGCTGAATATGCATTTCAGCGCTTCATTAGTAAACTTCAAAATGGCCATTTGCGTGGCCATTTTGAAGTTTGGGGCTAGTGTAGACACGGCCAAAGTCTGTTATATCCCAATGGTTATACTGTATGATGGTGCACTGACCTTTCTAGCCCTCCTGCTCCAGTAGCTCCTCCTACTCCGGTAGGTCCTCCAGCCCCAGTGGTGGTTCTGGTGAGTCTCTGGCCTTTATCTGGGAGGGCGGGAAGTGGGGCTGGCAGACAGCATGCATTATTTCCAAAGTCCCTTATATCAGGGTCCATTAAATGAAGGGTTTACTATATACCAGGGCTCAATTTGGGTGAGCACAGAGTACTACACCCCCCTTACACTTCTCTGTAGCTATCATCTTGGTCTCCAGAACCTCATCCTTCTTTCTTTGTATCTAAATAAGTCTATCTGTAATGGTTGGAAAGAAAACATCAAAATTGCCTTCAAAATGAGGAAATGTGCTCTGAATGGATGCTATGCATTCACTGGTCCATGTAAACCCTAATGGTATTCACTAAAGGTATCACAGTGTGCTTTTTTAGTGCAGTACTATTTCAAAAAGCACTAAGTTACAGTGCATCAGCAGGGTTACACAGACCAATTAATGTACAACACATAAGTGCACATAAGAAATCAGCACCCTGGAGAATGGATTACCACACCAAGTACACAAGCCCTGAGTGTAAATGATTCAGAAAGTCTGAGGTTTGACTACATAGGGACACTCAGGAAAGCTAATTCAGAATGTCTTATTCAGAATTAAAATATCCTTAATTCGGTTTAATTTAATTCAGTGAATTCTGAATAACAGTGTCCATACCAGGGTTTAATGCAATTTAATTAACGACTTTTAAGATATGCCTCTGGTTAATTTGGATCAATTTTCTTGAACGTGCTTGTGTAGAAAAGCACTATGTGAGACAACAGCAAGCCTTAAACATTAGCTGTAAAGTCCTCCATTCAGTCTCTGAGGCATTAAGTCAGATGCTGAGCAGTGATCATTTAAATGTTAGAGTTAGTTAAATATTTAAATCTTCTGGTACAAAAGGGGAGAGAGAGAGAGAGAAATAGTCAGCCACAAACCTGCCAAAATGCACTGCGAGTGGTGTCTCATTTCAATGTCACCAGTGGTGTAGGTGATCTGGCTTAAATGACAGAGCAAAAGTCAGGTGTAATAAGCAGAGCATCTGGCCGGTTTGAGGAACAAATCCAAGGGTCAGTACAGAGTCAACTGTGGATTACCAAAGTCTGAAATGGAAGCTGAGGGTTGGAGCCAGGGCCAGATATCAACTGGTGAAGCCATGATTCAATCCAGAGTCCAAATCAGAAGGTAGGGTAAGAGTCAGGATTGGTAATTGATTGTTGAAAGAGCAGAGTAAGGGATGAGAAGCCAGGCTCAAAATATGGTGTGAACAGAAACAAACGCAGGAGTGAAGTATTAGTGGATCAGGAAGAAGGCACAATCAGAGTCCAATGCAGAAGAAATTGGAAATCACCTCATTGTTCAAACAACTTCCTCTTTCCGGTTTAAATATGCTGTCTTTGCCAATTGCTATTGCCCAGTTGGGTGACCAAATAGCAAGTGTGAACAAGTGGGATATTTTACATGGTGGGGAAGGTAGTAGTAGGCATCCGTCAGTCCCAGAGGACTATGGTGTGTTGTTGCACCCAGGGTTGGATCGACAGCAGCGTCTAGTGTGTCTGTAAAGTCTGATTCTTGAGTGACAGTCTTTTCTGCACAGGGTACAGGAGAACACTGAGCCCTGGTTGATGGACTGGGGATGGGACTTCCTCAGGGTTCTTTTCTCTTCTGCTTGTTGCCTGAGGTTGTCTTCATACTGGGACAGTCCTTTTTTCACCTGTTGCTTCCACAGGCATTGATCGGTGGCGAGTGTCTCCCAGGTGGCAGTGCTGATGTTAGCAGCCTTCAAGTCTCACTTGCACACATCTTTGTAGCAGAGATGAGGTCTCCCAACCGGCCTGGTCCCTGTCACCAGTTCACCGTAGAGCAAATCCTTAGGTATGCGACCGTCCTGTATACGGGAGATGTGACCTAGCCATCGCAGGCGTCTCTGCTTGATCAAACTGTGCATGGTGGCAGTCCCTGCTCGTTCGAGCACCATGTTGTTGGTCACCTTGTCCCACCAGGAGATTCCCAGGATGCATCTCAGGAAACGCATATGAAATGAGTTCATCCTCTTTTCATACTTGGAGCTCAGCGTCCAAGTTTCGCAGCCGTACAGGAGGGTACTAAGTATGCAGGCTCTATAGACTTGTGCTTTGGTGTGCTCTGTGAGTTTCCTGTTGGACTATACTCTTTTTGTTAACCTGGATAGTGTGGTAGCAGCCATTCCGATACGTTTGTTAATCTCGCTTTCAAGGGAGAGGTTGTCAGATATGGTGGAGCCCAGGTAAACAAACTCGTGGACAGCTTCCAGCTGGTGATTGTTGATGCTTATGGCAAGCGGATGGTTAGTGTCCTGATACATCACTTGTGTTTTCTTGATATTGATGATAAGCCTGAACTATTTGCAGGCACCCGCAAAGCGATTCGTGAGGTGCTGCAGTTCCTCCTGTGTATGTGTTTTAATAGCTTCATCATCTGCAAAGAGGAAGTCTCGCAAGCACCTTGTTTGCACTTTGGTCCTGGCTTTTAGCCTAGACAGCTGGAAGAGCTTGCCATCAGATCTCGTGTGAAGGTAAATGCCTATTGTGGCTGAACCAAAGGCATATTTGAGCAGGACGGAAAAAAATATTCCAAAAAATATAGGGGGCAGAATGCAACCCTGCTTCACTGCACTGTGGATACTGAAAGGTTCTGAGGTGGATCTATCATAGACTCCCTTCATGTCCTCATGGAAAGATTTGATGATATGGAGCAGGGTGGGGGGACAGCCAATCTTTTCCAGAATTTGAAAAGGACCATTTCTGCTAACAAGATCAAAAGCCTTGGTTAGGTCGATGAATGCAATGCACAATGGCCTTTGCTGTTCCCTGCACTTTTCCTGCAGCTGCCTAAGGGAAAATATATTGATGGTAGATCTTTTAGCTCTAAACCCACACTGTGACTCAGGATAGATTCGTTCTGCAAGAACTTGGAGCCTCTTTAATACTACCCGGGGAAAGAGCTTTCCAACGATACTAAGGAGGGATATACCACAATAATTGTTACAGTCACTCCTGTCACCCTTGTTCTTGTAAAGAGTGACTATGTTGGCATCTCTCATGTCTTGTGGTACTTTCCGCTCCTTCCAACACTGACATGGCAGCCCATGCAGTTCTGGAATCAGGCTGCTCTTACCACACTTGAGAATTTCTGATGGAATGTCATCTTTACCTGGGGCTTTCCCAACTGCCAGTGCGTCAAGTGCCTGACTGACCTCCAGCGCTGTTGGTATGTTGTCGAGCTCTGACAAAGTTGGAAGGCACCTAATGGTGTTCAGTGCCACTTCTGTGACAGTGTTCTCTGAAGCATACAACTCTGAGTAAAGCTCCACCCACCTTTCCATCTGTTTGGAGCAGTCCTTAAGATCTCTCCATTGAGTGCCTTCAGGGGAGCAATCTTATTTTGAATTGATCCAATGGCTTCCCTGATTCCATCATACATACCCTTTATGTTGTCATTGTCTGCACAGGTGTGGATTCTGGAGCAGAGCTGAAGCCAGAAGTCATTAGCACAGCACCTGGCTGTCCTTTGGACTTTACCATGAGTATCTGCAAGTTCCTCTCACTAGGGGATGTCTTGTATGTTGTTGCTGTGAGCCGCTTCTCCTCAACGATGGGCAGCAGCTCTTCTGAGTATGCTTCAAACCAGTCAGCTGACTTTGCCTGCTTCTTACCAAAAGTCGACATCACTGTGTTGTAGATGGTATCCCAAAGGTATGTCCACCTTCTGCTGGCATCTGTACTGGTTGGGCCACGACGGGCCACATCGAGGGCATGGGTAAACTGTGCAACCCTCTCGGGGTCTTTGGTCATGCAGATGTTGATTCGTGGCCTACCTGCATTCTTTGTTAGATACAGCCTCCGAGGTTGAAGCCTGATCTTGCTGCCAACGAGTGAATGGTCGGAGTTACAGTCTGAACTATGATAGCTGCGAGTCAGCTTGACGTTGCCTATGCAGGAGTGCCTTACAAAGATCAAGTCCAGCTGGTGCCAGTGTTTGGACCTGGGATGACGCCATGACACACTGTGCTGTGGCTTGGTCTTGAAGAAGGTGTTGGTAACACAGAGACTGTGCTGGCAGCAAAGCTGCAACAGTTGCTGCCCATTCCCATTTAACTTTCCAACTCTGAATTGCCCTAAGCATGTGGGCCAGCTGGAATGCTCAGCACCAACTCTTGCATTAAAATCCCCAAGAATGATCAGTGGCTCACGAGTTGGAATTTCTTCAGTTGCGATGCTGAGCTCATCATAAAACTTGTCCTTAGTTTCTTGGGAAGAGGTAAATGTTGGAGCATAAGCACTGATGATGTTGGTCAGGCCTGCAGATGTTTGCACCTGGAGTAGTATAAGCCTTTCCGAGCATCCTGTGGGTGGTGTGATGGAGCCAATCAGACTATTCTTGATTGCGAAACCCACGCCGTGCTCTTTGGTCTCACTAGGGGGTTTTCCCATCCAGAAAAAAGTGAAATCTTTCTCCTTTAGACTGCTGGAAGATAAGATTCTTGTCTCCTGAAGGGCGACAATGTCCATTTTTAACCTTCTCAGTTCATTGTTAATAACCGCTGTCTTGCGGATATCATCTATGTCTTCAAGGTTGTCTGAAAGTCCAGTTATTACGGTTCTAACATTCCAGGTGCCCAGTCTAAGAACCGGGTGCTTTTGTATTTTTTTCTTTTTGTTTGGTGCACAGATTTCAGACCACCTGTTGGGATTGATCCCTAAGCTCCACGCACCCAGTGAAGCAAATGGACTGTGGCGAGACAGCACCTTATGGGCTGGGGGCTGCCCAGTTTGAGGCGGGTGGTAGCTGTGCAATGGGACTACGATGACCCCTCCCACCGTCAGAAGAAACCCCTGGCATCAAGCTCTTCGCCAAGGAGCTATGACTTATAACCGGGATACTGTTGCTTCCCATGTTATGCCGATGCTGTTGGGAGACGCTGGAGTGTCCTCTCCAGGGCGCATGCCTGGGCAAATTTTGTATGGAGGATGAGCTGTTGCCCATGTAGCGGATCCCCCCTCTCCATGTTGCTGATGAATCCAAGGGAATGGCGAGCTGGTACAGTTTGGCATCAGCAGCATCACAGGAGTTGCCAGGAAGATGTCGAAATTAACATCAGGCTGCCTTTGGGTCTCCAACTCCGAATTTTTCCTCAGGGTTAACTCCCGATGCCCTTTCCTAGAATGGGTGTGACCACAAGGGAGCGGGGGTTTGAAATCAGAGTTTACCTTCTCCTAGGTGAGCGACCAACCAAGGCTAATGAGCCTCACCTGCCTGAAGCAACTGGTTTTAAGGCACCAGTGAGCCGCCTTTTGCCCCTTCTCCTGTCAGTAGAAACGGTTCCGCCAGACTTAAAAACTAAGGCACATGAGAAGGCCAGGAGCTGGACATGGTTGTCAGAGGCTTTTTGAGATGTGCGCCATTGAGGGAATTTTATCGGCTATGGAAGCTTATCCCCACAACTGCCCTCGGCATGACAACCTTGGAACCATTTGTTTCTTGGGGAAGGTAATAGCTGCCTATATAATACAAAGCATTGGGGAGGAATTCTACCCTACAAAGCTATTCATGTGAGAGGGGACAACCTGATCAAGTGTGACTATTTAAAAGACAGCTCACAGATTTACGTTATTGCTACATGAGCACTTTGTTTCTTGGGTAGTGGAGTCTCAGGAAGGCAGCATATTTGGATTGCGGTACCATGCAATGAGGGATACAAAGGCTTTAATAAACCCTACTGCTCAACAAAAGCGATAGAATCAAAGAGTAAAGGATAGGTTTCGGAGATCGTTAGAGACAAATTAGATAAATAGGTATTCTGACTGTGAAGTAGTCAGATATTGAATGCTCATCAAAAACTGAGAAAAAAGCAAAGATTATACCAGCAAAGATTAAATAAAAACCTTTTTAACTGATGCCCTTTCCCTCCTATTTAATGCAACTTCTTTCTTCTGTAGTGACATAGTGATTCTGGCAGAGCAAAAAATATATATTCATATTCAGTACTTTAACTTCTTTCCTTTCTTTTATACATGAGATAATTGACCATGTGTAGTTTATTATTTTATTATTGATATGCTTTGCATTTTGAAATGAAATAACCACTTCATTGAGATAAACGTGACATGGGTTTTGAAGTTAGGATTTTTATTTCATACATATTTTCTCCTAAATGTAATGAAATGTGAAAAAAAAATTAGTAATTGAGCTCATTCAACAATGAACAGAAAAGTAGGTTTCAGTAGTTGTAATGATGTGGGCTTTTGGATTTAATTTAATTGAGGTCATCTGGTTTAGTCTAGTAATTTCAAAAGGATAGCTAGAGGCCTATCCAAGAGACAAAAAATATGTATGAGCATGGTACATACAAAAGACAATTTGAACACAAACTAGTAAGACATTCCAATACCCTCACTCACACTGAATAGTGCTTCCTTCAGGAACTGTCCCATGGAAGTCAATGGAATTATTTGTAAAGCAATATTTTTATTAACTTGTACAACTGAAGTGCCTACAAGGCCAGCTGTAGACCAGAATTCCATTATGATTGATGCTGTACAAAACAACAAAACAAAACAAAAAAACACCATCATATTGTCATTGCCTCAAAGAGTTTATAATGTAAGCCAAGAGACGACAGACAGACAGAAGAGTACAATCAATGAGATAATATTGATGGAGAATGACAGGCTGTGGTCTTACCACACTATCTGCCTAATTATTGCAAAAGGGTTTTTTAAGCATAATAAGAAAGGGGAATTTTGAGCAGGGATTTAAAAAGGATACTAAGGCTGTTTTGCATATGTGTCTGTGGAACTCCTTATAAGACTGAAGGGTAAAAGAGAGGAAAACATGCATGTTCTCATTTGAAAATGTAACAAGTGAGTGATGGGATATTGTGATTATCATAACCCTGTCACAATGGCATAATATTCCAGAGTTTGGGAATCAGAATGTGGTCTTATTTGACTACTTGTACACTGATTTTATTAAAAATAGACACTACGGTATTCCATAGTACCTATGAGTGAGATTTTTGTGTGATTATTATATTTTAATATGAATATTTGATGTTCTGCTCTAACTATTGAGCATGTTTTAAAAATGCTATATTTGTTGCACTGTTCCCAATTAATCATTTTATTGAAGAATGCGTAACTTTGAAAAGAAGCATAATGGGTTCACTTTTTTCATATTCCCTAACATAAAAAGCTCGAAACCTAGCACACATTTATTGTTGTCGTTTTTGTTGTTGTTGTTTTCTTTTGAAAGAAGAAAACTGTAGAATGTTGACAGTAGTTCCTCTTAATAGTTGTGAGACAAGTTTACCAGCTGCTGTACATATACATCTGTAATCACCGTAGGTAGCAGTATTGATTGTTGGTACAATTGCATGTTATAGGGAGCTCAGTTCTGCACAGAGGGCCAGCGCAAGGCTTATGAACAGTTTAAATCCTTGTATAGCACAGCTGGCTAAAACTTGGTGTTTCCATTCATGAAAAGTTTCTCTAGTTCAGACTTGGGAAAAAAACTAAGTTTACCAGAATTTATCATATAATGAAATCCCTCCCCCCCGCAATAATAATTTTGGGAACACTTAAACATGACATTTCCATAATGAAATAGGTGAAATTGGTAAGAATGGGATCTTTAGATATTCAGTATCACTGAAAATCAAGACACAGGTGTCTCTGTTTGGGAACACAAAATACAAGCATCCCAAATTAGCAGAGATTATTGAAAAATTGAGCTTTAGCCTCTTTATGATGGTATTAATTATCTGAAGAACATGAACTGATTTGTGGTAGACAGGGATATTTTTAGACGAATAAGCAGGCTGAATAGGGAGAAATCTTTACTTGTGGTGGGTCAAGGAATTCTTTTATGGATATTAACCCAGTGGAAATAATGTATACTTATGTGTAGTTCCTAAAGATATCCTTAGCCATTTATTGTATTGAGGAAAATGAAGTACCAGTAAATACAATGTATGAAGGGAGCATACTGCAGAAAATCCCAGGCATCAAATAAATTTATGAACATAAGAAACACAATATCTAAGTGGCAAGACTATTAAAAAATAACCAATAGGGAAAGGAGAGGGTAGAAACAACTAAAATGTATACATGAATAACCAGCATTCCAGTAAAGACTGAACTTTCAACCAACTACCTTTATGATTTAGTCAAATGCACATTTTGACTTCATAAAGGCGGTAAATTATATCAAGATAGTAAGTTAATGGGTATTACTTAAGCTCACATTGCAATAAGTTTCTCTGTTACCAGGATAAAACCAGAAGTTGCTGAAGTGATCACCAGCAGAAAGAACCTAGGGATCAAACCACAGAGAAGTGATAGAGAGGCTCACTACAATTAGATAGAAATAAGGAAATGGGCAATTTGCAAAGCAAAGAAATGAGTTTCTAGGAAGACCTTAACAGCTTTTCTCTTTGTTTTTGTTTAGTGTGGATTCAATTCCTGAAAAGAAACAGATAAAACAGTGGAGTTAAAACATAATTTACATTGATTTCCAAAGGCAGTGGAGATTTAGCCACACAACTTTCCTTCAAATTAATAGTTGTATCACTAAATGTCAGCTTTGGCAATCTCAACCTTAATTTATTTATCAATTTCTATACCTCTGATCAGAAGATATCTGGAATACTGTACACAACTTATTATAATAATTAAAATACAGTTTTGTCCTGTGGCCCAGAACAGAGTCCTGACACTGTCTTCCATCCCTCCTGTGACCTGCCTAACAGATTTGTCCTGTTCACAGGGATGGAGGGGACAGTCTCCTACATTAAAGTTAGCCTGTGAGGCCCAGGGCAGCATGGGGTAACTTACCTGGGGATCTGGGACTGGCAACCAGGGCTGCCACCCCAGCAGTCACCATGCTGGCAGGAGTCACAGAAAGTGGAGTGCAACAGCAGCCTGCTTCACTCTGCCATTATCCATCCAGGTCATTCTGTGTCACTCTGGTGGTGAGAGACTGAGCACACCAGCCTTCTCCACACCCCTGAGTGATGCAGGCTTATGGAAGCACAGCTGACTAGGTCCCGTGCACTCTTTTTCCAATTACAGTCGGGGCTACCAAAAAACGGTTCAGAAATTCTGAGTTTTGTGGTGAGGAAGTTATTTCCAAATCTAATTCACAGTTTATATGTGCGGTGAGATTCTTCTCACTCTGTGAACTTTCAGAGTGCTGTGCTAGGCAAAACTAGTATGATTTCCTAATAAGAACATTTCTACAGCTCCATGGCAATCATATTGAGGTAAACATTTCTTTAGTTCTACTCTCATATGACTTCAGTTCCCATCCTCTCTGCCTTTTCACAACGCTACTAATAAGCCCAAATGCCCAGAAAATATCCACTAGATCAAAGTTCTTACTATGATGATAAAAGGAAAACATACATAATTTAATATTTTTATTAAATTGTATTTTTCTACACTACTGATTATCTCTATTTACTAACCATATTCAGGTTAAGTGGAAAACACTTTTATTTTAGGTTTTATATTACAATTGTCCTTCAAATCAAACCGTAACTGAGACAGTTAGGAATTCTGAAAAATGTGAAAGCACTGGAACTTTAGAAAAAGCTTCAAGGGATTCTGTTCAACTTAGAGCTTCTATATATAACATGCAAAAGCAAACAAAGCAAAATTCCCCTTGACCAGCAGCTGTGAATGATACCGGCTGAACTGCACTAACATGGACCAAAAATGGTAATTCGGAAGGACGTTAGGGCTCCTGTTGCTTGTGATCTCTAGCGTTAATTTAAATATAGAACTCTTACATGTCCCAGTTTCCTTCTTTCATAACCATTATTACTAAATAATCATAATCATAATCACAATAAATTCCCCAAATATTTTACCAAATAAAAATTTATAAATCATATAGGCTAAGGGCCAATATGCATGTAAGTGCACTGCCAGTCTCCTGCACTTTCACGAAACTCTGCTAACATCAGTGGATCTGTACATTAACCCACTCACATGGAGTCTTTTGCAGGAGTGTCTACTATTGCTAGATCTTCTATGGTGTAAAGTATTATGAGACAGCATTATATTTATATGTATGAAACAGTGTGTACGTCAGTGGTAAATAGTAAAAATGGTGGTAGATTATGTAGCTCAAGAATGCGTAGCTTTGTTCTTGAGTTCTGTAGGTTGTTGTGGGACCGTAAATGACTTCTTCTGGTAGCTCTCAACAGAGTATAATACCATTTATATATTTCTAATATTAGTTTAATCATTAATGTAATAATCCTAGTGTCCTGTGATATCTTAAGTACTCTACTGTACATTTTACTTTTATAAATAACATACCTTACAATGTTCACCTTCATGATATACCTAAAATCCAAGGAAATGAATCTGAACATTTTGTATTAAAATTGCTTTTATACTCTCTAAGACTACAGTAAAAGATAACTTACCACCAATAATGTATATCAATATAAACAATAAATTAGATATCAGTTTGCTTTAGGTCTTGGAAGCGAAAAAGACAATGCAATTTTTTCATCTTCTTATTGTACACAGTGACACTGCCTTTTGAAACAAAGGGTTAATATTTCCTCTTTGTATAGTTATGTGACTGCAAGTTGAATAAAGGCTAAATCCTCTGCTGATGTAAACTGGCACAGTTCCATCAACTTCCATGCTCACTAATTTACAACATCTGAGAATAATGATTATGGGTGGGAGGAAATGAGTCATACAGAATTAGTAAATAAGCTACATTTATACAGGGTGATGTGGCTGTTGGAACAAAGTCTGGACACCATTTATGAATCATAGAATCATAGGGCTGGAAAGGACCTCAAGAGGTCATCTAGTCCAGCCCCCTGCTTCAAGCAGGATCAATCCCAACTAAGTCATCCCAGCCAGGACCTTGTCAAGCTGATACTTAAAAACGTCAAGGGATGGAGAATTCACCACCTCTCTAGGCAAGGCATTCCAGTGCTTCACCACCCTTATGGTGAAGTAAGTTTTCCTAATATGCAACCTATACCTCTCCCTCTATAAATTCAGACCATTGCTCCTTGCATCAAGCAGGAGGGTTTATTTCACACATCTGGTGGAGTGCCACATTGCCTGTCAGGCTCAGTGAAGTACTGCCAAGTAATAGGTGACAAGTGATTATATAGGATGTCAATGGGTGGAGAGAAGCAACTAGATAGGCACTAGCAGCAAGACAAAATGAACACAATAAGTCAATAATCTAAAAGGTTACACAGTGACTTCACCCATAGCATACATAGGCTGTGTCTACACTAGCACAAAACTTTGAAATGGGCATGTAAATGGCCATTTCGAAGTTTACTAATAAAGAGCTGAAATACATATTCAGTGCCTCATTAGCATGCAGGTGGCCATGGCACTTCAAAATTGCCACGGCTTGCTGCCACGTGGCTCGTCCAGACAGGGCTCCTTTTTGAAAAGACCCCAGCAACTTTGAAATCTCCTTATTCCTATCTGCTGTTAGGAATAGGAGTCTTCTGATAGGAATAAGGGAATTTTGAAGTTTCTGGGGTCCCCTAGAAAAGGAGACCTGTCTGGACGAGCCACACAGTGGTGAGCCGCGGCAATTTCGAAATGCCATGGCCACCCACATGCTAATTAGGTGCTGAAATATGTATTTCAGTGCTTCATTAGTAAACTTTGAAATGGCCAATTTTATGGCCATTTTGAAGTTTTGGGCTAGTGTAGACGTAGCCATGCTGTTTTATCTACACACACGTGATATTTCTCAACAATTTGCTTAAACAACAGAAGCATTAGATTTTATTTATGTGTTACTGGGAGTAATGATGACTCTTTTCAGAGACGTATCATCCACAGGTACACATCTGAAGGATTTAAAGCAAAACAGTAGAAGTAAAGTAAAAGTACAGGACAAACATAGTCATTTGTAACAATTTGTCCTTATCTTTTAGCACCTGGGATGGCAACAAGGGAGCTATCTAATAGGAAGGACAGGATGTTAAGATGTTGTATCTCCTTACTGACGCTTTAGGTCTCTTTCTGACCCCAGTATCAGCATTGCAGCAGCTGCTATCTCTTTCTTCAGACTTTAAGGCCCCCTCTAAGTTTATGGCCTTGCTTGTCTTCAAACTTAAAACCCACACTAACAGCGTTGTGAATCCTCATACACATTAGCTGCGTCTACACGTGCACGCTACTTCGAAGTAGCGGCACCAACTTCGAAATAGCGCCCGTTGCGTCTACACGCGTCGGGCGCTATTTCGAAGTTAACTTCGACGTTAGGCGGCGAGACGTCGAAGTCGCTAACCTCATGAGGAGATAGGAATAGCGCCCTACTTCGACGTTCAACGTCGAAGTAGGGACAGTGTAGACGATCCGCGTCCCGCAACGTCGAAATTGCTGGGTCCTCCATGACGGCCATCAGCTGGGAGGTTGAGAGATGCTCTCTCTCCAGCCCCTGCGGGGCTCTATGGTCACCGTGGGCAGCAGCCCTTAGCCCAGGGCTTCTGGCTGCTTCTGCGGCAGCTGGGGATCTATGCTGCAGGCACAGGGTCTGCAACCAGTTGTCAGCTCTGTGGATCTTGTGTTGTTTAGTGCAAGTGTGTCTGGGAGGGGCCCTTTAAGGGAGCGGCTTGCTGTTGAGTCCGCCCTGTGACCCTGTCTGCAGCTGTGCCTGGCATCCCTATTTCGATGTGTGCTACTTTGACGTGTAGACATTCCCTTGCTGCGCCTATTTTGATGTTGGGCTGAGCAACGTCGAAGTTGAACATCGACGTTGCTGGCCCTGGAGGACGTGTAGACGTTATTCATCGAAATAGACTATTTCGATGTCGCAACATCGAAATAAGCTATTTCGATGTTGGCTGCACGTGTAGACGTAGCCATTATGAGATAGTTAGGCCTCATACCAGACTATAAAATATAGGAATAATAACAAGGGGTTTTAACATAAATCACGAGATACATTAGGAATTTTTACCCCACAGTGACAAAGGCTGGAGAGACATGATAACAGTCCACATACAGGTTGAAACCCTCTGATCTGGCACCCTCAGAATCTGACTGGAGCTGAATGAGATAATTTGCTGGACCACAGGAAGTCAATATTGTCTAGTGGCAATAGCAACACTTCTACTGCTTGCTGGGCTCTTGGAAGACATTTAGAACCAGAGCTAAATTAAAGCACAGACACTGAGGACTAGGACTTGTGGCTGTAAACAAACTTTATGGGACTACAGGAAACTTGGCCACACCCATGATAAGTGGATGTTTGGCTAAGTTAAATCATGCTGGACCACAAATGTTGCCAGAGAAGAGAGTGTCAGACTAAAATGGTTCAACCTGTATAAATATTTGGTAATTGTAAGTTCCAAAGATGGAAGGAAATTATTCAGGGTGTACAGAAATAGCCTTCTGAAAATAATAGAATGAAAGTAAGATATTTAGATTGGCTATAAATAGAAAATTAGGTTTCATATAAAAGGAACCTTCCTCCCTGGGACACGTATTAAACTATGCAACAATGGCCGTGTCTACACCTGCCCCAAACTTCGAAATGGCCATGCAAATTGCCATTTCAAAGTTTACTAATGAAGCACTGAAATGCATATTCAGCGCTTCATTAGCATGCGGGCTGCCGCGGCGCTTCAAAATTGACGCGCCTTGCCGCCGCGCAGCACGTCCAGAAGGGGCTCCTTTTCGAAAGGATGCCGCCTACTTCGAAGTCCCCTTATTTCCATCAGCTCATGGGAATAAGGGGACTTCAAAGTAGGCGGGGTCCTTTGGAAAAGGAGCCCCGTCTGGATGCACCGCGCGGCAGCATGGCGCATCAATTTTGAAGCGCCGCGGCAGCCCGCATGCTAATGAAGCGCTGAATATGCATTTCAGCGCTTCATTAGTAAACTTCGAAATGGCCATTTGCATGGCCATTTCGAAGTATGGGGCACGTGTAGACATAGCCAATATGATCTCTCAAGTAGCAGGGTAGAAATCTCATTGTTTGGGCATTAAAATCTATAGTGTACTAGGTAAGAAAACTGAAGAAGTGCATCTGTCCTATGAAAGCTCATCACCTAATATATGATATTGTTAGTCTTTAAAGTACCAGAGAACATTTTTTTTTGAAGGTAAGAATCCATCATATGTATTAAGCACAAAATCCCACATTAAGGAAATGGCCTGGATGAGTGAAGAGTCTTTTCCACCTCTGACATTTTCATCATCTATAATTCCAATATTCAAAGCAAACATTTTATAGAAAACATTATATACACACATCATGGTAGACTTTTGCTATTTGGGGAGTAATTAGGTCATTCAACATTTGTGTTCACATCCTGCAACCTGGCCTGTGAATGAAAATCAGGTAGCTAGACATGCAAGTACTAGAATTCAAATTTATTTTGCTACTACAAAAATGTTGATGCATAGTTCCACCAAAAGTGAAAGTAAACCTCTGTTTGGTAATATACCCCAGCGTTTCCAAAATAAAAATCAACAGATCTAATCAAAACATCTAGGCAGTTCAACCAAATTTGCCCTAAATTCATCCTATCACATAAGTCAAAATTTTGACTATGAAAGGGAGAAAGAATCTGATCCAAAACAGGATCTGTCTACACTACAAAGTTCTTTTGAAACATTTTCCAAAAGAAAGGGCCTATTTCGAAAGAGCCCATGGAGTGTTTACATACAAAAAGTGTATTTTCAAAAGTAAATCAAAGGAATGTGCTACTCCTTTCAAAATCACTCTTCCTTTCCCATTTCAGAAACAGAACCCCCTTTCTCAAAGCTTCTTTTGAAAGAAAACACGTATAGATGCACCACAGGGACCTTCTTTCGAAAGAACAGGCTTCATTTTCAATTCATGGCCTGTTCTTCTGAAAGAGTGCGGGCTTTGTGGACACTTTCGAAAGAGAAGATCACTCTTTTGATCCACTTTTTTGTGTGTGGATGTAAGAGAGCTTCTTTTGCAAGGTCTCTGTAATGTATGAATCCTAAGTGTACTAAGATTTTAAAATGTATAAACATTACCTTATGTGTTTGACTATATAACATCCAGTTGTCAATCATAACATCTAAATTAAAGCATGAGAATTTCCTGTTAATTAGAGAATGATGAAAAATTTTCAGGCCAGACCAGTTTTCCATTGCAAAATTCTTAAATGGACCAATAGCCATGGTTAATATTATTTGCGTGTTTCAATATTGGTGTTCCCAAAGGCATGCAAAAGAATCTCTGTGACTAAAATAGTGGAAATCACATCCCTGAGCTGGCAGTAGGAAAAGAAAAGCCTATGGCTGCACTGTGGTTGCTAGTTTGAGATACATTTATATCCCAAAATAGCAGCCCCCTGGCTAAACACCACACTCAAAATAGCAAGAAGTAAGTTAATTGGAAATAATTTGTGTAATTGTGTAAGTTATTTTGAGTTACAGCTACAGTGTAGCCATAGCCACAGTAAGTAAAACCTGGACTACCTTGTCTTGTTTCTTTAAACTTAACATTTTAAAAGTAAAAGTACATCGTGGCCAACAATTTAAAATTACCTCCTTCTACCCCACAGACAAAGAATCAAAAATTAGTCATGGAGACTAAAAGGAAAACAGGGAAAAGAGCATGAGACAGACAGACAGACAGGAATAACTCCTTTAACCTAGGGAATAGAAAAGGCGAATGTTACCTCTCTTTGAGTTCCAGCATTGAGGGAACGGGAGGATAAATGGACAACTGTCTCAGGTACCAGCCATTTAAAATGGCCCAGGGCTTCTGGATGCTGCTGCCTCTTCTGCCGCAGCAGTGGATCCTGGAGTCCTGGGCCCTTCAAATGGCTGCCAGAGCTCTGCAGAGCTTGTTGCATGTAGTGCTGAGGGCTGAGGTGGGGGGCATGCTGCAGTCCAGGCAGTGCTGAGAGCTGGCTTGTCTGCATCCTTCTCCATTCTGGGAGCATGGAACTGGCACTCCCTACCCCATGTAGCCACAGGGTCAAGTGAGGCTGTCAGCAACCCTGACCAGAACAAAGACATTCTGTACTAGAAGTCTCACAAATAATCTTGCTTTTAGATCACTAGCCCAATTTCTAAACTAAATATGTTCAGAAGAATGATGTTTTAAGACTTATCCAGCTTTTGAGATTTTCATGTGGCTAGAATGCTAACTGCTGTTTCAGCATATCTAGAGATAGGTTCCCTAATGAAGAGCCAGTTTAGTTTTAGAAGTGAGGAACCCTCCTTTCATGTTATTGTATAGCACACAATAAAGGCGACCTGGTGGCAATACTCAGCCTCATGAGACCCACAGGAGAGACGATAGTATGGCTAACTGACAGAAAAAGCAAGCATTAGAAACAGAAAAAAAAATCAGGCAGTGTGTAAGGACTCAAATTAATGGAAATTCTGAATGTCTAGGTGAAAAACCTTGCACAACCATAGAAACAGTTGAATCAAGAGTTAAGTCTGTATACAGAGAAACTAGGGAGTATAATTATGAGAAAAGTAAGGTACAGCTTTTTTATTACCTCATGGTGAGGGACAAGAAATGTAAGTGAGCTCCTGTTGCCAGGAACAGTACTTGAAAAAGTGGAATAGCTGATAAAAGTGATTGAATACAGTGACCTCAGACACTTTGGGCCTGTCTACACTAGTTTCCTCCTTTGAAGGGGCCATGTAAACAAGCCAGATCAGGGAATAGCAATCAGGTGCTGCGCTGCATATGCAGCACCTCATTAGCCTAATTCCTGCGGCGTGAACTTTGAAGTTAGGAGCTTTGAAGTGCTGGCAAGCCGTGTAGCCGTGGGAACTCTGAAGTACCCACACAACTTTGAAGTGCCCTTAAGGGGACTTTGAAGTTGCCCCAGCACTTCAAAGTACCAGCGGGTGCACCACAGCTAGACGCGTGCCAGTACTTTGAATTTTAAAACTTCGGAGTTGCCACAGGGGGAATTTGCATAATGAAATGCTGCCTATGCATAGCAGCACTTTATTAGTAAATTCCCAAGACCCTAATTACCTTCCTTCCTTCGAAGGAAGGTGGTAGTATACACAAGCCCCTAGGAACAGTACTTAATCTTCATGATGACAAGATGAAACATCTCACCCACCAGACAATAGTTGTCATATCTTTTTGGCATGTACTATGAATTTGAATGTTGTTGGTCATCTGCCCAGCAAGAGGTGATCATGTATAAACTGAACTGAATCATTGAAATAATGATTGCCAGAAATTAAAATTGTACTACTAAACTCCTAAACTCTGACAACTCCCAAACAAATGGTTGAAGTGGAGTAGCAGATGGAATGTAGGTAAACTAAAGTCCCTTAGAACAAACGTCCCAGCCATAAAATATCTGATGACTTCTGAGAGATGTGGAAGAACGGAGATCTCTTAAGGAAGTGCCTATGAAGATAGTCCAGAAACATGCAGTGCTGGCCAACTATCTTTTCTGAGTCTGTATACACCTATCAGAAGTCCATGAACACTTGAGACAATTAATGAACAATAAGGCACTGTCCAAATGGTTAGAGATCCACAAATGGACACTGGAAAGCATAAACTAGAAAAAAGTACTATCCTAAAGTACTATAATCTGATGGAGCAACTTTAAAACTAGTTCCAGAGGTGGAATATTTGAATGTAATATATCAGAAGGAGGCCTAGGAGCTTTTGAAATCTCCACTTTTACCTATCTTCATCTTTAGGTACCTAAATATCTTCAAAAAACTTTCACAAAAAGACTCACTCGAGATAACATAGAAAGTCTGGGCCATAGCAAGGAATTGGTCCTACAATTTCCAAGGCTCACTGTAGTGCCTTGACCATTGGACAATCCTTTTCGGCCTAGGTTGGGTAAAACTATCCAATTTATGTAGGGATAATAAATGGTATTAACCCTTTGGTACAGTAAGAAGGTGCCACAACTTTTTGGAAGATACGATGAGTATGAATTAGCTCTATAAAAATAATTTGCTAAACTCTTTATGTGACCTTTAATAATATTCATTTGGAAATGACTTGCAGAGGTAAAAATAGCCTTCCAAAAGCACCCTGGTATAAATGTTGATCAGGAGTGTAATGCAAGTACAACACATTCTTTTCTTCTTGGAAAGGGATGGGAACCTTATCATTCCTGCTCTGCTTTAATGAAGATGAAACTTCTTCCGAGTTTGCAGTGACAAAGAGTAAATTATATCTATGGCTCTTGCAGATGGCTTGATAAGTCCTGGCAAAGGAAAGTGGACAGAAATATTGGTTCTCTATTAACTACTAACTACATAACTGGAAACTTTATTGTATCTAAAAATGATGAATGTGTATAACATTTACCAGCTACAGTGTGTGACCTTTACCAAATAACCACCTATATAAAAAATGGCTGCTGAACTAGAGCATGAAACAAGGTGATTGTTAATAAAGATCACGCTATTGCAACAATTGTAAATTTAGTGCACACACATCTGGGACGGGAAAATGTGAAGTTATATAACTGGCAATGTTTATGTGATCAATATTTTTAATCATACCCATTGGTTTCTACTATATAACACAAATGCAGAACGCTTTTCTTTGTTGAAAGCCAACTGTTTCAATGAGACTCAAACAGCTCAAATAGTTGCATTTTTCAGTGACAGCTATTCTTATGCAGAATCAGAATTTTTCTGAACTCAGTTCCCTGATTCTTATGAAGCTTGAGATAATAATAATTAAAAAAATTGACATGCGTACTAAAAGTAACAGCCCTTGTCAACTGATGTGATGGTCTCTCAGTGGCCATGCTACATCTAAGCAATCATATCCTTTTCATTCTGAGTGTCAGAAGCAAATAACATGCTGGGATATCTCCATTACTGTGTCTTTGGTTTAGTAATATTCAAAACTCTGAGCATCTGCAGCTCATGAACATGTTGATAGCATAACACTAGGCATCACTTGTCTTGAAATTCTAAAATTTATTAATGCAGAGTTCAACAACCTAAATAAACAGATCTCTGGATATCCAGTGTGCCAGCATCCTTACAGATATTCATTAACAGACTATTTATTAACAGACTGTGATGATTGGGAGAATCGGCACAACATACGACCATTTCCACTGGAATTTAGAAAGAGGCAATACAAGAATAGGTTTTAAAATTCATCACTTTTTACCTCAGTTGGGCCAACCTTGCTTCACAGAGTTAAAAAAGCATCAGCTGAGGTTGCAGTGAGGGAGAGAGATGGCTCAGTGGTTAAAGCATTGCCCTCGTAAATCTAGGGTTATAAGGTTAATCCTTGCAGTGGTCTTTCAAGGGTCTAAGGTAGGTGATTTTGTGGGGGGGGAGACTTCTAGGTATAGTGATAGTTCCTGTTGTGAGTGCAGAGGACTGGACAATGAATGAGCATGGCAGGAACTCAAGGCTTCCCCTTTCAATGGCGACCTTGGAGCACAAATTCCATGAGAAACACAGGCCATAGTTTTCACTCAACCCACACACAATCACCTGATGCATCAGTGCGCCCTGCTATAGTCCTGTGATTAAACAGTGATGTCTTGGCCCTGGGCTTTGGGGGAATTATACCATGGATGAATTTTGGTTTTGGTATGACTATATCTACCTAGACATTGAAAATTTGCTCCCAGAAATAAAATCAAATATTTTGAGTGTTTTCTACATTACATTTCTCTTAAGGCCTGTTTAGTTAATGTTCAGTGGTTTGGGTTTTTTTTGTCTATTTGTTTTGGTTTGGTTTTTGCTCCTGTTTGCCAGTTAACCAGCTCTAATATGTAAGTTCATCTAATACACAATCATTCAATTATTACAGGATTATTATTTGGTCTTTGTCAGAACCCTCCTGTAGCCAGACAAAGTCTCCCCCTTACAAGCCAGCTTGCTCGCTGCCCCCCCAGCCCCACTGAGAAGCACACAGGGCATGGAAACGGCTGCTGACAGCACAGTCTTTGATGCCCCTCACTGAGGCCCAGATGTGCTAGCTCATCGTGACCCTGAGAAACAGAAAGTACAGATAGAAGGCTAACAGGCCAAACTGTCAACAAGGGGGGGGGGACCCTCAAGAAATCACCCCAGCTGGCATTGATGGATATGATGACCACATAGCCATCCCAGAAGAGGAAGTCTCCGCCCACACAAAAAGAATGTCCTGTACTCCTAAATTGCTTATCTCCTGTCTTACAAGTGCAAATTAAGTAAGAAATGCCCTTGTAACAAACTGGTGTCACAAAAGACAGACCAGTACGATCTGGCAGCTTAGATAAGAAAGAGAATACGTAACCTAAAAGGGGGTATAAAAGGTGGTCCCAGCAGAACTCTAACTCTGAGTGCATTCCACCACCAAGTACCTGCTGGTCGGGTCAGGTGATTGCCTCCTGAGGTCCACAGCTGGGGACGCCCAACCTCGTATTCGTCTTTCTGCGGAATTGAGTGACCGATCCAGCTTGGCTACGCTGGTATCGAGAGACACAGAGAGGGTAAGATACACCCATGCAAGGTCTCCTTCTTTTTTGTGCACAGTTAAAGAATTAGAGCTCTGTAACTAGATGTCGTTGTATCAAGATATCATTGTGTTAGATGGTAACAGATATCTTTGTATTGGATTGTAACGTAACCTGTTAACACCTGTACTTTGCTAGCATATAAGAAGTAGACAATAGCCTTTTGTAATCACACGCTTATAACCGTAGCTTAATAAACTTGTAACCAGTTAAGATCTAAGCCTGACTGCTGTTACTCTTTGTCACTGCAACACAGCTGGCACAATAAAAAGAACTTTAATCATTTCGTTACCACAGCCTGGCCATAGGTGAGAGCCCTAGGAGCTCCCTGCTCTAGCAGTAAAAAACTGGGTTGTTTAGGACCCAGGGGAGTACCTCACCACACATCACCCGGCCACCGGCTAACACCTCCTTTCACATTTCTTTCATTGTTACAAATCCTGATCCAAAAATTATATGCTGGGAATGAAAAGTTATGAAATTATACATTTCAACAGTTCATATGTACAACAGTTAAGACTTTGTTTTTCATTAAGGCTATGGTTACACTAGTGAGTCAGTTTGTTGATAAAACCGGTGGAACGTCCACACACAAAATGCGTTTTGTTGACAGTTTGTCTACAAAACTCAGCACTTTCACCTGAAAAGTTCTGCCTCTCAGCCATCAGGTATAATGCTGCTGATGACAGATTCTGTTGACAAAAAAGGTGTGTGGACACTCTGGGTGGCCTTCTCTAGACAGACAGGGCATCCAAAATAAATGTTTTGCGGGAAAATGGTGCTTTTGAAATCTGGGTGCTAATTTGAAATCAGCACTTCTGACAGGCCAGATGGCTGTCATTATGCAAATGAGGAGCTGAATATTTATATCACTACTTCATTAGCATTTTCAAACTGTTGTAATTTACGTGCCCCTTCCGAAAAGGAGAGGTAAGGTAGCCATGGCCTTCCAGAATACCTATTCCCAAATAGCATATTTTGAAATAACACAACTACACACAAAAATGCATTTTGAAATAGCATGTCAGATGCATAGTGCCTATTTTGAAATACTGCCATTGGAGCACATTATGCTTTATTTCAAAATAGTGCTATTCCATGTCTTAACAGAACCTATTTCAAAATAGTTATTTTTCAATAGGTGTTACTACTCTTGAAATGAGGCTTATGAATTCCAAAATAATGCACCTACTATTTGTATTTCATTTTGAAGTAGTGTGTGTAGCATAGATTCTCGCAAAGTTATTTCAAAATCAGCTGTTATTTCAAAATAACTCTGTAGTGTAGACATAAGTTATGTGATCTACTTGGCTTTTAGACTTTTAATTTCTCTGTAACTGCATGGGTGATGTATTTCAGACTTTTTTCTCAGCAGCCAGCTACACAATTCCATTATTAGTGATTTTTCCTTTGGCTGAGAAATTTGTATGGTAATGCATTATAAGTCAGCTGACAGGAAGATCAAAAGTTCCACCCAAGAATGGATATGAGCAAAGACTGGGGAACCCATACTCATAAGAATACAGTCTAGTTTTGAGATGGTTGTTCTCTAGAGACTGGTTGAAGGCATGAGATATCAGGGAATAATACTTACAAGGATGATTATTCAAATTGAACTTACGGTTTTCTGTCCAAATAAAATTTTTGATTTATTATATTGAAAGATGTTGAAACTCATTTATATCTTCGCAGCCAGCTCCTGTCAAAGACATGTGAAACACATATAATTTATTCCACACACAAGACTGAACAGCCATCAGAATGTAACTGTTTTGAGTTACCATTTACTTTTTTGGGATTTGAGCTAGTGACCTAGAGATGAAAGATTTTGCATCCAAGTAATGTCAAGCTCCTATGGTATTGAATTCAGTCCCCAAATCCACCAACCAACCCCCACAAATGTCTCTTGTTTGCATTTTATAACCAAGTGCACAGGTGTGGTCCACAATGATTAATTCAGATATCGGCAAAGGAGGAGAAAAAAAGTGGGGGAATACCACTTTAAGGTGCAAATCTCTCAGCATGCCACTCACCACCTTAGATAGTGGCACTTATGCCAATGTTCTGATTAGTTAGTGGAGGACAGCTGGGTTATTCCAAGAGAGACACTGGAAAGACTGTGCCTCAGGATGCTCCATGCATAGATGGTGATGAGTTTACAGGCTCTGCTCTACATGTTGATGCTTGGAAGGTTGAGATCAAGGCCTCCCATTTATCTACACTTTTTTTTCCTTTGGAAATTTGCTATCCCACTGTACAAGGAAGGTAACAAGAATGACTCTCTATACCTCTCAAATTTGAAATCCAAAAGGAAATGTTATGGCTTCAAGTCACCTCTAGGCTGTGTATGCAAGAAGAAGAAGAAGAATGTTCACATAGGGCAAAACTCCAGGGGAGGACATATTTGGGGATTAATTATCAGTAAAAATGCAATTTATTTTAAGAAAACAGTGTTTTTATTCACTTCAGCATGTTTCATTAACGTTTACTATTTGTTATGATAAGTGTTGCATATTAAATTTTCTAAAGTATGATATTCAAATATATGGATACAACAGATTTGATTGGTCTCCATTTGACAGTTTCATTACTCAGTATTTATTGTATGAACCTGAACAAACACAGTAAGTTAATGCGAATTGTTTTTGCATCTTTAACTGAAAAGATAAAGAGAACTATCATTGCCTAAAACCAATGATAAAACATCTCAATGTAAACAAAAGGGACAAGAAAATATACTTCATCAAGTGCAATGAACCATACACACTAATAAGGAAAGATTTTTGTTCTGGTTATTTAAGACTGTAACATACTTAAAAGCCATCTAATAGCTATCAGGCACTATACAGAGAATGACAAAAGCCATGTACGACATCTGTAGGAGTTGTCCTACCTTTCACTCTAGCTGTGCTCCACTTGCATTCCTCTTTCGAAAGAGGCATGCAAATGAAGAAAATCAAAAATTCAAATAAGGCACTGACTTACATACCTAGTGCCTAATTTGCATAATCTGTTTTCAAAAGAGCTTCTTTAGAAAGAAAGCAGTTCAGGCAGGGCTCTTTTGAAAAGAAACCCCATCTTCGAAAGAACCCTTCTTCCTGAAGAAAAATAGGCTCTTGTATTTATTTATTACAAAAACATGTATTTTAATCATGTGTTTTGGAAACATACTACAAGACTGAACCACTGTAGCATCACTGTTTTACTGTCTATTCCTATTATTGATTAACATTAAAGCAGACTGATATTTTTAATTTAGGGAAGAAAAGGAAAAGAAGACCCAACCCTAAAGAGCCTATTGTCTTCACGCCATTGTATAGTTAGTAATATATTTTTCAACCTTTTTTTTTTTGACACAAATTATTTTGATTACTGTGAGTATAATGCTTCCATCTCTCTCTTCTTTTCTCCTTTAACATTACAAGTGGAAACAGTCTCTATGTGGCTTTAAAGTACATTGTTGTCTTCTTTCTGCTGCTCCCAATTACACAACATAGAAGGGTTTTAGATAGGCATAGAATGATCATTTCAAAGGCAGCAGCACATGTAAGTATCTGGGCCCCATAGTGGGATCTTAAATGTACACAATTAAATGATTTTTAGCTTCAGCAAAGCGGTTTGAAAGTTGCAGTAATAGATGAGTCACCCCATATTGTGATGTCACAGAATGACAAATAAAATATATGATAACCTGCCTGGAAATGAAGATGCTCCTAAAATAAACATTTCAGTGACCCAGGAGAAACAGCAAGACTGCAACATGCATTTCCTTTCTTAAGTATATTGTCTACTGAATAATGGAAAATGGGTCAGAGACATTCATCTTTGCTCTTTTATATAGAAAAGGGAGAGATGTGGTATTGTGAAGCTGTGGTTGTAATTTGTGCAGTTTATCAGATTTCGCTTGCAGTATAATAAAGTTGTCTGAAAAGTTATTACATTATGATATAAACTGTATTATTAGGCAATTATAATAAACAAGAAGTACAAGACACTTTTTATTACATTTTATTGTTGTGGCTTCTTTGAAAGCTAAAAATAAAAATTAAACACAAGAAGCATTCAGAAGGATGGCTTATGTAGAAGGCACTGTTGTTTACAGGCCTATGAAACAGATGGGACTTTTTATTAAGGGTGGATAAATTTCCTAGACAGCATGCTTATCAGCTGTATTGATGAGATGAACAGAGCCTGACTCTCCTCTCACTTGCACCAGTTTTATATCAGCATGACACCATTGATTTCAGTGGAAAAACTTTTAATTTGCATCTATATAAGAAAAAGGAGAATCAAGCCCACTAAACCAAAAATATTTATCTAGTAGATATAAAGGCTGTGTCTATACTTGTATTCCTCTTTTGAAAGGGGAATGCAAATGAGGAAAATCAAAAATGCAGATGAAGCAGTGATTTAAATATCTTGTGCTTCATTTGTATAATCTCTTTTCAGAAGAGATTCTTTCGAAAGAAAAAAGCATTGCAGGCAGGGCTTTTTCAAAAGTAAACCCCATCTTTGAAAGAATCTCTTTTGCTGAAACAAAATAGGAAGAAAGGTTCTTTTGAAGATGTGGTTTATTTTCTAAAGAGCCCCATTTACACTGTTGTTTTATTTCAAAATAATCTTTTCTGAAAAGAGATTATGCAAATGAAACATGGAATATATAAAACATTGCTTGCTTTGCATTTTTATTTCCCTCATTTGCATTCCTCATTCGAAAGGGGAATGCAAGTGTAGACACAGCCAAAGGGTGAATACGCTTATAAGCCACCATTGCCATAGTTATATCATATGGAATAGCTACTCATAATTAAGAACAAAACCTACAACTCATTATTTATCTTGCATGGCCTGCTTCACTACTCATTCGTGTTTAGTTTCAACTTGTGAATTCATAGCAGTAAATTTTAGAGGAGATACAAAACAAACTCTTCCAACAAAATCAAAACAAAAAGCAGTCAAGTAGCACTTTAAAGACGAGCAAAATAGTTTATTAGGTGAGCTTTCGTGGGACAGACCCACTTCTTCAGACCATAGCCAGACCAGAACAGACTCAATATTTAATATGTCTTAAACATTGAGTGTGTTCTGGTCTGGCTATGGTCTGAAGAAGTGGGTCTGTCCCACGAAAGCTCACCTAATAAACTATTTTGCTAGTCTTTAAAGTGCTACTTGACTGCTTTTTGTTTTGATAGTGTATAGACTGACACGGCTTCCTCTCGGTTACTATCTTCCAACAAAGGCAGCAAACTGTAGAGAAAGAAACAACCTATTTAGTTATAGAATGCTGTGACTGAATCGAAACAACTTGCTCCTTTATCATGGTGAAGAGAGCTGAGTCTTCCTTGTGCTCTAGCTAATTTGGCAGAAATTCTTTCTTGCTGCCTAGCTATCCTACAAGCATTTAAAAATGACTTTTACATAATTGGTACGTTTTGTTTTAACTTTAATTTTCTTTTCTTTTATGAATGTTCAGTTTTGACTAAAATTCACATAAAACAGCTAACCTAGCATTGCTATGAATGCAACAATATTTATTTCATCCTTTAGAACTTCATTTCCTTTTGGGTTAATTTTGCGTGAACTAAAAAAAATATCAGTCAAATAACTTTTTTTGTAATTAGGCGTAAGTGTCTAAGGCTAAACCTATTAGACAATATACGAATATCATTGCTTTGGTCTAATACATTGGACTATAAAATATATTATTATTGGCATGACAAGAATATTTTAGCAATATTCAGTTGAACAATTCACCGATTGTTTTTGGACAAGTCAAATGCTTAATCATAAAAATAATAAAACTAACTTTAAAAGAACATTAAGCTTACAAAGTCAAAACCTTAGAGGATACTAAATTCTAGAATTAAGGATATGAATGGAAATTAGGATGCGAGACAGACATCTTCTAAAAAATGGCAGTATAAAGAATGTAGCATAGGCTCAGTATGGCCGAATTGGTTGCAAGTAAAATCTTTCTTCTGGGATTGTCTAATGTCTGAGCATTTGACTTTATAACCAAAGGACTATGAAGAAAATGTGAATGCAATATTGAGATAAATATAATGAAATAGTTAACAGATAAAACATAAAATATTCCCTTCATTCCTCTTTCCTCCCACACCTCCAATAAAGAGTAGGTAGAAATGAGCAGACTGGAGAATATCTCTTACATCACCATTATGGCTTAACAGTGTAATGCACAGCTCATTTAACCATCTGTTCTGTTCTACACAATTATTCTAGACACTTTACTTCAGAAATGAAAAATCAAACTGGTGGATATCTTATTTTTCTTGTACATGTAACACATATCACTGATGTATTAAAAATATAAGTATTAATCTTCACATTAGTCCTTATGTAATAAACAGAATAATTTTCACCATGGACAAAAATAATAATGCAAATTTTTGAAGGTGAAAAAGAAAAGTAGTTACATTTTCTTCACACCTGCCTGGAGATTAAATTGTATCGTTATGGTACATTAAAAGAGCATTTTCCTACAGGAATGCATTATGTTTCTGAAAAAAAATTGTTAGGGCCTTTGTGCACTCAGCAATATTTTGTATTCTGCAGTGCTCATTTGTATTCATGTCAATTAATTTGTAATTCTACTTCAGAATATTAGAGGGAGAATGACAATCAGGATGTTAGGTAAGTCCTCTTTCTGCAGGCAGTTGTGAGAGTTTTACCATCCTTAGCAACTTCCAAAATCAGGCAGATGAAACTTCAATTTAATGCTTCATTTAAATACAACCTTCTAGAATTGTCCTTCACATGTGATACTGATAGTCATTCTGGAAACCCACTTGTGCTTATTTATGATATATGAGATCTAATTTAGACTATTTAAAAAAAATCACATATTTAAAATGTTTGCTTTTTTAAAATGTGATTGACAATATACTCAGTTCTTTTTTGCAAAAAGCACTAGCTGTTGTGCTTTTTTCAAAATTCTAACTGCATTTATTTGTTTTAACCTGTCTTTTAATAAAACGAGTAAAAGGACGAAGTTCTAACACATGCCCGAATTATCACCTAAGTTTGTTGTGTTAGATCATAAGGACTGACTTTACTGTGAGGTGACATCTAGAAATTGGATTAGTCTGTGTGGCCTCTCTTCAAGTCAAATCAACTCATGAAGCAGAGCAAGAGAAATTCTGCATCACCACTCAGGAGAAGACAAAGACCAACACAGATTGTATGCGTTGCATGTGGAGTTGTGGCTATTCTTATGGAAGGATTTATATAAGGCTGCAGAAATCAAAGATTATCCTTCATTTGGGATGTGGAGTTCTGGACATGATAGGGCAGAACTGACTGGAGCTTATAATGTGGCTCATTGGTATGTTGAGTAATATTTAAATAAAACATACTTTAAATATAGTCTATATTTGCCATAATAAGCAAAACTCGAGCAGAAGTCACAGTTATGTATGCTGCAGTAACTCATAGGAGACACAAAATGTCTCTGCCCACATTCACTTGCAACTCCCTCCTGTTCCTCCCCCAGGGTGAGCAGACTCTTTCTTCGGATTATTTCAGGGGGTATTTCTTTTAAGCAACAGAAAGCATGAATCATAGAATCATAGAAGAGTAGGACTGGAAGGGACCTCGAGAGGCCATCAAGTCCAGCCCCCTGCCCTCATGGCAGGACCAAACACTTACTACACCATCCCTGAAAGCCGTCTATCTAACCTCTTCTTAAATATCTCCAGTGATGGAGATTCTACCACCTCTCTTGGCAATTCATTCCAGTGTTTGATCACCCTGACAGTTAGGAACTTTTTCCTAATGTCCAACCTGAACCTCCCCTGCTGCAATTTCAGTCCATTGCCTCTTGTTCTATCCTCAGAGGCAAGGAAGAACAAGTTCCCTCCCTCTGCCTTATGACACCCTTTTAAATACCTGAAAACTGCTATCATGGCCCCCCTCAATCTTCTCTTTTCCAAACTAAACAAGCCCAGTTCTTTCAGCCTTTCTTCATAGGTCATGTTCTCTAGACCTTTGATCATTCTTGTTGCTCTCCTCTGGACCCTCTCCAATTTCTCCACATCCTTCCTGAACTGCGGTGCCCAGAACTGGACACAATACTCCAGCTGAGGCCTAACCAGCGCAGAGTAGAGCGGGAGAATGAGTTCTCGTGTCTTGTTCACGACACACCTGTTAATGCATCCTAGAATCATGCTTGCCTTTTTCGCAACAGCATCACACTGCTGACTCATATTTAGCTTGTGGTCCACTATAACCCCCAGATCCCTTTCTGCTGTACTCATTCCTAGGCAGTCCTTTCCCATTCTGTATATGTGACACTGATTGTTCCTTCCTAAGTGGAGCACTTTGCATTTGTCCTTATTAAAATTCATCCTGTTTACCTCAGACCATTTCTCCAGTTTATCCGGATCCTTTTGAATTATGACACTATCCTCCAAAGAAGTTGCAACCCGTCCCAGCTTGGTATCATCTGCAAACTTAATAAGTGTACTTTCTATGTCAATATCTAAATTGTTAATGAAGATATTGAATAGAACCGGTCCTAAAACAGACCCCTGCAGAACGCCACTAGTTATACTTTTCCAGCAGGATTGAAAACCATTAATAACTACTCTCTGGGTACGGTTATCCAGCCAGTTGTTCACCCACCTTATAGTAGCACCATCTAAGTTGTATTTGCGTAGTTTATTGATAAGTATATGATGTGAGATTGTGTCAAATGCTTTACTGAAGTCTAGGTATACCACATCCACCGCTTCTCCCTTATCCACAAGGCTCGTTATTCTATCAAAGAAAGCTATTAGATTGGTTTGACATGATCTGTTTTTAACAAAACCATGCTGGCTGTTCCCTATCACCTTACCACTTTCCAAATGGTTGCAGATGATTTCTTTAATGACCTGCTCCATTATCTTTCCTGGCACAGAAGTTAAGCTGACTGGCCTGTAGTTTCCCGGGTTATTCTTGTTCTCCTTTTTATAAATGGGTACTATATTTGCCCTTTTCCAGTCTTCTAGAATCTCTCCCGTCTCCCACAATTTTCCAAAAATGATTGCTAAAGGCTCAGATACCTCTTCTATCAGCTCCTTGAGGATTCTAGGATTCATTTCATCAGGCCCTGGTGATTTGCAGACATCTAATTTTTCTAAGTAAATTTCAATTTGTTCTTTTCTTATTTCAACTTCTAAACCTACCCCTTTTTCACTAGCATTCTCTATGTCAGGCATTCCTTCAGATTTCTCAGTGAAGACCGAAACAAAGAAATCATTAAACATCTTTGCCATTTCCAAATTCCCTGTTACTGTTTCTCCCTCCTCACTGACCAATGGCCCTACCCTCTCCTTGGTCTTCCTCTTGTTACCAATGTATTTGTACAAAGCCTTCTTGTTTCCCTTTATGCTTGTAGCTAGTTTGAGCTCATTTTCTGCCTTAGCCTTTCTAATTTTGCTCCTGCATGCTCATGTTACTTGCCTATATTCGTCCTTTGTAATTTGTCCTAGTTTCCATTTCTTATACGATTCCTTTTTTATTTTGAGATCATGCAAGATCTCCTGGTTAAGCCAAGGCGGTCTTTTGCCATGTTTTCTGTCTTTCCTACACAGTGGGATAGCTTGCTTTTGGGCCCTTAATAATGTCCCTTTGAAAAACTGCCAACTCTCCTCAGCTGTTTTTCCCCTCAGTTTAGCTTCCCATGGGACCTTAGCTACCAGCTGTCTGAGTTTACCAAAATCTGCCTTCCTGAAATCCATTATCTCTATTGTACTGTTTTCCCTTCTACCCTTCCTTAGAATTGTGAACTCTATGATTTCATGATCACTTTCACCCAAGCATCCTTCCACTTTCAAATTCTCGATAATTTCCTCCCTATTTGTTAAAACTAAATCTAGAACAGCTTCCCCCCGGTAGCTTTTTCAACCTTTTGGAATAAAAAGTTGTAGGCAATGCAATCCAAGAATTTATTGGACAGTCTGTCCCCTGCTGTATTAGTTTCCCAACATATACCTGGATAGTTGAAGTCCCCCATCACCACCAAATTCTCGGCCCTGGATGATTTTGTTAGCTGTTTAAAGAAAGCCTCATCCACCTCTTCCACCTGGCTAGGGGGCCTGTAGTAGACTCCTAGTAGGACCTCATCCTTGTTTTTTACTCCTCTGAGTCTAAGCCACAGACTTTCAACCCATCCATATCCTACGTACATCTCCACCTCTGTCCAAGTGTGTACATTTTTAGTATACAAGGTAACACCTCCTCCTGTCTGTCCTTCCTAAGCAGGCTGTACCCTTCAATACCAACATTCCAATCATGAGTATTATCCCACCAAGTTTCTGTGATGCCAATGATATCATAGTTGTATTCATTTATTAGTACTTCCAATTCTTGTTTATTTCCCATACTTGCATTTGTATATAGGCATCTCAGCCATTGATTTGGTCTTGCCTCCCAGTTTTGCCCTGGCCCTCTTTTTACTCTCCCAGTGTAGCCCATACTCCCTCCTATTTCAAGTTCATCTCCCAGGTATCCATGCTGTCCACTTACCTGCAGGCTTTGCTCCCTTGCCCCCGTCGAACCTAGTTTAAAGCCCTCCTCACTATGTTAGCCAGCCTGTGTCTGAATATGGTCTTCCCCCTCCTCAAAAGGTGAACGCCACCTCTGCCTAGCAGTCCTTCCTGGAAAAGGATCCCGCGGTCAAAGAAACCAAAGCCTTCCTGGAGACACCATCTACGCAACCAAGCATTCACCTCTAGGATACACCTGTCTCTGCCTGGGCCCCTACCTCCGACAGGCAGGATTGAAGAAAATACCACCTGCGCCCCAAACTGCCTGACCTGTGCCCCCAGAGCCCTGAAGTCACTCTTGACCGGCTCGGCATCACACCTTGCAGTATCATTAGTGCCCACATGGATGAGAAGCATGGGATAGTAGTCAGAGGGCCGGATAATCCTCGACAATGCCTTTGTAATGTCTCGGATACGGGCCCCCGGCAGGCAGCACACCTCCTGAGATGAAATGTCAGGGGGACAGATGGGCGCCTCCATCCCCCTCAGAAGACAGTCTCCAACCACCACTACTCTACGTTTCCTTCTTGCAGAGGTGGCAGTAGACTTCCCAGCCTTGGGGGTACAAGGCTTCTCCTCTTCTGTACGTGGTAATTCTTGGTCTCCTGTATCGAGTACAGCATAGCGGTTTTCCAGTACCACGGTGGGAGGGTTCTGAGCAGGGGTGGGACACTGCCTGCTGCGAGAAGTAACCAGCTGCCAGTGTCCACCCTGGTCCACCTCCTCCAGTGGTTTATAAGCCGTCCTGTGCACTGGGACAGTTACCTCCGCAGTCTCCACCTGAATACTATCCAGGAACTACTTATGGACTCGGATACTCCTCAACCTGGCCACCTCCTCCTGTAGCTCCCCCACCTGCCGCCTGAGAGATTCCACCAGCAGGCACCCTTCACACTGAATATTCCCCTCAGCCTGGGTATCAGTAAGTGGGAATGGCAAGCCACAGTCCTTGCAGAACCACACCAGGATCTGGGTAGAAATATCCATGGTCAGGCAGTCTGTTTGGCTACAGGCACAAGTGGAGGAGACAGCAGTAGTGCTGGCACAGGTGTTGCGGGTCTTCCTAACCATTATAGTCCTCTCTGTCACAGTCTCTCCCAAACTCCCTCTTAAACTTCCCTGTCTGCAGCTCCCTGTCCACTTTGCTTCCCTGGTCTCTCCTGCCTCTGGAAATTATTTTGGCATTTACTTTAGACTGAAGCTTCCTAACTGCTTGTAGTCAATCCTGGGTTTACTTATGGTACAGGGAGCTCATTGTTGGGCCATTTTATTTTGAAATGTTTGCATTCTCCTCTTCCAAATATTTGTTTTGCTGGCATAGTTACTAGGTATTGGTCAGATCATTAAAAAGGGGCTCAGGAAAGGAGGTTGGAGTGTAGGAGGTGCAGAAGACATGACTGGGATGATGAAGGGCTCAGTGCAGGGGGCTGGGGATGTTGGAGGGTGCAGGAACCAAGGTTGGAGGGTGCATGGAACATGAAGGAGGCAGGGATAAGGAGTGATGAGGGGTGTGCAAGAGTCAGGGATCGGGTGATAAAAGCTCTGGGTAGGGGCTGAGGGTATTGAAGGATGCAAGAGGGAGGGTTTGGGGATGAGAAAGGGCTCAGGGCATAGAGTTTGTGGGGGGACTGGAGTGAGGGCTTGGGGAGTGAGGAAGGGCAGAATTCATGGGATTGGTGTGGGAGGCCTACAATGAGGATTTGGGGTGAGAAGGGGCCCAGGACGAGGTCTGGTGGTATGGAATGTGAAGAAGACAGTGGGGGCTGAGCTTATGAGGTGATGGCTCCTCAGGGCTGGCCACAGTGGAGGCCATGCTTGTTGGAGAGTGGCTCCCTAGGCTGGCTTCTGGTGGGGGAAGGGGCTTCTCTTGGCTGTCTTCAGTGGTGCTTGGTAGGGGGCAACTGCCCAGGGCTCGCCATAGTGGGTTTCTTGCTTACTTGGGCAGCAGGCAGGAAGCAGGCAGTAAACAACTTCCCCAATGGCATTGTAGCTATCCCAGTCTCCCTCTCAGGTTCCTTGATGTCCTATGTGATGGAGACACTGTATAACTGTGTCTCCTTGCAGACCCCTCTCTTTTGTTTTATGGAAAACAATGCCATTCAAGGTACATCTAATTTTTCTGGCACAATCAAACCCTGTCCTTGCTCTAAGTTACAATGTGAGGAAGATGCATACCAAATTTAGCGGCCCTAACTCTTACCATTTAGGAGGAGTTTTTGAACAAATACACTCAGAGATAACTTGATTAAGGCACATTTCTAAAATATAGAGAGAGATTAAATGAAGGACCTATAGGCCCTTGGCACTTCCGTACATTTTAAATGGACAAATGCCACCAGGCACAGATTCTGGTTCTGAGAATTCCACCATGCTGTGAAATCTTACCAGTGACTCTGATAAGGCGGCAGGTCCTTCTCTGCCTTGGAAAAAAACACAACAGGGAACATTTGTGGAAGATGAAGAAGCAGGTCAGGGTGGGTCCATCACCATACCGGTCCTTCTGTCACATTCTCTGTTCCACCTCATGTAGCAGAACATGGTGCACCCTGCAGCTTAGATACTTGGGGATATTCCTAACCAAAAGTGCTTTCTACCCCATGTAGATGTTGAGTCTGCAACATAAAAAACAGATGACATTTGGGAAAAAAATAAGTTTTCCTGTTAAAAGTAAATGCATCAATACTCATTCTTTAAGCAAAGGCAGACATTACTGCTGCAAGTATAATACAGAAGTGTAATTTTACAGTAACAAAATCATAAACATGAAAAAGGAGAAAATTGCAAAAGAATGACTCTTCTGAAGTTCTGAAGTAGAATATTGTGAATAGTGTACATGGGTAAAGGCATATAAAACTGTTGATTTTAAAATAATTTGGGAAACTATAATGTTCCAAGAACACTTTTTTCTAGCCAACCATATAGGATATGTTGTTATTTTCTACAGATTAGCATTACACAACACATGTAAACAATAAGACATGAATACTTTCTAAGTTTTGGTGTGCTGTCACTTATATAGAAGTATATGCACCATCCTCTTCTGTCCAAAGTATTTTTCTTCATTCAGGACAAAATATTTTCTCCCTTTCAAGATATTCAAAATCCAAAATGAGTACCTCAGATTCATGAGCACAGTAAACCCTGGAAATATGCAGTTTCAAGTTGTGCATAACTCACTTTAAAGCAAGTTAAGCACAACTTGAAAATGCTCTGTGGCTCCTACCTCTTGTCTTCCCCAACCACATGGCTGTAAACCTGACAGTTGAGCGCCTGGGGGACTGCAGGGGGAAGGACTTTAGCTTGCTTAGCTGCCTGCAGCTGTGAGCAACTAGGCACACTAAAAGATTCTGCCCTCCGTCTTCTCCCCAAGTGCACAGCTGGAAGAAGACGGGAAAGGGCTTTTAGCGTGCCTGCATTCCACAGGGAAAAGCAGGCAGGAAACTGACCAGCTCTGGTGGGCTGGTCAGTTTCCCGGTCCCACAAGCAGAAGGGAGCTGGGATAAAAGTGGTAGCCTGGTTCCCTCTCCCCCCGACTTGTGTGAAAATTTGAGTTACTCTGGGGTTGCAAGAATGCAACCCCTGCATAACTTGAGGGTTTACTGTATTGATAATCAAGAAAGTGTTGCAGAGTCTGCTTGAAAATCTCCACTTTAATGTTTGCAAGAATATTCATTTTATATCTGAGAAACAGAAGTGAAGGCAAGGGTGGTGTGAAGCTATCTGTCCCTAATCTGTATGTGCCATAAGACATTTGCAGCGTGAACACAAAAATTTAAAAATCTTATTATTTAAAGGTTTCTATTCTTCACTGGGAAAGTTCACACTACTGCACTATTGCAGTTTTAAGTTGATGTAATTACATTGGATGTGTGGAAAAGAGAATCGTGCCCAGTGTATTCCAAATATTTGTTTATCTTTCAAAGTGTTCTAAGGTAGCTATTTTTTCCAACCTGCAAAATTCATTTATGTCTTTCCTGAGTCTGTGCTGAAGGTTGAAAGTCTGCGTCAAGTAGGATTTTTTTTTTAATGCAGGCTTTAGGGGGAAAACGCAAAACAAAAAACTAAAAAACAATTATTTTCTGCATTTCATATTTGTGAAAAATATGTCTAGAGCAATAAAAAATGATCAGTGAAATGTATCCCTCACTCTATATAGTAAAGCTTTTGTGGCCAGATTCTCTCATTCACAGAGGTCTGCTTGGGAAGTAAAATGGGAGGAGGGTTAGTCTGGAGATGGTTTTATTTCTCCATAGCTGTGTCTACAAGTGCACGCTACTTCGAAGAAGCAGCACTAACTTCGAAATAGCGCCCGTCGCGGCTACACGCGTCGGGCGCTATTTCGAAGTTAACTTCGACATTAGGCGGCGAGATGTCAAAGTCGCTAACCCCATGAGGGGATAGGAATAGCGCCCTACTTCGACGTTCAACGTCGAAGTAGGGACAGTGTAGACGATCCGCGTCCCGCAACGTCGAAATTGCCAGGTCCTCCATGGCGGCCATCAGCTGGGGGGTTGAGAGACGCTCTCTCCAGCCCCTCACCTCACTGGTGGCCGCGTGGAGAGCCCCTTAAAGGTCCCCTCCCGCTCCCTGCCTCTGCAGGAAGCTGAGACAATGTGCAGGCTGCAGCCTGCACATGCAGGCAGCCTGCAGCACCCTCAGCCACCCACCCAGCGGTGATGGCTAGCTGGCAGCGCCCCCAGCGCCCCCAGGGGACCCCCCCAAGGGGAGCCAGGGCAGCCAGCCCAGCCAGAGGGCCAGCCAGGCTGGGAAGCGGCAGTGGGGCCCCTCCTGGACGGAGGCCGAGCTGCGGGACCTGCTGGGGCTCTGGAGCGAGGAGGAGGTGCTCCAGGTAATGGGGAGCAAGAGGCGGAACGCGGATGCGTTTGCTCGGCTAGCCGATGGCCTGGCTGCCTGGGGTCACCCTGCCCGCACTCCTGATCATGTGAGGAGTAAGGTGAAGGAGCTGTGGCAGGGTTATGCCCAGGCCCGGGATGCGGCCAGCCGATCTGGGGCCGCCCCCGTCACTTTCCCCTTTTACAGGGAGCTCAGGGACATCCTGGGTTCCCGGCACACCTCCTCCCCTCCGGCCACCCTTGACACCTCGGCTGACGAGCCCGAGCAGGCCCTGCAGCCGGAGTCCGCCCCGGAGGCAAGCCCCGCACCCCGGGGGGTCCCCCCCCAGAGGCCATCCCTGGGACATCGCGGCAGGAGGAGGAGGAGGAGGGGGGCTCCTCCTCCACAGAATCCAGCCTGCAGATCCTCCTCCTGCCATCCTGGAGCAGCAGCAGGGCCTCCGACCCCCAGGGATCTCTGGACCGTGGGAGCAGACCCACAGGTAGGTACCCCTCTCTGGTGGAAACCCCTGGGCTTAAGGGGCGGGGGTAACAGAGATCTGTCCAGGGCCCCCCACACGCTCACATGGCCATGGCCCCAAGGACACCAGGGCCATGGCCCTCACAGCACTGCAGCCATCAGCCCCTGCCCCCCCCACCCTGCATGACAGTGCTATGCCCCATCCCCGGGCCGGGGGGAGCGGAACCTCGAGGGGCCCCCGGGCGGAGTGGGTGGGACACCCCGCAGCAGCAGCATGTGATGGAGTGGGGGGAGTGCCAAAGGGTGACTCAGGCTACATATGAGCCACAAGAGCCGAAGAGCTCCCAGGGCCAAAGGAGGATCCTGGCGCTACAGCTGGCAGATGACACCTCTGCCCTGAACAAAGAGGAGGGAGGAGCCGAGCTGGCTTGGAATTGGGCGGCGAGGGCGGGGGCCACAGGTAGAGGCTAGGGGAAGGGAGAGCTGGAAGGCAGCCAGCCTGAGGAGGAGGAAAGCTGCATCCCAGAGGGGCCCCCCTTGGGGTCTTCTCCCCACGACGGGTTGGAAGGACTGTCTCTTCCGACAGCTGGTGCTGTCACTCCTGGGAGAAACTGGGCATCTGTGGCCTAAGAAACCTGTCCTGCTCTCAGAACCTGCGGGGTGAAGTGAGAGTCGCTCCCACCAGGGGACGGGGTGCAGTGCAGGGGGACCCCTGAACCCCATCCATCACAGCAGCATCTCCTGGGGACGGGGATGGGGAACCTGCAGCACAGGGCGGGGGGGACAAAGGCCACGGATCGGGGCCCACACTAACGCCTGTCTCCATTCTTCTTTCCCCCCTCCTCTCCTGTGTCCTGCACCTGCACCTGCACCATCAAAAGGACCGGAAGAGAGCGCCGGCGAGGCCTCAGTTGCCCCGGAGAGCCCTCCGGGACCATCGCTCCAGGGCAGCCCCTCGGCCAAGGAACGACCGGCCCCGCGGAGGGCTAGATGGCGGACCCCGCACCTACTACCGCCGACGGCGACGGACCCCCAGCTGCTGGCCATCATCCGCCGGCAGCTGGAGGTCTCTGGAGCATTACCTCCAGCTGCAGGAGCGGGCGCTGGCCTGGCGCCACGAGGCATGGGGGGCCTATATGCAGACATTTAACCGGCTTGTGGACTACCTGGCCCCCCATGCTGTTCCAGCCGACCCATCGCCCTCCCTGCCCGCTCCTGCAGCCCCACCACCAGCTGCTCCACCCGTCGCCAGCCCGTCCGCCGTCGCCCCACCACACACCCGCGAGGGCCAGAGCACCGAGGGACCCCTGGAGCCACCTGAAACTCGCCGGCCCCGATACCTTCTGGTCCAGCCCACTCCCACCCAGCCACGGACCAGGCTGCGAGCGCGGCGGGGCTCCCGGCCGGCCACGCCCAGTGCCGGGCTATAGGGGCGAGGGGCCCGGGACGTGGCCCCCCCCTTGTATATAGTTGGACCCTGTTTTTTTGGTCCCCCCATTTGCCCCGTCCCCCCCATGTAAATAGTTCTCCCCTTTCTCCTCCCTGGTTTTCTTTTTATTATGTATGGCACACAGTTGTTTCTTTGGATTGTTTTATTTTTGTACATATTGCTTTGGTTGAACGTTTGTACCTAGTTTTCTGTTTGTGCTTCACATATTTATTTACACCCAAAAAAAAAGGTTCGGCCAGAAAAAAAAAATTTACGTTCAGCCACAAGTTCGTGCTGTCATTTGTCCAGTACAAGTGGCGGGGGGGGCGGTGGGGTTCTCCATGGTGTGGGCATTGGGGCAGGAGTGTGGGGGAGGAAGGGGCGGGCAGTAGGGAGCGTGGGCAGAGTTCACCCCATGGCCTGTTGGTCAAAGTGGGCCCGCAGGGCCTCTCGGACCCAGGTCCCCTCGGGGTCCACCTGCCGACTGGGGGCAGCAGGTGGCTGGACGTGTGCCCTGCCGGCCTCCGCGGCCCAGCCCTGCAGAAAGGTCTCCCCATTGCTCTCCACGAGGTTGTGCAGGGTGCAGCAGGCACCCACAATCTGGGGGATGTTGTTGGGGCCCGCATCCAGGCAGGTCAGGAGACATCTCCAGCGTCCCTTCAGGCGGCCAAATCAGCGCTCCACCACCTGGTGCGCACGGTTCAGGCGCTCGTTGAAGCGCTCCTGGATAGCGGAGAGATGGCCCGTGTAGGGGTGCATGAGCCACGGCTGGAGGGGGTAGGCTGCATCTGCAATGACGCAGAAGGGCATGGTGGTGTCCCCCAGAGTGATCTCCCGCTGGGGGATGTAGGTCCCCGCCTCCAGCCGGCAGCACAGGCCCAAGTTCCGGAAAACCCGGGCGTCGTGGGTGCTGCCAGGCCAGCCCACGTAAATGTCCTGGAAACATCCCCAGCTGTCCACCAAGGCCTGCAGGACGACAGAATGGTAGCCCTTACGATTGAGGTATCGTCCGCCACTGTGATGCGGGGCGCGGATGGGGATGTGAGTCCCATCCAGAGCCCCGAAGCAGATGGGGAAGCCCAGGGTGGCAAAGGCGGCAATGGTGGCATCTGGGTCCCCCAGTCTCACGAGCCTGTGCAGGAGCATGGCGTTGATGGCATGCACAACCTGCAGAGAAAGCACATGGGACAGCCCCAATGAGGGGTGAGCAGGGTGTGTGTGGCCCGGCCCTGCCCTGCCCTGGCCTGCCCTGCTCTGGCCCCCCTGCTCTGGCCCCCCTGCCCTGCCCTGGCCTGCCCTGTTCTGGCCCCCCTGCCCTGGCCCCCCTGCCCTGCTCTGGCCCTGCCCTGCCCTGCCCTGCCCTGTTCTGGCCCCCCTGCCCTGGCCCCCCTGCCCTGCTCTGGCCCTGCCCTGCCCTGCCCTGGCCCCCCTGCCCTGGCGCCCCTGCCCTGCTCTGGCCCCCCTGCCCTGCCCTGCCCTGCCCTGCTCTGGCCCCCCTGCTCTGGCCCCCCTGCCCTGCCCTGGCCTGCCCTGTTCTGGCCCCCCTGCCCTGGCCCCCCTGCCCTGCTCTGGCCCTGCCCTGCCCTGCCCTGCCCTGCCCTGGCCCCCCTGCCCTGCTCTGGCCCCCCTGCCCTGCCCTGGCCTCCCCCTGTGGGTTCTCTTACCTCCATGAAGACAGCCCCGATGGTGGCCTTGCTGACACCAAACTGCTGCCCCACGGATTGGTAGCTGTCCAGAGTGGCCAGCTTCCAGACAGCGATGCCGACCCATTTCTGCACCGTGAGGGCACGCCACATGGCAGTGTCCTGGTGCCTGAGTGCGGGGGTGAGCCACTGGCACAGCTCCAGGAATGTCTGCCAGGTCATCCTGAAGTTCCTGAGCCACTGGTCGTCGTCCCGCTCCCCAAGCACCAGCAGCTCCCACCTGTCGGTGCTGGTGGGTTAGCTCCACAGCCGCTGGCGTGTGAGGCGGGGGGTGGAGCGGGGTGCTGCAGGGGTAGGGGTTGAGCCCTGCTGCCCTGGGGGCATCTCCTCCCCTGGGGCAAGGAGGTGCTCAGCTGCCTCCCACATGGCATGGGTCAGGGAAAGCCCTGCTCCTGCCGGGAGGGCTGGGTGGACCTCTAGCTGCTGCTGCTGCTGCTGCTGCTGGGGGTCCATGACTGCGGCGCCCGGGGTCTGTGTGCCTATGGCTCCTCAGACCGCGTGCTGTGCAGGCTGAGTGTATGTGGGAGGGGCCCTTTAAGGGAGCGGCTAGCTGTTGCCCCGGAAGCACTAGTCTGCCCGTTGACCCTGTCTGCAGCTGTGCCTGGCATCCCTATTTCGATGTGTGCTACTTGGGCGTGTAGACGTTCCCTCGCTGCACCTATTTCGATGTTGGGCTGAGCATCGTCGAATGTTGAACATCGACGTTGCCGGCCCTGGAGGACGTGTAGACGCTATTCATCGAAATAGGCTATTTCGATGTCGCAACATCGAAATAAGCTACTTCGATGTAGGCTTCACGTGTAGGCGTAGCCCATGTGAGCTGATCTACGTTGGGCCCACCGACATTAATGGCAAGAGGCTGGATTCACAGCCTGTGAGATTCTCATCTGGCTAATCCCTACAGCTGCATTCAGGATAATGAAATCAGGGAAGTAAATGGAGCTATGGTAGTGTTCACCAGCATACGATCTGGCCTTTGGTGGGTCTGATTTTAAACAGGTGACTTGAGGCCCCACAGTTCACACTGACTTCACTAGGAGCTGGTGGTGCTTAGTTTCTAAGAAAAATAAGTCTGCACATGAACGGATGATGTTTAGCAGAAGATACAATGTTAGCAGTCAACCAGGTCATATTTCAACCAAACAGTCATAATGGCAATACTTTTGGTGTAAACTTCTTGCAACTCCTGCTTCCCTGAATGCCGTGGGGAAATGATTTCAAACTTACATTTGAAAGAAAAAAGTATGATTCCCTTGAGTTCTCTTGCAATCTAACTATCAAGTTATTAAAGTTTTGATTATGGAAGTGTTAAACTCCACCATAAAAAAAAATTGTCAGGGACAAAATGTTACCCCGGATATCAATAAGTGATTGGCATTCATCAGCTTCATAATAAATGAAAATACTAGCCCTTAACTATATCCTCCTGTAAAATCTTTCTCAGAACACATAAGAAAAATATATAATAGAAAGGAATTGATGACCTATTCAGAATGAATTGAGCATCACGACAGGGGTAGGGTGGAAAGTTAGAAAATCATTTACACATTGAACTTGATCTTCTTGGGCAGATTGTTCTTATTTATTTATTTATTTGTTTATTTATTTCATGCACCATCCCATTCATCACTTTCTGCCATTTATTTTGGTTGTGTTCCGGTCTGTTCAGGTTTCTCAGTGTCATGTTGATGGATCTGCCTTTTTTCTCTTTTATTCAGTTTAATGATTTGCTTTTTCTGTTCCCAGGTGACATCCATATTATCACATGACAAGGAAATTGTCTTGGTGGTCTCTTTAAAAGCATGCCCTAAACACATCCATCTTCACCTTCTGACCACTTCTGATATTTTATCTTGGTTTGCTGTACTCAGGTTTCCTGCTGTTACAAGAAACTCTCCAACAGTCTTTAAAGACCTTCGGCAGGCATTTCATTTGGAATGAGTTGTAGAATCATAGAATCCTAGGGCTGGAAAAGGCCTCAGGAGGTCAGTGAGTCCAGCCAACTTCATAAAGCAGGATTAACCCTAATTAAATCATTCCAGCTAGGACTTTGTCAAGCCAGAACATAAAAGCCTCTAGGAACGGAGATTCTACCACCTCTCTAGGTAATGCATTCCAGTGCTTCACTACCTGCCTAGTGAAATATTTTTTTTCCTAATATCCAACCCATGACATTTGCTCTGTAACTTGAGACCATTGCTCCTTGTTCTGCCATCTGTCACCACTGAAAACAGTCTATCTCCATCCTCTTTATGGACCCCCTTCAGGAAGTTGAAGGCTGCTATGAAATCACCCCTCACTCTGCTCTTCTACAAACTAAATAAGCCCAGATCCCTCAGCCTCTCCTTGTAGGTCATGTGCTCCAACCCCCTAATCATTTTTATTGCCCTCTGCTGGACTCTGTCCAATACATCCACATCCTTTGTATATTGGGGGCCCCAGAACTGGACACAGTACTCTAGATGTGACCTCACCAATGTAGGATAAACGGGAATGATAATTTCTCTAGATCTGCTAGAAGCGCTTCTCCTAATACACCCCAATAAGTTGTTAGCTTTCTTGGCTACAGGACACAATGCTGACTCATATCCAGCCTCTCTTCCACAATCTCCAGGTCCTTTTCTGCTGCACTGCTGCTTAGCCAGTCAGTCCCCAGCCTCTAACATTGCTTGGGATTCTTCTATCCCAAGTGCAGGACTCTGCACTTGTCCTTTTTGAACCTCATCAGATTTCTTTTGGTCCAATCCTCCAATGTATCTAGGTCACTCTGGGCCCTATGCCTACCTTCCAATGCATCTACCTCTCCCCTAGCTTAGTATTGCCCTAGGTTAGTTGAAAGCCTCATCAATTTATGTTGTTGAGTTCTTTGACTCTGCTCCATAAAGGAGAAGGAACATGTCAAAGTTCATGGTTTTTTTATCACTAACCAATCAAGCTACTTACTTTCTCCAAATCTTTTTCCAGTTTTATGGAGCTTGTTTACTGCTTTTGATATTTGTTGCTTAACATCTAAGATGGTGCTATTATCATCCAAATCTCACTCCCTACGTAGCTAAAATCACTCACTTCTTTTTAATGTTTCTCCATTCATGCTGACAGTAACTTCAGGAGAATATATTTTGAAGTTTCATCAACATCACTCCCACAATCACGTTGGTCATTGGAGAATCTTCAATAATGAGTATTCAACTACTTTTCTCCACCTCTGACAATTGTATTACAATGCTTTAAGTGCTTGGGAGGATTGTTCGAACATTTGAAATGATGTGGAGAAGTCTGAGATAAATATGATGAAATTTAAGATGGAGGAATACAAAGTACTCCAGTTAGGAAGGAAGAATCTGTTGCACATAAACAAAATGGGAAATAACTGTCTAGGGTTTGCACTACAGAAAGATTGAGAATAACCAAAAATGTCAATACTGTAATGAATGAGGCAGCGATGGTCATTCTTGAGGAAACACTTCAGGAAGATAAAGCCTTAGGTGTCTGTCAAGTCCATTCCTGTCCACCTTTTCATGTTGTCAATCTATGATGTCTTCTACCTTTTTGTCTCTGCCCCTGTACTGTCCTTTGGAGCATGATTTTGGATAGGCCAGATCTTGTTACATGGGTGTACCACTTCAGCTTTCATTTTTCCATGGTCATCAGGAAATCTTCATATGGCCCTGCACATGATGTTGCTGACCTCTTCATTAAAGATATGGTCAGAATCAGAGAAGCCCAAAAGTTTATGGGAGAATCTCATGTGTTCTACCTGTATTTTCTGCTCAAGTTCTGCTGTAAGGGTTCATGTCTCACATGCATACAGAAAAAGTATACAGATGACCAAAGTACGCTGATGTTTCAGTTTGTATTCCAGAAAGATGTTCTTGTTCCCCCAAACTGGCTTTAACTTTGCCACTGCTGCTTGTGCAGTGCTTCCCAGATTTGCTGCCTTTGATTCTTCTTAAGTAATGCAAATTCATGAACTGTTTCTTTGTCTTCAGCTATTGTCTGCTGATAGTGATATGTCAGCCAATCTCATAATGTGTGTCTGTCTTCAGTTTGCTTTTCTCTGCACTGATTTCTTTGCTGTATTTTGTGGAGTGTCATCTAATCATTTCCAAGTTTGGTAAATTCATCTTCACTCACTGCCAGGCCATTAGAGTCATCCATGAACTAAAAATTTGAGATTGTTCCTCCTCCAGTGCTGTGTATTGGAGATCTTCTATGGCATGAGACATTATTCGCATCAAGCAGATTGGAAAAAAGGCACCCTTGCTGGATTCCAACAGTGGTGTGAAACCACTCTCCTATTGTGCCATAGATGAAATCATACTTCTGGTCTTGGCATGCTGTTATTTAATGTTAAGAAAAATTTGTGACCAACTTCTTCATGGCTGCCAAGAAAGCTTTGTATCATACTCTGTTGAATGCTTTCTTAAAGTCAACCAAGACAATATAAGGCTGTGTCTGCATGGCAAAGTTATTTGGAAATAACAGCAGTTATTTCAAAATAACTTTGGCAACCTCTAAACCATACATATGTTATTTTGAAATAAAATCGAAATAACAAGTGTGTTATTTTGATTCTGGTACACCTGGTTCCACAAGGAATAATGCCTATTTCAAAATTGCTATTTTGCAGGAGGTGCTATTAAGACACAAAATAGTGCTATTTTGAAATAAGCCTTAATGGTGTCCAATAGCACTCTTTTGAAATAGCTCCATGGGCCTGGAAATGCTATTTCAAAAGAGGTGGATGCTATTTCAAAATGCAGTTTGTGTGTGATTTTATTTTCAAATAAGATATTTCAAAATAGGTATTTCAGAGTGGCTGTGGCCTCACTAGCCCATCTTCTTTCAGAAGAGGCATAGTAATGAGGGATTTCAGCAGATGCTGTTGAGGTGCTGCTATGGCTATGAAGTGCCTCATTACCATAAAGGTGGCGGCACATGATTTGAAAGTGCCAGTTTCAAAATGCAGAGCACCCACACAGCCAGGGGCCTTTTGAAAGGACCCTCTGATTTTGAAAGCCCCTTCTTCCCAAAGTCAAATGACAGGGGACTTTTGAAATCTGGGGGTCCTTTCAAAAGGCCCCCGGCTACACAGGCAGCATGTGTTTCAAAAGTGGCACTTTCAAATCATGTGCAGCCACCATTATGTTAATGAGGCACTGCATAGTCATAGCAGCACCTCATTAGCATCTCCCGAAATTCCTCATTAACATGCTCACAGAATCATGGGCATATTCTCATGTTCCTCAACTAACATCATATATGCCATCATGTCCCAACAATGCCCAGATGCTTTGTATATTGGACAGACTTCAAACTCCCTTACACAAAGAGTTAATGGGCACAAAACAGACATAAAAACGCTCCAGATCCACAAACCGGTTAGTCAACATTTTAATGGAGTGGACCATTCCGTTAATGACTTAAGAGTTTGCGTGTTACTGAAGAAACATTTTCACACCACTACATTGCCTGCTGTCAACACAGAAGCATCAGCAACATACAGTCAAGAGTTCAAAAGCTCAAAAGAGTTCGAAAGTTCAAAAATGTTGGCTCAAGCTATCATGTTTGGGTTTTGCCTATACCTAAAATCTAGCTATGTCATTAAGGGATGACAAAAAATTCACATGAAGTGACACATACTTAAACTGAGCTAAGCCCCAGGGTGGGCATTGCTAAGTATGCAAAATTATTTTGACTATATAGCTACTGCATTTTGAGGGCATGTTTTTTTCTGCAGCAACTGAAAAAAAATCAGGTGTACTACAGTAGTGTAGACATACACTCTGTTATGTTAAGGCTTTTGTTTTCAGTTATTAGAGGTAATCGGGTCTCTATTTGATGGGAGACAAAGTGCTCTGTCTGAACTCCCAGATCAATGGTCACTTCAGAGACTGTTAGGCTGTTTCGGCAGAGGCCACTTCTGAAGGTCTGTTCTTCCAGACTCCAAAGTGCTGTGTAGAAGTGTGGCCCCCGGTGGGGCTTCTTGAAGGAATTCCTTCTTCTACAGGCCCCTTTTTCCTGAAAAAAGTCTTCCGGACTCCAAATCACATGACATTATGCTAATGAGGCACAGGGAATTTGCATCTGTGCCTCATTAGCATCTTTTACTCCGTGTATTAGCATGCCAGTTCCGAAGGAAGTGTCCTGTGTAGAAAAGGCCTTAGTAAGTCTAGAAATGTTCACTCTTGAAGAAGCCAATCTGACTGCTTAATTCAGCTGGAACACTGTTGGAACATGGCCTGTTTTAAAAGAGAATTAATTAATACCACAGACATATTGAATTTGCAATACTTGCCACCCAACACTATTTACATGTGTAATGGGAAAATATCAGATTCAGTAATTACTTAAGCAATTTATGTAGTGAATAGCAAGTCTACAATATAGTTTTGTACATTATTTTTAAATGAAAAAAGCTGGGTGCATAAGATATGCTAATTATGTAAATTTCAAGTGGGTAGTTTAAAGGTCAGAGAGAGAGAGAGAGAATGAACATAACAATACCATTTATTCTGTCAAAGGATCCACAACATTCTGAGCATCATTTGAAAGAAACTGAGTCCCTCAATCAACTAGAGAAGTTAATGGGGAGCAAACAGCAATTCTCAGGAGACGTTCAGCATCTAGAAATATTAGGTCATAAAGCATCTGGAGATGATGATGATGATTATTATTATTATTAACCAGGAGATTTACCTGGAATTGTTAACGTCCTGAACTCAGTTGAGGTATTTTTTAAGAAAAGGAAAATGCACGTGCTTTTTCAATTGATTGTATTCTTTTAAAAAAAATACCGTATTATTTTATGAAGTTAATTTTTATTTTGGATTTTGGTTGTTAAAATTTGACCATTTATTTTTGTTAGTATTTTTAAATGGGAATGCCATCAAGTCTATTTTTTCTCCATGCTCATAAACTCTTATTCTTCACTATCTTTTAACAAAAATGAAGGGGGTGAGGGCTATTGTCAGTTTGGTGCCCAATAACAATTTCTTTTAGTTTTCAAACCCTAAGCAAAGAATTAGCCATGCCAAAACAGAACACTACTCCGCATTTCTCCATTTCTCTCTTTTCTGTAAGCTTTAGTGAGAAGCTCTGGGCTAGGTTAAAAGGGGTAGAAGAACAAGGGTGATGTCATGCTAGGGGTCTACTACAGACCACCTACCTGGTAGGAGAGGTGGATGCGGCTTTTTTATAAGAAACTAACAAAATCATCCAAAGCACAGGATTTGATGGTGTTGGGGAATTTCCATCTATTCAGATGTATGTTGGGAATCTAATACAGAAAGACACCAACTATCCAGCAAGTGCTTTGAGTGCACTGTTGACAAATTTTAATTCAGGAGGTAGAAAGATCTGCTTGGGGGAAGCAGTTCTAGATATGAATTTAACAAATAGGGAGGAACTGGTTGAGAATTTCAAAGTGGAAGGTACCTTGGGAGAAAGTGATCCTGAAATCACAGAGCTCATAATTCCAAGAAATAGAGAAAAGGGGAGCAGCAAAATAGAGGCAATGGATTTCAGGAGGGCAGATTTTGGTAAACTGAGAGACATGACAGGTGAGATCCAAAGGAAGCAACATAAGACAGAAAACAACTGAAGAGAGTTGGCAGTTCTTCAAACGGACATTATTAAGGGCTTAAAGGCAAGCTATACTGCTGCATAGGAAAGAGAGAAAATATGGTAAAAGAATGCCTTGGCTTAGCCAAAAGATATTGCATATGCTCCAAAAAAAAGCATAATACAAAAAGATGAAGTTAGGAGAAATTACAAAGGATGAATATAAGCGAGCAATGCCTGTATGCAGAGGCAAGATTAGACAGGCAACGGCAAAAATGATCTCAAACTATCTAGACACATAAAGGCTGTGTCTACACATGCCCCAAACTTCGAAATGGCCATGCAAATGGCCATTTTGAAGTTTACTAATGAAGCGCTGAAATGCATATTCAGCGCTTCATTAGCATGCGGGCGGCAGCGGCGCTTCGAAATTGACAAGCCTTGCCGCCGCGCAGCGCGTCCAGACGGGGCTCCTTTTCGAAAGGACGCCACCTTCTTCGAAGTCCCCTTATTCCCATGAGCTCATTTGCATGGCCATTTCGAAGTTTGGGGCACGTGTAGACACAGCCAAAGGGTAACAAGAAGACATTGCATAAATATATTAGAAGCAAGAGGAAGACCAAGAATAGGATAGGTCCACTACTCAGTGAGGAGGGAGAAACATGTCAGGAAAATTGGAAATGGCTGAGGTGCTTACTGACTTCTGTTTTTTTGGTCTTCACCAAGAAATCTGATGCAGAAATGCCTAATGGTGAATGCTAGTTTGAAGTGGATAGGTCTAGAGGATAAAGTACAAAAGAACAAGTTAAAAGTTCCTTAGAAAAAGTAGATGTCTGCAAGTGACCAGGGCTCAATGAAATTCATTCTAGAATATTTGAGAAGGTGATCAAGGAGGTATAGGAACCTTCAGCTATCATCTTTGAAAACTCCTAGAAGTCTGGAGAGATTCCAGAAGACTGGAAAAGGGCAAATATAATTCCCATCTATAAAAAGGGGAAAACGAACAACCAGGGAAACCGACCAGTCAGTTTAACTCCTGTACTGAGAAAGATCATGGAGCAAGTAATTAAGGAATTCATCTGTGAACATGTTGAAGAAAATAAGGTGAAAGGTAACAGTCAGCATAGATTTGTGAAAGACAAATCATGCCAAACCAATCTAATAGCTTCCTTTGACAGGGTAACAAGTCTTGTGGATAAGGGAGAACCAGTTGATGTGGTATACCTAGATGTTAGTAAGTAATTTGATATGGTCTTGCAGGATTTTCTTACCAATAAACTAGACAAATACATCTTACATGGGGCTACTGCAATGTGGACGCATAATTAGCTTGATAACCACTCTCAGATATAGTTATTAATGGCTCACAGTCATGCTGGAAAGACATAACAAGTAGGGCTCCTCGGGTCTGTTTTGGGACCAGTTCTATTAATTTCTTCGTCAGTGATTTAGATATTGGCATAGAGAGTATGCTTATTAAGTTTGAAGATGATACCAAGCTAGGAGGGGTTGCAACTGCTTTGGAGGATAGGGTCAGAATTCAAAATGATCTGGACAAACCAGAAAAATGGTCTGATGTAAACAGTTGAAGGTTAATAAGGACAAATGCAAAGTATTCCACTTAGAAAGGCATTATCAGCTTTATGCATACAAAATGGGAAGTGACTGTCTAGAAAGGAGTAGTGCTGAAAGCGGTTTAGGGGTTTTAGTGGACCACAAACTACATTTCAGTCAACAGTGTGATGTTGTTGCAAAAAAAAAAAAAAAGAAAAGCAAACAGTAAAAGGAGTGTTGAGAGCAAGACATTCTTCTGTTGTACTTACCATTACTAAGGTCTCCGTTGGAGTATTTTGGCCAGTTCTGGGCCCCGTATTTCAAGAAAGATACAGAGAAATTGGAGAAGATCTGGACAAGAGCAATAAGTATAATCTACATAGTCTAAAGAACATGAGCTTTGAGGGAAGAATGAAAGAACTGGGCTCCGAAAAGAGAAGAAATGATAGCGGTTTTCAGGTACCTAAAAGAGGTTTACAAGGAGGAGGAAGAAACATTTTTCTTCTTGGCCTATGAGGATAGGACGAGGAACAATGGACTTAAACTACAGCAAAGGAGTTTTAGGTTGGACATTAAGAAAAACTTCCTAACTGTGAGGTTGTGTCTGCACTACAAAGAAATTTTGAAAGGGGGAACATTGAAAAAGAAAATCAAAATAAGGGATTTCGAAATAGCACGGCTACACACACACAATGGATCGCTCTACCGATCCACTATTTTGAAAGAACACCCTCCATTTTTCGAAAGAGAGTATGCACACTGGAAAACGGGCTATTTCGAAATAAGCAGCCGGGAAACATCACGCACAGGGTCACGTGGCTGACAAGCCCTTCTGGGTCACACAGCCAGCAACGCCCTTAAGAGACCCCTCCCAAACACATCCACCCTGCACACACAGAGCCCAGCAGAGCAGTACACAGCACTGCATGGACTGTGCACCCAGAACCAAGAGGAGAATGGAGGAGCAGCAGCTGTCAGAGTCCGATGCTGGCACCATTACCAGGACCCAGGCAGTCATCGCCATCCTGGGCTTGGTGCATGCCCTGGAGCCCACCTTCCCACCCACACGTGTCCTGCAGACCCTGCCAAGGGGGCAGCCACCACTCCCCATCCTCCGTCCCCCACAGCGCCTCTGGAGCCACCCCAGCAGGGGGACTGGTGGGAGAGGCTGGTCCTGGGCCAGTGGGACGATGAAATGTGGCTCGCCAACTTTAGAATGATAAGGTACACATTCATGGAGCTGTGTCAGTGGCTCTCACCTGCCCTGAAGCACATGGACACCTGCATGCAGCCCGCGCTCCCAGTCGAGAAGAGTGTGGGGATTACCCTGTGGAAGCTGGCTACCCCGGACAGCCATCGGTCAGTGGGGCACCAATTCTGGGTGGGCAAGGCCACTGTGGGAGCCATCCTCCTGAAGGTAAGTCAGACAAGGGCCCCACACCCTCCCCAGGAAGGGGCGGGGCCCCCGGGTGAGGGGTCTGCAGGGGGTGGGCCCCCCCCCGATTTGCAGGCCCACATGTTGGTGCAAGTCCCTACAAGTGATCCAGACCATCAACCACCTCCTCCTGCAGAGGGTTGTCCGCCTCGGCAACTTGGACGATACCGTGGCGCAATTCGCAGCTCTCGGATTCCCAAACTGTTTTGGAATGCTTGATGGCACGCACATTGCTATCCATGCCCCAGACCATAGTGCAGGATGCTGTATAAACCACAAGGGGTACCACTCAGTGGTGCGCCAAGCGCTTGTAGATGCCCGGGGCCGGTTTACTGTCATCTGCGTTGGCTGGTCCGGTCGAGCCCATGATGTGCGGGCATTCTGCAACTCCTGGCTGGGGCAGCACATGGAGGAGGGCACCTACATCCCTGCCCGGGAGCTCCCCGTGGGGGACACATCAATGCCACCCTGTATAGTGGCCGATGGGGCATACCCATTAAAGCTGTGGCTGATGCGCCCTTACACTGGGCACACCACCGCCAGCCAGGATGTTTTTAATGCCCACTAGAACCAGGCTCGCAACACTGTTGAGTGGGCCTTCGGACACCTCAAGGGGTGTTTACGATGCCTCAATGCACGGCTGGACGTGAGCCTGCGCAATGTCCCCGGGGTGGTTGCGACCTGTTGCGCGCTGCACAATGTGGTGGAGGGCAAGCAGGAGCTCTACGTGCCCAGGTGGGCTGTGGACAGCGGTCCTGGCTATGAGCAGCCCCCCACAGCCCCATGCCACCAGGCACAACGTGAAGGGGTTAGGGTCCGGGAAGCCCTCCAGGAGGCCTTAGAGCAGGAGCCATGCTGACCTCCCCCTGGCACATGGCTCACACCCACCCTGTAGCATGGCTCCACCCCCCACACACAGGGGACATTGGGCGGCACAAAAAGGTTTATTAACTGGGGACTAACTATGTAAATAAACAGCTGTTAAACAATGGCATGTGGTCTTCCTATTGGGGCTAAATATGGGGGGAACAGGGGGAGAACTATATACAATGGGGCAGGGGCATGTCCTCATGGCCGGGGCCACAGGCATGGGCAGGCCTAGTCCCCCACAGGGGTGGAGGGGCGAGATCCCCGGCGGGTACAGGTGTCCCTGCCACCTCTAGTGAGGAGGCCCTGTCGGGGCCAGGAGGGGGCTGGAAGGATGGGGAGGTAGGATTGTTCAGGGGCTGAAGAACAGGGTGGGCTGGGTGAGGCGGGGCGGGGGTGGAGTCAGGGGGGTCAGGGAAGGGATCCCCCTCCTGGCTGGCACTGGCGACCAGCCAGCTGGCTAGGGCAAGACGGGCAGATGGGCTGAGGTTGAGTGGGATGAGGGCAGTGTGTTCGGGGGCAACAGTGGGAGTCGGTTCAGCAGTAGCAGGGGGGGCGGGTTCAGGGGCAGCAGGGGAGGCGGGTGGGGCGGCCTGCTGGGGGCCCAGCCATCGGAGGGCTGTGACTGCCTCAGACCAGACCTCCCTCCACCAGGCCCTGTCCTCCCTCCGCCAGGCCCTCTCCTCCCGCTCCATGAGCAGCCACTCCTGGAGCATGGCGGTCTGCTCCTGGATGGCTGCGGTGTAGGCCTTCAACACCTCCTGCTGGTCATAGTGCCGCCGGCGTTGGGCCGTCCAGGTCTGGGGAGGTGGCACCTGGGGCAATGGGGAGGAGGGCTCTCCGGCTCCGTCCGAGGGTGGCACGGGTGTGGTCTGGCCCTCAGAGGATGATGCTGTGGAGACACAAGGAGAGAGTGGCCACCCATCAGTGCTGTCACCTGGGACCGGGGTCTCCACCTGCGCCATCCCCAGGCCATCCCCCAACGTGGTGCCTCCCCTGCCGACCCCACTTGGAGTTCCTGTGTGCCCACCGGGACCTCGTCTGTGGGGCAATTGCTGGCTGTGGCCTGGCCCCTGCATCCCTCCCCGGTTGGGCAGGCTAGGGTGTTGTCCATGGGTGCAGGTGCTGGATGGCACTGTGCTTGGGTCTGGGATGGGGCAGGGTACCGTGGGATAGGCCCTCCCACCCAGGCCACCCAATCCACCTGTCACCTACATGGGCCTCCAGAGAACAGGTCCAAGGACACTGGCCTCGAGGGCACCTGGCTGGAGGTCTTGGAGCTCACTGTGATGAGTAATGGGCCCCCCTCATCCAAGTCGCTCCCAGTCCCCGCAAGTGTGGTCTGGCTGGAGGGTTCTGGCTGCTCCAGTGGGTCTATCTCCCAGGTGGGGTCTGGGTCACCTGTGTCCACCTGCACCAACAGCTCTGGGACATCCTTTGGGCTGAGGAGCTCTTGCAGGGCCTGGCAGCATGGGCATCTCAGGCTGGCCCCGGCCCCCGATTGGCTGCGGGCATCCTTGGCCCGGCCGTAGGCTTGCCTGAGCTCCTTAACTTTGGAGCAGACCTGAGCAGCTGTGCGCTCGGGGTGTCCCCACTTCCGCAGCCCCAGGGACAGCCGCTCAAAGGCAGCTGCATTGCGGGGCCTCCCTGTGCTGTGGAGCAGCACCTCCTCCTCTGCCCAGAGGCCGAGGAGGTCTTTTACCCCGGCCTTGGTCCAGGATGGGCCCCTCCTTCTCTGGCCCAGGCTCTCCTCTGGCAACCCATCGGATGGGGAAGAGGGGGCCTCCTGGGGTGCCCCAGAGTGCAGAGGGCTCACCATCCCACTGATGGGCTAGGTGGCACAGCCGTCTGGCTGCTGGAGCGTGTATAACTTGTGCTTCTCGAGCCCTAGGCACGCTCTCACATTCCTGAATGGGGTTTCCAGAGCCTTGCGGCTTAAAGAGGCTGGCCCAGGGACCATAGAGCCCTGCGTGGGCTTGCTAGCGTGTCTTCCGTGCTCCCTGGAGCCGCTGCCATGGCGGACCTGCAATTTCGAAATTGTGGGCCACAGCGCATCTACACATGCCCTATTTCGAAATTTTATTTTGAAAGGGGCCGCTCTTCCCAATCCCGGATGGGAAGAGTGATTTTGAAACTCGGACCTGTTTTCGCCAAAAACAATTTTGAAAGAGGCTGTTGAGAGTGTAGACGCTCCGCAGCCTCTTTCAAAATTGAGGCCACTTTGGCTACGTCTACACGTGCAGCCAACATCGAAATAGCTTATTTCGATGTTGCGACATCGAAATAGTCTATTTCAATGAATAACGTCTACACGTCCTCCAGGGCCGGCAACGTTGATGTTCAACTTCGACGTTGCTCAGCCCAACATCGAAATAGGCGCAGCGAGGGAACGTCTACACGTCAAAGTAGCACACATCGAAATAGGGATGCCAGGCACAGCTGCAGACAGGGTCACAGGGCGGACTCAACAGCAAGCCGCTCCCTTAAAGGGCCCCTCCCAGACACACTTGCACTAAACAACACAAGATCCACAGAGCTGACAACTGGTTGCAGACCCTGTGCCTGCAGCATAGATCCCCAGCTGCCGCAGAAGCAGCCAGAAGCCCTGGGCTAAGGGCTGCTGCCCACGGTGACCATAGAGCCCCGCAGGGGCTGGAGAGAGAGCATCTCTCAACCCCCCAGCTGATGGCTGCCATGGAGGACCCAGCAATTTCGACGTTGCGGGACGCGGATCGTCTACACGGTCCCTACTTCGACGTTGAACGTCGAAGTAGGGCGCTATTCCTATCTCCTCATGAGGTTAGCGACTTCGACGTCTCTCTGCCTAACGTAGAAGTTAACTTCGAAATAGCGCCCGACGCGTGTAGACGCGACGGGCGCTATTTCGAAGTTGGTGCCACTACTTCGAAGTAGCGTGCACGTGTAGACGCAGCTTTTCTAAATTAATTTTGAAATAGAGTGCTAGTGTAGACACACCCTCAGAGTGCTTAAACACTGGAATAAATTTCCTAGGGAGGGTGTGGAATCGCCTTTCTAATCACGCCCCTGCATACGCATGCATTGTTTGTTTATATTCGTCCTTGTAATTTCTCTTAATTTCCTCTTTTTGTATTTGCCTTTTTGGTTTTAAGCTCATGCCACGTCTTCTGGTTAAGTCAAGGCAGTCTTTTACCATATTTTCTCTATTTCCTATGCAGGTTGTGGAATCTAGACATCTTTTGGGGGATGGTCTAAACAGTGCTTGGTTCTGCCATGAGGGCAGAGTACTGGACTTGATGACCTCTCAAGGTCCCTTTCAGTTTGAGTGTTCTTTGATTCTATGATTCTAAGCAATCCTATTCCAGGTTCATCCTATTTTTCTGGCTCATCTTGGTTCAGTCTCTTTCAACATTTACTCAGTTATGTCTATTTGGAGGCCTGTACTTGATGTGTTGATTCTGTCTTTTTCCTGCTTGATTTACTGAGAAGCAATCCCATTCCACGCACATCCCATTTTCCTGGCACAACCAAACCCTTACATTGCTTTAAGTCACAATAAAAAGGAACTATACCTAATTTGGTGGTTCTCGCTCTTAAGCTGTGTCTACATGTGCACGCTACTTCGAAGTAGCGGCACTAACTTCGAAATAGCGCCCGTCGCGGCTACACGCGTCAGGCGCTATTTCGAAGTTAACTTTGACGTTAGGCGGCAAGACGTCGAAGTCCCTAACCTCATGAGGGGATCGGAATAGCGCCCTACTTCGACGTTCAACGTCGAAGTAGGGACCGTGTAGACGATCCACGTCCCGCGACGTCGAAATTTCCAGGTCCTCCATGGCGGCCATCAGCTGGGGGGTTGAGAGACGCTCTCTCCAGCCCCTCACCTCACTGGTGGCCACGTGGAGCGGCCCCTTAAAGGTCCCCTCCCCTTCCCTTCCTCTGCAGGAAGCTGAGGGAACGTGCAGGATGCAGCCTGCACATGCGGCCAGCCTGCACCACCCTCAGCCCCACAGAGCTGCGATGGCTGCCCGGCAGCCCCCCAGCGCCCCCAGCGGACACCCCCCAAGGGGAGAAAGGGCAGCCAGGCTGGCAAGCGGCAACGGGGCCCCTCCTGGATGGAGGCCGAGCTGCGGGACCTGCTGGGGCTCTGGAGCGAGGAGGAGGTGCTCCAGGTAATGGGGAGCAAGAGGCGGAACACGGATGCGTTCACTCGGCTGGCCGACGGCCTGGCTGCCTGGGGTCACCCTGCCCGCACTCCTGACCACGTCAGGAGTAAGGTGAAGGAGCTGCGGCAGGGATACTCCCGGGCCCGGGATGCGGCCAGCCGATCTGGGGCCGCCCCCGTCACTTGCCCCTTTTACAGGGAGCTCAGGGACATCCTGGGTTCCCGGCACACCTCCTCCCCTCCGGCCACCCTTGACACCTCGGCTGACGAGCCCCAGCAAGCCCTGCAGCCGGAGTCCGCCCTGGAGGCAAGTCCCGCACCCCACAGAATCCTCCTCCGCAGAATCCATCTTGCAGATCCTCCTCCTGCCATCCCAGAGCAGCAGCAGGGCCTCCGACCCCCGAGGATCTCCGGACCGTGGGAGCGGACCGACAGGTAGGTACCCCCCTCTGGTGGACACCCCTGGGCTTGAGGGGCGGGGGTAAGAGATATGTGTCCAGGGCCCCCCACATGCTCACATGGCCATGGCCCCAAGGACATCAGGGCCATGGCCCTCACAGCACTGTATCCATCAGACCCTCCCCCCGCACCCTGCATGACAGTGCCATGCCCCATCCCCGGGGCAGGGGGGAGCGGAACCTCGAGGGGCCCCCGGGAGGAGGGGGTGGGACACCCCGCAGCAGCAGCATGTGATGGAGTGGGGGGAGTGCCAAAGGGAGACTCAGGCTACATATGAGCCACAAGAGCCGAATAGCTCCCAGGGCCAAAGGAGGATCCTGGCGCTACAGCTGGCAGGTGACACCTCTGCCCTGAACAAACAGGAGGGAGGAGCCGAGCTGGCTTGGAATTGGGCGGCGAGGGCGGGGGCCACAGGTAGAGGCTAGGGGAAGGGAGAGCTGGAAGGCAGCCAGCCTGAGGAGGGGGAAAGCTGCATCCCCGACGGGCACCCCTTGAGTCTTCTCCCCAGGAAGGGTTGGAAGGACTGTCTCTTCCGACAGCTGGTGCTGTCACTCCTGGCAGAAACTGGGCATCTGTGGCCTAAGAAACCTGTCCTGCTCTCAGACCCTGCGGGGTGAAGTGAGAGTCGCTCCCACCAGGGGACGGGGTGCAGGGCAGGGGGACCCCTGAACCCCATCCATCACAGCAGCATCTCCCGGGGACAGGGCTGGGGAACCTGCAGCACAGGGCTGGGGGGACAAGGGCCACGGCTTGGGGCCCACATTAACGCCTGTCTCCATTCTTCTTCTCCCCCTCCTCTCCTGTGTCCTGCACCTGCACCATCAGAAGGACCGGAAGAGAGCACCGGCGAGGTGTCAGTCATCCCGGATAGCCCTCCGGGACCATCGCTCCAGGGCAGCCCCTCGGCCGAGGACCGACCGGCCCCACGGCGGGCTAGACGGCGGACCCTGCGCCTCCAACCGCCGACGGCGACGGACCCCCAGCTGCTGGCCATCCACCGTCGGCAGCTGGAGGTCGCGGAGCAGCACCTCCAGCTGCAGCAGCGGGCGCTGGCCTGGCGCCAGGAGGCATGGGGGGCCTATATGCAGACATTTAACCGGCTTGTGGACTACCTGGCCCCCCATGCCACGCCGGCCGAAACATCGCCCACCCTGCCTGCTCCTGCAGCCCCACCACCAGCTGCTCCACCCGTCGCTGTCCCGTCCGCCGTTGCCCCGCCACCCACCCGCGAGGACCGGAGCGCCGAGGGACCCCTGGAGCCACCTGACACTCGCTGGCAACCATACCTTCCGGTCCAGCCCGCTCCCACCCAGCCACGGACCAGACTGCGAGTGCGGCGGGGCTCCCGGCTGGCCACGCCCAGTGCCGGGCTATAGGGGCGAGGGGCCCGGGATGTGCCCCCCCCCTTGTATATAGTTGGACCTTGTTTTTTTCGGCCCCCCATTTGCCCCGTCCCCCCCATGTAAATAGTTCTCCCCTTTATCCTACCCTGGTTTCCTTTTTATTATATCAGACAGTTGTTTCTTTGTATTGTTTTATTTTTGTACATATTGCTTTTGTTGAACGTTTGTACCGAGTTTTCTGTTTGTGGTTCACATATTTATTTACATAAAAAAAAAAGTTTCGGAAAGAAAAACAAAAGTTTACGTTCAGCCACAAATGCGTGCTGTCATTTGTCCAGGACAAGTGGCGGGGGGGGGGCGGTGGGGTGCTCCATGGTGTGGGAGTTGGGGCAGGAGTGTGGTGGAGGAAGGGGCGGGCAGTAGGGGGCCTGGACAGAGTTCACCCCGTGGCCTGTTCATCGAAGTGGGCCCACAGGGCCTCTCGGACCCGGGTCCCCTCGGGGTCCACCTACCGACTGGGGGCAGCAGGTGGCTGGACGTGTGCCCTGGCGGCCTCCGCAGCCCAGCCCTGGAAAAAGGTCTCCCCCTTGCTCTCAACCAAATTGTGCAGGGCGCAGCAGGCACCCACAATCTGGGGGATGTTGTTGGGGCCCGCATCCAGGCGGGTCAGGAGACATCTTCAGCGTCCCTTCAGGTGGCCAAATGAGCGCTCCACCACCTGGCGTGCGTGGTTCAGGCGCTCGTTGAAGCGCTCCTGGCTAGCGGAGAGATGGCCCGTGTAGGGGTGCATGAGCCACGGCCGGAGGGGGTAGGCCGCATCTGCGATGACGCAGAAGGGCATGGTGGTGTCCCCCAGAGGGATCTCCCGCTGGGGGATGTAGGTCCCCGCCTCCAGCTGGCGGCACAGGCCCGAGTTCCGGAAAACCCGGGCGTCGTGGGTGCTACCAGGCCAGCCCACGTAAATGTCCTGGAAACGTCCCCGGCTGTCCACCAAGGCCTGGAGGACGACAGAATGGCTGCCCTTTTGATTGAGGTATCGTCCTCCACTGTGATGGGTGGCGCGGATGGGGATGTGAGTCCCATCCAGAGCCCCGAAGCAGTTGGGGAAGCCCAGGGTGGCAAAGGCCACGATGGTGGCATCTGGGTCCCCCAGCCTCACGAGCCTGTGCAGGAACATGGCGTTGATGGCACGCACATCCTGCAGAGAAAGCACATGGGACAGCCCCAATGAGGGGTGAGCAGGGTGTGCGTGGCCCTGCCCTGCCCTGCCCTGCCCTGCCCTGCCCTGCTTTGGCCCCGCCCTGCCCTGCTCTGGCCCCCCTGCCCTGCCCTGCCCCGGCCTCCCCTCCCCTGCCCTGCCCTCCCCCCGTGGGTTCGCTTACCTCCATGAAGACAGCCCCGACGGTGGCCTTGCCAACACCAAACTGCTGACCCACGGATCGGTAGCTGTCTGGAGTGGCCAGCTTCCAGACAGCGATGCCGACCCGTTTCTGCACTGTGAGGGCATGCCGCATGGCAGTGTCCTGGTGCCTGAGTGCGGGGGTGAGCCACTGGCACAGCTCCAGGAATATCTGCCGGGTCATCCTGAAGTTCCTGAGCCACTGGTCGTCGTCCCACTCCCCAAGCACCAGCCGGTCCCACCAGTCGGTGCTGGTGGGGTAGCTCCACAGCCGCCGGCGTGTGAGGTGGGGGGGAGGGGTGCTGCAGGGTTGGGGGTTGAGCCCTGCTGCCTTGGGGACATCTCCTCCCCTGGGGCAAGGAGGTGCTCAGCTGCCTCCCGCATGGCATGGGTCAGGGCAAGCCCTGCTCCTGCCGGGAGGGCTGGGTGGACCTCTAGCTGCTGCTGCTGCTGCTGCTGCTGGGGGTCCATGACTGCGGCGCCCGGGGTCTGTGTGCCTATGGCTCCTCAGACCGCGTGCTGTGCAGGCTGAGTGTGTCTGGGAGGGGCCCTTTAAGGGAGCGGCTAGCTGTTGCCCCGGAAGCGCTAGTCCGCCCTGTGACCCTGTCTGCAGCTGTGCCTGGCATCCCTATTTCGATGTGTGCTACTTGGGCGTGTAGACGTTCCCTCGCTGCGCCTATTTCAATGTTGGGCTGCGCAACGTTGAAGTTGAACATCGACGCTGCCGGCCCTGGAGAACGTGTAGACGCTATTCATCGAAATAGGCTATTTCGATGTTGCCACATCGAAATAGGCTACTTCGATGTAGGCTTCACGTGTAGACGTAGCCTTACTGACTAGGAGGAGTTCTTGATGAAACAGACCAACTCTCTAAAACATATCCATGATAGGCCGTGTCTACACGTGCCCCAAACTTCGAAATGGCCATGCAAATGGCCATTTCGAAGTTTACTAACGAAGCGCTGAAATGCATATTCAGCGCTTCATTAGCATGAGGGCAGCAGCGGCGCTTCGAAATTGCCGCGCCTTGCCGCTGCGTGGCGCGTCCAGACGGGGCACCTTTTCGAAAGGGCCCCGCCTACTTCGAAATCCCCTTATTCCCATGAGCTCATGGGAATAAGGGGACTTCGAAGTAGGTGGCGTCCTTTCGAAAAGGAGCCCCGTCTGGATGCGCCGCGCGGCAGCAAGGCGCGTCAATTTCGACGCGCCGCTGCCTCCCGCATGCTAATGAAGCGCTGAATATGCATTTCAGCGCTTCATTAGTAAACTTCGAAATAAAGTTTGGGGCACGTGTAGACGTAGCTATACATAGATAGATAGAGAGATTTAACTTCCTATATTTGACATTTATTTCACTTATGCTGGTATTTTAGACAGCATGATCTGAATATTACAGTCAGTGAATCAAAGTAGCTTGGATTCTTCAGAAGAAATATTGTAAGCATATAGCAGGCATGTGCCATTTATTTCCTAATGTACATAATTACCATAAATATATTAAAATCTGTAAAAAGAATGTTTAACTTAGATTTGAACTGCTCCTGGGAACAGTGCTGAGGTTTCTGATCCATTAAGCTATGAGATGGAGGCAAAGCTGTCAAATTACTAGGAAAAACAAGCCTTAGTGTAGCTTAGGGTTCATGCCATCGTTGACACCATAGTTATCAGCATCTTCCATGGGAACCTGATTACCTATAAAAATATCCCTTGTGAAAATTCATGACTGTAGGAGCATATAAAAGAAAATTTAAACAATAAGGGGATTTATTTAATTTATACATAGTGGCTGTGTGTACAATAGAGAATTTTGTTGACAAAACTCGCAGAGCATCCAATTACAAATGCATTCTGATGACAGTAAATTGACAGAATATGGAACTTCATCAACTGCAGTCTGCCTTTCTCCCAAGAGCAAAAACGCCTCTCTCAAAAACTCTCTGTCAACAGAAAGCCAGTCTGGATGTTCTGTGGGGGGGTCTTCTTTCAACAGAAAAGTCTTCATGGTGCTGGCTAACTGCCCCAATGGGACAACCTGCCTACAGCAATCACAGCTTTATGTTCCCTGCCTCTGGCCATTCTTAAAGCTGCAGGGAGCCCTGGAAACTCTCAGGCAGAGAGCTCAGAGCTGGGAAGCAGCTCAGTAGAACACTGTCTATGCCATGCCTTGCAGCCACTCCTTCCTGCTGATCCCAGCTACATGGCAGGGAGCCAACTAGAATGTGACCCTCTCGGGCCCTCTAGGGACCAGCCAGAAAGGTCCTAGGAGCCTCCTCTGCGGCACAAAATGCCCAGCCCTCTCATGGACCTGCCCCAAGATCCAGGATATCGATGTGGGTCAAGTAACACACACTATTAGACCCCTTGGCCAATGGAGGAATGCCCCTGCATATGCCCAGTTGGCCACCACCCTGGTAGAACAGAGCCACCCCACCATCGCCATGGAGCAGGTACAGGTGAAGATGAAGGAGCTGCGCCGGGGTGCAGTCGAGCCCATGACACAATGGTGCATGTCTAGGGCAGGACTGGTCACCTTGCCCTTACTACGTGTAGTTCTACCAGCTCCTGGCGGCAGGGGAATGATACCTCTTCCCCAGCTTCCACTGTGGAAATGGCTGAGGAGACCCCCCTGCCCACCCATTGCCAGAGGCCGAGGAGGAGAAGGAGGACCTAGAGCACCCTGGGACTCAACCCCACTGGAGGCAGACACAGAGTCCAAGGCCAGCAGCAGCAGCACCCTGGTCATCACCCTGGCTTAAGGGCCCTTCAGCTAGGCCCCCTTCAAAGTGTTTCTGGACCTATTTGAAGGGCCCTCTTGCAAGTACCATGTACATTACACACCCCATTGCATGCGGGGTGGGCACTGATGGAGTGTGCTGCAAGCCTCACCAGGATGACTCAGGCAGGACCTCACTCTGTAGGTCAAGCATGTGGAAACAGGTGTACGGCAGTGTTCCTCCCCAGACCCAGCAGGGAGCCCCCTGGCATGGGTGCCAGCCAGCTGCCAGCCACACGGGAGGCCAGGTGAGCCCCAGACCTGTGGATGGGCTGACAGGCCCTGCCAAGGCTGGAAGAGGGCTAACCACACAGGCACACTTAGGAGTGTGGCTCCTGGCACTTTGGCATGCTTGCAGTTGACACTAATCACATGCTCATATGGCCAGCGTCATCAGCCAAATGCATGTTTGGGGTCCCCAGGGAAGGTCATGCATGTACCCCTCTGTGGATGACTACTCCCTTGGCTGCTAGCCATTCCATCAGGGATGAGGGTCAGGGGGTGCAGCAGTCAGCCCAGTCCTGGAGGCACTACACAGTTCCCATGTGGAAGGTCTGGCTGTACAGGCCACACATGACTTATACCCTGGGACATTCCCATCTCACATCACAGAGGGTGTTGGTTGCTGCTCATGGTGGAGGGCAGGCCCTTAGCGGCTGTGTTGCATGAATGTCTCACTATCTCCTCTCCTTGCCTTCCTTGTAGCTAGACTCACGTGAGTGAGGGCCAAGCCAGGCTTGCTTCCCCACCAGAGCGAGCCAGCAACCCACATTGGGAAGGAAGGCCTGTGGCCAGAGGGGATGTTGCTGGGCAGAAGAGGGCATCCAGGAGGCCCACACTGCTCCCTCTGGAGGATGACTGCCCTCCTCAAGTCGTGGCTGCAAGACAACCTGCAGTGGCCTGAGAGTAGTAGATGCAGGCCTGGGACCAACTGATTCCCACTTTGATGCTGCCACTGGTATCCGAGGGGGGCGGGGGTGCTATTGGCATTGCCACCTGCAGCTGCTGCCCCTGCTCCCCCTGCCCCTGCTCCCCCTGCAACCATCACCCCCCTACACAGACCCCTTCTCCTGCTGCTTCCCTGATCCTCCTGCTGCTCCTGTTCCTCCCACTGCTCCTATCCCAACCACCCTGTCCCTTCCAGACATCCTGCAGGCCATCTTGCAGACCATCCTGGACCTGCTCCAGTGGATACTGGCCTGCACGGACCTCTGATTCCTAGGCCCTCCCTGCCCCCCTGCTGGCAATGACCCCACTGCAGCCTCCACACCACCATACCTCCCCATGCTCCCAGCCCCAACCCTGCCCTGATGGAGACCCTGAACCAGTGGCATAAGGAGATCCCAAGGCCGATGACACTCAGGTTCCTGCTCCCCTACCCAGAGTCATGGCCCTTCCTGGATTGATGCCCCACCCCTGTCCCAATCCTACCTACTGCATATATTTAACCTTTAATGCACTAACTCTGTATGAAATTTTTGTTATGTTTATTTTACACTCATTTATCTATGTTTAAGTAACAAGTTGTTTGCTCAACACCCCACATCCCTCTTTACTGGGGAGGACTCAGAGAGGGTTGAGGGACTGAAGAGAGGAGTCACGGTGGGGTTGGGGTAGTGCTGTGGGGCCAAGGCCGCTGCCAGGGGTCCCTGGGGAGGGTCCTTAGGGTCCTTGGAAGAAGGTTTCCTTCAGGGCCTCCTGGATCCTCAAACCATACCTATGGGCTTGGAGGACCAGAGGTGTGCCCAGCTGTTTGTAGCTGTGGCTGGCATCTGCCACTCACCCTGGGAGGAAGACCTCCCCTTTTTCACTCCACAATGTTGTGGAGGGCACAGCAAGCTGCCACAACTTGGGGGATGTTGTGCTCCCCCACATCAAGAAAGGTGAGGAGGAACCTGAAGTTTGCCTCCAGGCAGCCAAAGGAATACTTGGCCTGCATCCATGTCTGGTTAAGCTGGGCAATAAAGGGTTCCTGGCTTGAGTCCAGCTGCTGAATATATGGTTTCATAAATCAGGGCATGAGGGGGTAGGTGGTACCCCCACCATGCACAGTGGCATGTGCACATCCCTGAGTGCCAGGCCATAGCAAGGGATGAAGGTGCCTGCATCCATCCTTCGGCACAGGCTGGTGTTGCAGAACACCCATGCATTGTGTACCCAACCTAACCACCTGATGTAAACATCGAGGAACTGCCCCTGCTGGTCTACCAGGACCTGCACCAAAATGGAATAATATCCCTTGTAGTTGATGAACCTGGCCACAATGTGGTCCAAGGCAGGGGTGGGAATGTGCATCCCATCGATGGTTCCAAAGAAGTCGGGGAACCCCCGGGCTGTGAATTTGGCCGTGACCACAGCCACATCTGCAAAACAGATGACCATCCATTGCCAGAGGGTGTTGGTGGCTGTCACAACCTCCAAGGGGTGAAGACCAAACACACACACATCAGGGACTGGAGGAGGGAGCCCCTGGGCCCTGGGGGGGGGCTTCCCTGGCCCCTCCCATCCATGTTCCCTGAGCTGTCCACCCCCCCACCCCTTGAGACCACTCTTCCAGAGCTGTGTGAGGGCAGGATAGTGCAGTTCCCAGAATCAGGGCTTCCCCTTTCCCCCACCCCTCACACCCCCAACACCACTTCCTAAGGGTTCCCCTTGGGTTGGACAATGCCCCCCTCCACCACCCATGCAGGGGCTGCAGCCTAAGAGTGCCTTAGCTATATGAGGTCAGTCCTGATGGTGGACTTTCCCATGCAAACTAGTGTCCAATCGAGAAGTAGCTGTCAGGGGTGACAAGCTTCCAGAGGGTGATGAGTTCCACTTGTTCAGGGGGATGGAAGGCTACAGATGGGTGTTTTGTCTCCAGAGGGAGGGGGTTAGCCAGACACAGAACTCCAGAAGGGTGTCCTTCCACTTGCTGAAGTTCTGGAGACATTGTTGGTCATCCCTCCACCATGGTGAGCCAGTCCCATCAGTCGACACTGGTGCTATGCCTCCAGACCTACCTTGTCACCTGGGGCAGTGCATGCAAGTGGGTCTGTGTGGCAGCTAGGGCATGCTGCTCAGTGGTGGTGTCTGGGTCATCCTCCCTGGGAAGCAGAAGGAGGACAGCCATGATGAGGTTCAGCAGAAGCTGAAGCATTTCTAAGTGAGACCAGCACAAATCCAGGGGCTGCTCTCACACCATGTCTAGATAGAAAGCACAAAGTCTCTTGTGAGCCCTGCTGTTGCAGCTGTGCTTTCCCTCCAGAAGGTAGGAAAGCCTCAGCATGAGCAGGGGATGGGTGTTAGGAAGCGGGGGGAATGGTCTTTAAGAGCATGCCTCACTAGGGTCCCGGAAGGGCATGCCACTCATGAGCCCCCTCCCGCATCTGCAGGGTTCCAGAGGGCCATTCTGTTCAGAGTGCAGCCAAGCAGTCTGACCACTCTCCGTTCAGAGAGTGGATCAACAGAGTGATCTGTTTTCATATTTGGCCACAATCTCAGGACAGAAGTTTTGTCAGAAGATATTTTCCAACGATTTCTGTCAACAGTTCACTCTAATGTAGACATCGCCAGTGACTGCACGCTCATCTGTAGCTTTATTTATTTATTTATTTTATTCATAGTTTGCACAAACCTGAAATGCATGGAGAACACAGCTTTTTTTCTCCCTTTGAAGGATCTGAATGTTTCCAATACAGGCTTTACATGAAATAGGTAATCATGTAAAAACAGTGTAACGGGGGAAGATTCGGAGGGCTTTTTTTTTTTTAACTTTGTAAATTCAAAGAAATAAAAGCTACCCTATGCTGAAAATGGCAAAAGAAAAACCTTTGCAGACACTTTCCCTTTAATCTGCTTCAGAATCAGTTAATGGTGCAGGATGTGCAGTTGATACTGAACACAGCCACAAAGAATAGTGTACAGATTTCTAGCAGTGCCCTGTAGAAGACCATCACAATATCTGTTTCAACTTAAAACAATATATGGGGCCTGCTTTTCAGGGAGGTCTCAACCCTACACTACTTAATGTAAGCACAAATGTGTATGTGTCTGACATAGATTCATAGAAATATAGGCCTACTAGAGATCTCAGAGGGCCAGCTAGTTAACCTTCTCATGCTAAAGAAGATTTAAATATATGTAGTTAGCATATTTGAACTTTCAACGGAGGCCACCCCCTGAGAAGAAGGGTATGTGTATCAATATCTACCTACTCATGGGCCGTGTCTACATTAGCCAAAAACTTCGAAATGGCCATGCAAATGGCCATTTCAAAGTTTACTAATGAAGTGCTGAAATACATATTCAGCGCCTCATTAGCACGTGGGCAGCCGCAGCACTTCAAAATTGATGCAGCTCACCGCCACATGGCTCATCCAGACCGGGCTCCTTTTCGAAAGCACCCCGGCTACTTCAAAGTCCCCTTATTCCTCTGAGCAGATAGGAATAAGGGAACTTCAAAGCAGCTGGGGTCCTTCTGAAAAGGAGCCCTGTCTGGACAAGCCATGCAGCAGTGAGCTGCATCAATTTCGAAGTGCTGCGGCCGCCTGCATGCTACTGATGTGCTGAATTTGTATTTCAGCGCTTCATTATTAAACTTGAAATGGCCATTTGCATGGCCATTTCGAAGTTTTGGGGTAGTGTAGATGTAGCCATAGTGTGTAGGAGGCAGGGAGGATTCAGGAGCATGCTGGGGCTGGAGCTGCAGGGTTTGGGAGAGAGGGAGGTTCAGGAGTGTGCTGGTGGTGGGGGTGCTGGGTCTGGGGGCAGGGAAGGTGTGTGACAGAGACGAGATTGCAGCACTGCTTGCCTGAACCTTTCAGGCACTCTTCCCCCAACCCCCCGCCCCACTGCTACAGGAGTGGTGGGAGAAAAAGCCTCCGGACATACATTTAGTGGTGTTGAATTGCCTCACACTGGCTGAGGCTACGTCTACAAGTGCCCCAAACTTCGAAATGGCTATGCAAATGGCCATTTTGAAGTTTACTAATGAAGCGCTGAAATGCATATTCAGCGCTTCATTAGCATGCGGGCAGCAGCGGCGCTTCGAAATTGACGAGCCTTGCCGCCGCGCGGCGAGTCCAGACGGGGCTCCTTTTCGAAAGGGCCCCGCCTACTTTGAAGTCCCCTTATTCCCATGAGCTCATGGGAATAAGGGGACTTCGAAGAAGGTGGCGTCCTTTCGAAAAGGAGCCCCGTTGGGACGTGCCGCGCGGCGGCAAGGCTCGTCAATTTCGAAGCGCCGCTGCTGCCCGCATGCTAATGAAGCGCTGAATATGCATTTCAGCGCTTCATTAGTAAACTTCAAAATGGCCATTTGCATGGCCATTTCGAAGTTTGGGGCACGTGTAGACACAGCCAGAGTCTACACTAGGACACTCTGTCAAAGTAGCCTATTTCGAAGTAAGAACATTGAAATAGGCTACTTCAATGATTATCGTCTACATGTCCTCCAGGGCTGGCAACGTCGATGTTCAATGTCGAAGTAGTGCTGGGGAACATCAAAAAGAGCCCCCCCAGATGGAAACGCAGAGCGTCCACACACACACAAGCCCCCTCTTTCAAAATAAGGGGCCAGGAAAGCCCACAGACCAGGTCACAGAGCACACTAGCCCTTCCGGGGCACCTGCAAGCCGCTCCCTCAAAGGGCCCCTCCCAGACACACTCAGCCTGCACCACACAAGCAGCCCTGCGTTGGTGAGACAAGCCTCACAGACCTCGAGCCCACAGACATGGATGTCCAGCAGCAGCTGGAAGCCCTCCAAGCCGCCTCCCGTGGAGCAGGCGCCCTTCAAGATGCTGCCTGGGCAGCCTCCCAGCAGCTTCTGGAATGGGAGTCCTCCGCAGGAGCACCAGGAGACGCACCCGACCATTGGGCCCTCAACTCCCCCTGCTGCCTGGTGCCCTGCCGACTCTGGAGCTACCCCTCTAGCACCGAGGGGTGGGAGCACCTGGTTATGGGGGAATGGAATGATGACCAGTGGCTGCAGAACTTCTGCATGAGCCAGCAGACCTTCATGGAGCTCTGCCAGTGGCTCACCCCCGCAGCACTCAGGCACCACGACACCCAGATGCAGTGCTCCCTCCCAGTTGAGAAGAGGGTCGCAATAGCTGTCTGGAAGCTGGCCACTCCAGACAGCTACCGCTCTGTGGGACAGCAGTTTGGAGTGGGAAAGGCCACAGTCGGGGTTGTCCTCATGGAGGTAAGGAGGCCTGGGGCTGAATCCACTGGGGAGGGGGGCCTGGGTGAGGGGGGCTGAGGAGGGGGGCCAGGTGAGGGGGCCTGGGGAGGGGGGCCTGGGTGAGGGGGTCACACTGCAAACCCTCACAGGCACCCATGTTCCCTCCCCACAGATGGTGCGTGCACTCAATGCCCTGTTGCTGAAGAGGGTCATCCGAGTTGGGGGCCTGGACGCGGCCATCGAGGGATTCGCTGCCATGGGATTCCCCAACTGCTTTGGAGCCCTTGATGGGACCCACATCCCCATCCATGCCCCAGACCACAGTGGTGGGTGCTACATCAACAGGAAGGGCTACCACTCTGTGGTCCTGCAAGCCGTGGTCAACAGCCATGGCCGCTTCCAGGACATCTACATGGGATGGCCCGGCTCTACCCACGACTCCCGTGTTTTCCAGAATTCAGGACTATGCTGTTGACTACAGGTGGGGACCTACATCCCCCAGAGGGAGATCCCTCTGGGGGATACCACCATTGTACCCCTCTGCCTTGTGGGGGATGCAGCATACCCACTCCAGCCCTGGCTTATGCGGCCCTATACAGGCCACCTCACTGATAGCCAGAAGCACTACAATGCCCAACTCAACCATGCCCGACAAGTGGTTAAGCGAGCCTTTGGGTGCCTGAAAGGCTGCTGGCATTGCCTCCTGGCACGCCTAGACCTGGGCCTCCCAAACATCCCCCAGGTTGTGGGGGACTGCTGCACACTCCACAACCTGGTGGAAAGCAAGGGGGAGGCCTTCATGTAGGGCTGGGCACAGGAGGCTGCAACAGCTACCCCCAGCCAGCTGCCGCCCCAAGCTGCCAGACCCACCAGGATGGGGTCCGGGCCCGGGAGGCCCTAAGGGAGTACTTTGACCAGGGGGCCGAGTGATCAACCACCCGGCCATCCTTGCACCCCTCCCCAGCACCCACGCCCCACCCTCACCAAAAGCACATGGGACACAGGTTTTTGGAAAAATAAAACTATCATTATTATTTAAAGGAACAAAAATGTCACCTCTTTTCGGCATATAATAATATTAGCAAATAAAACAGATTCAAATAACAATAACAATAACTATATACAAGTGGGGACATCTCTAATAAACTATGTACGGGGGGGTCAACTATGAATAACTATATACAGGGTGGGGACAACTATATACAGGGGGGAGACGTGCGAAGGCCACACATCAGCCCATCATTCTGGGGCAGGGGTGGAAGGTTGCGAGCCCTGCCGCATTCAGCTGGCTGGTCCTCCTCTCAGCCGGGGTCCCCGGCGATGCCGGCTGGGGGCCGGGAGGATGGAGGGGTATGGCCGAGGCGGTTTCTCGGCCCTGGGTGGCTCCTGCCCTTTGAAGCTGGTGGGTGGGGAGGCAGGCAGGACATCAGGCAGGGCAGCAGGTGGGGCGGCAGGAAGGGCAACACGGAGGACATCGGGGGGGGACAGACGGGCCACCAGGTCCTCAAAAGTGGTGGCCACCCGGTTAAAGGTAGCCATAAACTTCCACCAGGCCTCCCGGCTCCAGGCGGCCTCCTGCTCCTAGAATTGGAGCCTCCACTCAATGAGGTCTGCCTGGCGCCAGAGGGCTGCAGCTACCTTGGGGTCATGTGTGGTGCGGCGGTGGTGGGCCCGTCCCGGTGCAGGTGGCAATCCCGGGCGTTGGTGGTCCGGTGGTCTCGGAGGGCTGTCTGAGCCCACGGATGATGCGGCTGCAGAAATAGGGGGAAAGGAGGAAGGGAGGCCATGAGTACCCAGCTTGGACCCATGGCCCACTCCCATCCCCCCAAGGGCCTGTGTCCCCCCCCATACCCCACTGGTGCTTGCAGTGATCCTGTGGGTGGCCCCTTCCAGTGGTCTGCCCCTCTCCCCTCCCACCAGGGGTGGGGCATGGCACTGTCCATGGGTGGAGGTGCTGCTGGGCACTGGTGGCTGTGGCACCGTCCCTGTGCCGTGGTGTGCCTGGCCCATGAGAGGCTGGGGGTGTTGTGGGGATGTGTGGGGTCCCCGGTCAAGTGGTGCCCCCACCCCATGCTCAGGGGTCTGTGCCCTGTGGGGTACATACCTGATGGTGCACTGCCAGGCTCAGGAGATGCCCATCTAGCTGACACCCGGCTGGAGCTGAGGGGTGGGATGTCCAGCATGAGCTCCCTCTGGACCTGACCCTGGCTCCAAGGCTGGCTGGGGCTTGTCGGCCATGGTGTTAAGGGTTGCGTGGGGGAGGAGCTTCCCCAGGGGCCCAGGATAGCCATGAGCTCCCGGTAATAGGGGCAAGAGGCAGGGGTAGCCCCAGACCAGCCGGCCGAGTCCCGGGCCCGGGCGTAACCCAGCCGCAACTCCTTGACCTTACTCCTGACATGGTCAGGAGTGCGGGCAGGGTGACCCCGGGCAGCCAGGCCCTCGGCCAGCCAGGCGAACACCTCTGCATTCTGCCGCTTGCTCCCCATGATGTGCAGCACCTCCTCCTCCCCCCAGAGCCCCAGCAGGTCACGGAGCTCAGGGTCAGTACAGGAGGGGCCCCGCTTCCTACCCCACCAGATGGAGGCCTGGGAGCCCTGGGATGGCCCAGAGGGGGAGCTCTGGGGGTGCTCAGGAGGCTGGCTAGCTGCCATGGTGTCCCTATGGGCTGTGCAGGGACATCTCATGGTACGGCTGCTGCCTGCACGCTGTCAGCTTCCTGCTATGGGGTTTCTGGGTCCCTGTGACTTCAAGAACTGCTGGGTGCAGAGATCATAGAGCCCCGCAGGGGCTGGCCAGCACTTCCCAACCCTTCAGCTGATTGCTGCCATGGCAGACCCCACTATTTCAAAGTAGCAGGACGCGGATCGTCTACACACACCCTACTTCGACATTCAACGTCAAAGTAGGGCGCTATTCCCATCTTCTGATGGAAATAGCAATTTTGACGTCTTGCCACTTAATGGTAATTTGAACTTCGAAATAGCACATGGTGAGTGTAGATGCAACGCAGCGTGTGCTATTTCAACAGTGTGCCGGCTAGTGTAGATGTAGCTACTAGGGAAGAAGAGAGAGCATCAGGGTTCAGAGATGCTTCCTCTTGATCTGAACCATGGTGTTTCTGGGTTAGAAACACCCAAATTAGGGAGATTCAAGTGTATTACTGTCAGAAGAGTGTGCATGCACTCACAAAAATGCGTGTTTTGAAAACTGCATCTATTAAGTACTTTGCACTGATGCACACACAGATCACATTGGCCATGTCTACACTAGCCTCTTTCCTTGAAGGGGCATGGAAATGACGTAGACAAGGGAATATCACTGAGGCATTGCCATGCATATACAGCACCTCATTAGCATAAGAGCAACCCCTCAAATTTCAAAGCTGATAACTTCGAAGCGCTGACAGGCAGTTAAGACGCGGGCACTTTGAAATTGAAAATGAATTGGGAGAAGGGGAATTTTGAAGTTGTGCGAGGATTTTGAACCACCCACATCTAGACTGCCTGTCAGTACTTCAGCGTTAGCAGCTTCAAAATTTGAGGGGCTGCCATTATGCTAGTGAGATGCTGCATATGTACAGCAGCACCTCATTGATATACCCCGGTCTGTGTCATTTCCATGCTCTCTTCAGTGAATGGGGCTAGTGTACACATGGCTATTTATACTTGTCTTTTGCTTAAACAAATTTTATTGTGGTATTGGCAACTCCAAAGTTCAAAAATCATGGTCTTGGCTTAAATTCAAGATTTTTTAAAAAGAAAATGGACGGTGTTTTGTTTGTTTGTTTTTTGTTTGTTTGTTTGGTTTGGTTTCTGAGCCTTTAGAGTGCACTAGAAAGTCATTTGTTTTTAATGAAAAGAGGTGCTGTCCTATAAGTAAGTGACTGTAGAGAGGAAGCCATGTTGGGCAGTTTCAGCAAATCAGAGTGGATAGGGACTCTGATTGAATTAGCGCTGATGTCATACTCCCATTTCTGTATCCCTTCCTTTTCGTTTTTTTGTTTTTGTTTTTGTTTTTTGAAGTTGTGTCTCATGAAATCTTTTGCATTACTACCCTAATAAACGTGTTAGTGTTTAAAATGCTACTGGACTCCTAGTTGTTTTTTTACAAGAATACGGTAATCCCATGAGGTACGTGAGGGTTGTATTCCAGGCAACCCTTGTGTACCTTGAATTCTGCATAAGTCAGGGAGGGCTTGGGGGATGGGTTGGGGCTCTGGGAGGGGGTCAGGGGGCACCTGCAGCCACCACTTCCCTGGGGCTCTGTGTGGGGAGCACCCACACTGCTTCCCTGGGTCTTGGTGCAGCCAGGAGAGGCTGCCTCTCCCGCATCAAAGCTCTCTATCCCATATTTAGGACAGGAAGATATGGTTGCCCTACCACATCCCCATGCATGAGGTGGGGGGGTGAGCTGGGGCCATGGGGTGGTTGAGCCATGGAGGGGGGTTGGGGCCGAGGCATGGGGGGTTGGGGCATGGGGATTGGAGGGGAGCCCCAGTAATGCAGCTGGAGCCCCCTGCTGGGGAAGGTGAGCTGGGGCACACAGGGGGGTCAGCTGGGGCCATGGGTGTGGGGGATCTAGGGGTGTTAAGCCAGCTGGAGGGTTTAATGGGGGTGAACCAGTGTGGCCATCAAGTGGTTCCACTTTGGGAAGCAGGAGGAAGGGGGTTTTAGCCCGCCTCGCTGCCCGTAGGGGTAGGCAGGTAGGTGAGCTAAAAGCCTTCCCCTGCCTTCCCAGACCAGTGCCTATCACTGCTCTAGGAAGGGAGGGGAAGGGGCTCTTAGCCTGCCTGGCTGCCCACAGCAGTGGGAAGCTAGGCAGGCTGACAGCCCAGCAGCTTCACATTGAGTGAAACTTGTGTTAATGTGAGTTATATGCGAAGTGAAGTCACATAAAATGAGGTTTTACTGTACAAATAATTCTGAGCGTTGGCAAGACTGTTTTGCAATGCATTTGCTAATTATCTGAAAGGAGCCATTGAAAATGGGCCTGATTCAAAGTCCATTGAGGTTGAACAAAACATTTCCATTAATTTCAATGCACTTTAGATTCAGATCTTGAGTCTATAAAGTCCACAAGAATACTGAGGTTACATTTTCCCCTTTTGAGTTTCAAATGTTCAATGTACCCTCTCTGTTTTCTGAAAAAAATATTGATTTTTAAAGCCTCTTCTAACAATTATCCTACTCCTTTCTGTATCGTACATCACTCACTGAGCTCACCTCTTAATCTCTCCTTTTTCAAAGAATGAAACTCTAGGTTCTCAATTTTTTTTAACTTGTACCATTAAGCCTCAATTCTGAACGCCTACACAGTAGTGCTTCCATAACATCCTTATTATAATGAAGTGACTGGTATTGCTCAGAATTTTTCAGATGCGGCCTCTGTTATTATTAACTGTACAGGGTTATAATCCTGTCTCTCACATGTTCTTTACAAGTGGTAGTGCTACTGTAGTTGTGCCCCATGGATTTTACCTACCCCTTTTATCTTCTTGACATTCAGCACTGAAGGCTTGATTCTGTGCTGGGTGAAAATTTATCACCAGTTAGGCTCCATTGATTTAAACCGGGGTGTGACAGACTCAAAATATCCTACAATATTTTGGACAAACTTTATTGAATTGAATTAAACATTATTGAACTGTGTTTGGTGCACATTTTATTAAAAAAAAACAATTGTGTATGTCCAGGGGTTTCTTTTCTTTGGAAGGGTAAACAAACAAAAAGCAGGAAGTGACAAGGAAAATTTACTGAAGATACAATATTTTAAGAACACTGAAATTGGCATATATTAATTCAAATTGGATTTTCAAAGAACCAAGAGATAAAGGGTTTTAGGACAAACATCATGATTTTAAACTGTCTCAGGACTTTGTTACTCATTCAGCATATAGACTGGACTTCTGGTGCTAGGTTGGCCCCAATCATTGCTGAAGGATTGGAAGGACTGGAAGGACCAGGTGTCTCTGCATCTTATTCGTTAATAAAGCTGTTGTAAGTAAGAGCATTAGGGTACGTCTACACTAGGAACTAACTTTGAAGTTAACTTTGAAGTTAAGCACTACATCAAAGTAGCCAGCAGAGAGGTGACACGCATTTTCCTTACTTTGAAGGAGCCCAACTTCGAAGTCCTTACTCCATTACTGGGAATACCGTAGTGCCCTGCTTCAAAATCTAACTTTGAAGGAAGGTGTGTGTAGATGCTCTACTTCAAAGCTGCTTCAAAGCAACTTTGAAGTTATTTTTGTAGCATAGACACAGCTTTAGTGACTTTAAAACATATGGGCTATGTCTACACTAGCCAAAAACTTTGAAATGGCCATGCAAATGGCCATTTCGAAGTTTGCTAATGAAGCACTGAAATACATATTCAGCGCCTCATTAGCATGTGGGTGGCTGCAGCACTTCGAAATTGACGCAGCTCGCTGATGCGTGGCTTGTCCAGATGGGGCTCCTTTTCGAAAAGACCCCGCCTCCTTCGAAGTCCCTTTATTCCCATCTGCTCATAGGAATAAGGGACTTCAAAGTAGCCGGGGTCCTTTCAAAAAGGAGCCTCGTCTGGACAAGCCGTGCAGCGGCGAGCCGCGTCAATGTCGAGTGCCACAGCCGCCCGCATGCTAATGAGGTGCTGAATATGTATTTCAGCGTTTCATTATTAAACTTTGAAATAGCCATTTGCATGGCCATTTCGAAGTTTTTGGCTAGTGCAGATATGGCATGACCAGCACTCAGACTATGCAAAAAAGTTAAAAGGTCAAATTTTGGAACTCAGCCTCAGAAAGATTGTTGACTTCTTCCTTAGGCAAAGTCTGGGTAATGGGGTTGACTGTGGTACCTCCTGCTAGTCATGCTAAGAATTAGCTCAGTATATGTGCTGCCTTCTGATGTTTTTGTCCATTGTCTGTTCTGCTCTCTACCATATCTCCGTGGACTCATATCACTCCCTGGACTGTGGCATCCTCTGGCAGACACTGCTCTACACAACTGCCCAACACTTGGTTCTTGCTCCCTTCTGTGGGGAGATATCAGCAGTCTTCATCCCTTATGCCTGCCACCATGGTTAATCACAGCCCCAAAGTCTAGGCCTTTGCATCAGAGGCATGGGGCATCTGTATAGGGCATCAACTATTGTGGCTGGATATGATGCAAGGGAGGAATGGGAGAGGAGGACACAGCCTTGCTCACATCTCTGGATCCTGACTCAGGGACCCTCTAGCAGCAGCCTTGTCCTGTTCTTCTTCACTCCCCTTGACTTCACTTTCTGGTGACCCTTGAACCTTCTCAGCCCTTGTATAAAATACTGCAGCTTGGCTGGTATCAGGATGGAACCTCTCTCTCGCTCTGCTCCCCTGAGCCTGTCCAGCACCATTCTGCCTAATGTGTTTCTCCCTAGGAAAAAGTCCCTCATCCTCACTGGTCAGCGCTCAACTGTCCCTTGCTGTGCTGAGCATCTCTTTATTTCAGGGCTCCCCCAGCAAGTCGCCCTTTCATCATCTCCTTTCTCTGATTGGAGGGATTTGAGCAGGCTTCCTTCAGCCTGCCTTTAAGCCCTCCCCTTGGCACAGTGGGGCAACTGCCCCACTACAGTCTGCTAAATACTTCCATTCTCATCAGCCTGCCTCTAGGGAAGCCATTTACCTTGTGTCTGCATGCAGGGCGAGGATTCACTTGTAAATTTTGCACGAGACCTTTTTTTGCAAAGGCTTTGCTTGCAGTTTCAGGACTGGGCTCACAGCATTTCCATTAGTTTGCCTGCTGCAGAAATCCTTCTTACAGTGTCTGTGCTGGTATGATGATCCTTTAAATCTCTTCCTGAAGAAGGAGTTTACAAGTGCCTAATAGCTTCTTCACAGTCTGTTGGTGCATAATAGCTTTCTGAAGAATTAGATATGCATGCTATAAGCTGCCTAAAATATGAGTAAACTACACAGCAGAATCAGAATCTAGGTATGACTGAAATTGGTTAAGGACAAGCTTGAATCACTAGACACAATCCCAGAATCCTTGAACAGCTGCCTATTTTCTATTACATTTCCACAGATGCCTGCTTCCTGGTGCATATCTCTTCATTCAGTTCCGCAGTATATACTAAGAGATCCAACTTACCTTTTCTTACTCAGCTGATCACGAATTAGATTAAAAAGTCTCCTCTGACTGAATAACATTGATAACACTACTCAGCATAATACACTGTATAAATACGTTTGTGTGTGTGGCATTGGATGGGAGAGAAAGTGGGAGATATTCATTCTCTCTGGGCTTGTCTATACTACCACTTCCTTTGAAGGAAGGATGGTAACTAGGTTGTTGGGGGTTTACTAATGAAGTGCTGCCTGAAGCACTTCATTAACCACATTCCCCCCGCAACAACTCTGAAGTTTTAAACTTCAAAGTACCAGCACGTGTCTAGCCGCGGCTCACCCACCTATACTTCCAAGTGCTGGGGCAACATCAAAGTCCCCTTACTCCTCAAAATTTTGTTATCAGCGTTATCAAAATTTTGAGGAGTAAGGGGCCTTTGAAGTTGCCCCAGCACTCGAAGTACACTTGGGTGAGCCGCAGCTAGACACATGCCAGCACTTTGAAGTTTAAAATTTCGGAGTTGTCGCTTGGGTGGGGGGGGAATTTGCTTACTTCACTTAATGAAGTGCTGTCTATGCATGGCAGCACGTCATTAGTAAACTCCCAACACCCTAATTACCTTCCTTCCTTCGAAGGAAGGTGGTAGTGTAGACACAGCCGCTACGTAGTAATGTGATCAGGCTCTCTGCTTTTATTTTGTCCAATTAAGAAAACAAACTGTAAATCATGACAGTCCTTACTCCTAGGCTATGTCTACACTAGTAATGAACTTCAAAGTTAATTTCAAAGCAAGGGGCTATTTCAAACTAGAGTGTGAAGCATCTGCACACATTTTGTGTTACCTCAAAATTAACTTTGAAGTAAGGGAGCCCAACTTCAAAGTACTTACTCCACTCCTGGGGATGGATTAGTGTCCTATTTTAAAGTTGAACCTTGAAATAAGATATGTGTAGATGCTCTGCAACCACAACTGGGGAGCTTGCAAATAGAAGAGAGTTTCGAGAGGGGAGTTTAGAGGGGGAGTTGAGAGGGGAGCTAGTTCCTTTTGACATTCTCTAAAACTTTCATACAAAAAACTATATCCCAAACTACCACACTGAGTTTGAATGACTGTTTACTTTTTGACTTTTGAATTGATTGCAGGTAAGTTCAATTTCAGTTACTCGGGCATTTGGGACTGTGTGCCTGGGAGGGTTGGAACCTCATTTATCCCTTGTTGTCTTGATTGCCTTTGATCAGCCTCAGGATAAGCATTCCTCTGTGTGACTAATGAGGGGCAGGCTTCAAAAAGACAGAGTCAGAGCAACCAGGGGAGTAAAGCAAACAGCGGGGCTGCAGACAGGGGAGTTTGACAGAGGGAGTGTGAGAGAGGGGATTCACTATGATTAGGAAGACCCACAATACATGTTCCAGCACTGCTCCTGCCTCCCTCACCTGCACCTGTAGTCAGACAGACCTTCTGATGAGGGATGCCTCTACACAGACCCTGCTGTGGTTTTGCAAGGACTGTGACTTGCAATTCCCACCTCTAGAAATCCAGGCTGGGGAGATCATCCAGTGTGGAAGTCATCTTCTGCTAGAAGCTTTCAGGAAGCAGGTGGTGGAGCTACAGGAAGAGGTAGCTAGACTTAGCAGTATTCAGCTCCACTAGCAATTCCTGGACAGTATTCGTGTGGAGACAGCTCAGATAAAGACAGCTGTCCCACCACAAATGAATACTGACATACCATTGGTGGAGGTGGAGGTGGCCTGGGGGGACACTGGCAGCTGGTCACTTCCAGAAGCAAGCAGTGCTCCACTCTTGCTCCTGATCCTCCTACTGTGGTACTGGAAAACTGTCATGCCATTCTGAATATTGGAGATATAGGACTTAAGGAATCATCCCCTGCAGCAGAATCAGAGAAGCCTCATACCCACAAGGCTGGGAGTTCTGCTGCCACCACTATGAGGAAGAAACATAGGGTAGTGGTAGTAGGAAACTCTCTTCTGTCACCCTGACATGTCATCTCAGGAGGTATGCTGCCTGCCAGGAGCCCCATATCTGAGACATTACGGAGGTGTTGTCAAGGATTATCCTGCCTGCTGACTACTACCCCATGCTACTCATCTATGTGAGCACAAATGATACTGCAGGGTGTAACCCTGAGCAGATTAAGCATGACTACAAAGCCCTGGAAGTACGGGTGAAGGAGTTGGGAACACAGTTGGTGTTCTCCTCAATCCTTCCTGTCAAAAGTAGTGGCCCAGGCAGAGATGGGTGCATCCTGGAGGTGGATGCCTGGTTGAGAGGAGGGTGTCACCAGCAGCGCTTTGGCTTCCCCAATCATGGGATGCTGTTCCATGAAGGACTGCTAAGCAAGGATGGAATTTACCTTTTGAGGAAAGGGAAGGATGTATTTGGCTCGAGACTGGCTAACCTAGCGAGGAGGGTTTAAACTAGGTTCGATGGGGAGAGGTGACCAAAGCCCAGAAGTAAGTAAAAAACCTGGAATCCTGGGAGTTGGGCTGGAAATGGGAGGAATCATGGGATATAACAGCAGAGAAAAAAGAAGGACTAGACAGAACTGTGGGGCAAAAGCAAATCAGTATCTCAGATGCTTATATAGAAATGCAAGAAGTATGTGTGGTAAGCAGGAAGAACTTAAAATCCTAACAAACAAACACAACTATGACATAATTGGCAACACGGAAACTTGGTGGAATAATACACATAATTGGAATATTGGTATAGAAAGGTACAACTTGGTCTTGGAGGATAGGCAGAGTGAACAGGGAGGAGGTCTGCCTTATATATCAAAAACGTGCATGCCTGGACTGAGGTGGAGATGGATACAGGAGACAGACATGTTGAGTGTCTCTGGGTTAGGTTAAAAAGGGTAAAAAAGCAAGGGTGGTGTTGTGATCGGGTCTACTAAAGACTACCTAGGCAGGTAGACAAGGTGGATGATACTTTCTCTAAACAATTGACAAAATTATCAAAAACACAGGACTTGGTGGTGATGGGGGACTTGAACTATCCAGACATATGTTGGGAAATTAACTTGGCAAGTGTAGCCAGACATAAACCCCCCATTTGGCTTTTTCTTCTTCTCCCCTCCCCCCCACTGGGAGAGACAGAGAGAGAAATAAGCAGGGGAGACAGGTAGCCTTTGATGTCCTGGGAATGCAGGTGTGCTGTCTCACCCAGCCTCTCTACTATACACAAAACCCAGACAGTGAATGGGCTAGCTAATGGCCGCCCTTCTGGCTGATCTCAGTAATTGACACGCCTTGATCACTTCCCCAGGAAGAACGGGGAACCCCCGCCCATCACCTCCAAAGGTGCCCAATTGTCCACAATTCACAGGTGCGAATTGAGCCTTGCACCTTCCCTGGGAAACCTGGGGTTCAAACATATTCCTCCCAATTGGCCACTTGAAACCAGGAAGAAGCGTACGTGATAAAAGGAGTATAAAGGGGCTTGGCAGACCACCCCCCGCCCCTTTGAGTTTTCAGTCACCTATACCTGCTGGCCAGGTCTGGAATTAACTCCCGAGACTGGGGGTGCCCGGTTTGTATCTACTTCTTCCCGAGGGATTGAGAGAAAGATTCTGGGTCATACCGGATCTGGGAGGCAGGGGTAAGAATTACACCTGTATTACACTTCTTTCCTATAGGAATTGAGGGAAAGACTCTGGTTCCTCCAGGTCTAAGAGGCAGGGGTGAAAATCACACCTGCAACTTGCCTTTCTTGTGTACACTTTACTTGTATTAGTTTAAGCTAGCTAGTTTGTCTAAAACTTTTCTAAAGTTAAATTGTGTTGTTTCCCCTTTAAAAACCACGGGTACTAGCTGTTTTGGGCTATAAACTGCTAAAAACCATTAGCCTGTCACTCAAACCGCGGGAAGCCCTTACCTTGTCTTTAAAACGTGTTTACCCCTTTGATCTATTAGAACACTGCGATCCTCCACTATCTTTTACATAGAACTGTAGACAATCATTATCTTGTCTATCGAACCACAGGGGGTCCTTACCTTACCTTAATTGGCAAGCTATGGTCAGCAATTACCTTCTGTAAACATTAGTAACCACGAGAAAAATCATTATCCTGTCACTCACTCGGCGGCCATCTTGGTTTCATTCATAAATTGAGCGGTCAGTTTAAAACCCCCTTTTACACGTGGCAGCCGCTTCTGTTGTAAAATCGCTGCCAGCGGTTTCCTATTAACTGTTAGTAAAGTTATAAACAAAAATTCACAATTGTGGTACTTTGATCACTTGTCTTAGTTACATTGTTTCCATCTTTGTATAAATAAAATGTAACTGTTAAAGCCTCTCTAAGTGTAATTTTCCTCTTGCTGCTGTACCCGAACTAAACACAAACCAAAGAACCCAGCCTGCCCTGGCTGCTTAGCGTAGCTGCTGGTGTGGCATCACCCCCCTCTGCCCCACCGGACCCTTAGCTGGCACCTGGGCATCGGCTCACAGCAAGGCATCAGCTATCCAGAAAGTTCTTGACTGCATGGATGACATTTTTTATTTCAAAAAGTGGGAAAAGCTACAGGGGGCGGTGTGGGGGGGGGGGAAGCAGTTCTAGAACTGATTTTAAGCAATATGGAGGAACTTGTTAAGAATTTGAAAGTGGAAGGTAGCTTGGGAGAAAGTGACCATGAAATCATAGAGTTCATGGTTCTAAGAAATAATGCAAGGAGAACAGTAAAATAGAGACAACAGAGTTCAGGAAAGCAAATTTGGGTAAACTCAGAGAGCTGGTAGGTAAGGTCCCATGTGAGGCAAGATTAAGAGAAAAAACAACTGAAAAGAGTTGGCAGTTATTCAAAGGGGCATTAATAAAGGGCCCAAAAGCAAGCTATACTGCTGCATAGGAAAGATACAAAATATGGTAGAGGACCGCTTTGGCTTAGCTAGGAGATCTTGCTTGAACTCAAAATCAAAAATGAATCATATAAAAATGGAAATTAGGAGAAATTACAAAAGATTAATGTAAACAAACAATACATGTATGCAGGGGCAAGATTAGAAAGGCCAAGGCACAGAATAAGCTCAAACTACCTAGAAACATAAAGGGCAACAAGAAGTCATTCTACAAATATATTAGAAGCCAGAGGAAGACCAAGGACCTGGTAGGCTCACTGTTCAGTAAGGAGGGAAAAACAATATCAGGAAACTTGGAAATGGCAGAAGTGCTTAATGGTTTCTTTGTTTCAGTCTTCACCAAGAAGGCGGATGCAGAATCACCCAACATAATGCATGCTAGTGGGATGGGGGTAGTTTGAGAGATAAAATACAAAAAGTACAAGTTAAAATTTACTTAGCAAAATTAGAAGTCTGAAAGTCCCCAGCGCCTTATGAAGTGCATCCTAGAATACTTAAGGAGCTGATAAAGGAGGTTTCTGAGCCTTTAGCTATCATCTTTGAAAAGTCCTGGAAGTGGGCAGAGATTCTAGAAGACTGGAAAAGGGCAAACATAGTGCCCATCTATAAAAAGGGAAAAAAAGAACAACCCAGGAAACTATAGACCAGTGACTTTAACTTTTGTGCTGGGAAAGATAAAGGAGAAAGTAATTAAAGAATACATTTATAAACATCTGGAAGAAAGTGAGGCAACAACTAGCATGGATCCATAAAGAACAAATTGTGCCAAACCAATCTGATAACTTTTTTTGACAGGATAACAAGTCTTGTTGATAAGGGAGAAGAGGTGGATGTGGTATACCTAGACTTTAGTAAGGCATGATCTTCTTAACAATAAATTAAGCAAATACAGTTTAGATGGGGCCACTATAAGGTGTGTACACAACTGGCTGGATGAACGTTCTCAGAGAGTAGTTATTAATGGTTCGCAGTCATGCTGGAAGGGCATAACAAGTGGAGTTCTGCAACGATCTGTTTTGGGACCAGTTCTATTCAATATCTTCATCAACAATTTAGATATCGGCATAGAGAATATGTTTATTGAGTTTGCAGATGATACCAAGCTTGTAGGGCTTGCATCTCCTCTGAAGGATAAGCTCATAATTCAAAATGATTTGGACAAACTGGAGAAATGGTCTGAGGTAAGCAGGGTGAAGTTTAATAAGGACGACTGCAAAGTACTGCACTTAGGAAGAAACAATCAGCTTCATACATATAGAATGGGAAGCAGCTGTCTAGGAAAGAGTACTGCTGAAAGGGATGTAGGGGTCACAGTGGACCACAAGCTAAATATGAGTGAAAAATGTGATGGCATTGCAAAAAAAAGCATCCATAATTCTGGGATGCATTAACAGGTATATTGCGAGAAGCTATTCTTCTGATCTACTCAGAGCTCATTAGGCCTCAGTTGGAGTATTGTGTCCAGTTCCGGACACCACATTTCAAGAAAAGTGGAGAAATTGGAGAAGACCAGTGAAAAACAACAGAATAATTAAAGGTCTAGAGAACATGAGCTATGAGGGAAGACTGAAAGAACTGGTCTTGTTTAGTTTAGAAAACAGAATACTTACAGGGGATATTATAGTGGTTTTCAGGTGCCTCAAAGAGGGTTACAAGGAGGATGGAGAAAAATTGTTTTCCTTAGCCTCTGAGGATTGGACAAGGAGCAATGGGCTTAAACTGCAGCAAGAGAGGTTTACATTAGACATTAGGAAAATCTTCCTAACTGTCAGGGTGGTTAAACACTGGAATAAGTTACCTAGGGAGGTTGTGGAGTCTCCATCACTGGAGATACTTAAGAGCAGGTTAGATAGACACCTATTGGGGATGGTCTAGATAGTGTTTGGTCCTGCCAAGAGGGCATTTAACTGGACTCAATGACCTCCTGTGGTCCCTTCCATTTCTAGGGTTCTATGATTCTATGATTCTACTTCAAAATAGTGGGTCCATCATGGTTGCAGCCCTGGAGGAGCCCAGAGATGCTCGGGCCAGCCCACATGGGGGTCTGTGATCACTGCCAGCTACCCAGAAACCCCAGGCAGGAAGCTAAGAGCATGCCATAAGCAGGGGGATAACAAGCTCCCTGCTACACTCCTGATTTCAATGCTGGAGCCATACCACAAATACCCAGCCAGCAACAGCATCAACCAGGAACCCTGTGACCCCCACAGAGCCACCAGCAAGTTCCCCTGAGGGCTCGCAGCAGCTGGGCAAGCTGTGGCAAAAGAGGGGACTATGCTGGACCAAGGTGCAACTGCAGAAGCTCTTCAGACGCAGGTGGAGGGGTAGGAGGGCAACAAGGAGAGCCTGTTCCATGCAGGGGTGTGGCAGCAGAATGCGGATGCATTCGAGCTGTTGGCCAGGAGGCTTGCTGCCTGGCACCCCATCCAGACTGGGGAGTGCATCTGCTTCAAAGTGAAGAAATTGTGGCAGACATACTGCCTGGCAAGGGATACTGCCAGCCACTTGTGGGCATGGCCTGCCCACTGGCCCCATGATGGGGAGCTGCATTGCCTCCTGGGGCTAAAGGAGATGGCCCTGCCAAAGCACTTCATATACACTGCCACTCCCCACCTCCCACAGACCTAGAGGGACCGGGACACAGAGGCTGGGGGCAATGACCAGAGGTTCAGTGATCGGACTCATCATCACCCTCCCCACTGGGACAACCATCCAAGTCTCCGGGACCTGGCATCAGCCAAGGAACAGGGCTTTCGGGATGTCACTGGGCCTGGGGATGCCCCAACCCCCCTTGAACAACCCCACAGTCCACATACCTGGACAAGGGGGCTTCAACCCAGCCTGACCCTCACCATGTGGGAACCCCTCTGCACTTGAGATTTTCCAAGGGGTTCCCTGGGTCATCAGATGCAGGTGGGGGCCAGCAGAGTGGGGACCCCACCCCCCAGGGTCAGGACACAGCATTCAGAGGCTGTCACCCTGTTCCCTTCTGTCTCCACAGGGCTACCATCTAGAAGCTGCTCCAGCTCTGTCTTGGACCAGTCCGCAGCTGCAGAGAGCCAGGAGACTGACTCCAGCCTGCATCTCCTCAGGGCCACCACTGGGCCAGATGCCAACAATGATGGAGGGACAAGGAGGCAGCTGACAACTGGGCAGTCATGAAAAAGATGACCGTTGTGCTCCAGGACTGGCTGGCAATGGAGCAGGAGGTGTGGGTGCGGGTGGCTGACAGCCTAGAAACTCTCACCCAGGCTGTGGCCTCCTGCCTCACCCAACCTCCTGCTCCCTCACCAGCCCCACCTGCAGTGTCCTCACCCCCTGCAGCAGCTCACCTCCCAGCAGACCTGTCCCTGTCCACCCTCTTTGAATTGGCCTGGTGACTCATGGTCAGTGAGGGCACCCCAGCAGTGGTCTCTGTGGCCCCCCATCGCCCCAGCACACTCTGGGGAGGCCAAGCCTACAACACCCCCCCTTGCCCCTACCTCCCCATGGTCCCAGCCCTGTCCCAACCCCACAGTCGGCCCCAAACCCAGGGTGGTAGAGTCAACTGAAGACACTGCAGCACCTAGCCCTTAACCCTGATGGATGTATGAACCATCCCTGACCCCAGCCCCCTCCTCCAAGTTTGATCCCCCACCCCGGCCCCATGTATCCTTCCTCTATGCAGTTTTCTTCTTGTAAATAGGTTCAGTCTTTGTTCTGTTGTTCTGAAAAATCATGTTTATTCTGACAAACCCCAGTAAATGTTACATTCTAACCCTAATCCCAAGTCCCTAGTGTGTGGTGGGGGGAGTGGTCAGTGGTGAGGGAGCAGGAGGGGGGTTATGGTGGGGAGGGTGGCTGGGAGGGTCACTGTGGGCCCTGGGCAAAGGACTCATGCTGGGCCTCCCAGACCCTCACCCCATCCCTTCAGGTCTGGTGACACAGGGCAGCAGATGTCTGCTCATACCCAGTTCACAGGTCCACAGTCCAGCTCTGCATAAAAGGCTCCTGTCTGCTCTCCACAATCTTGTGGAGAGCACAGCTGGTGGCAACCACTGCCAGCATGTTTGGGAGGCTGATATCCAGTAAAACCTCCCCTTTATCCTCCCAAATGCCCGCTCAGCGGTGCTCCTGGCTTGTTTGATGCAGCTGTTCCAAAGGTCTTGGCATGGGGTGGTGCATCCCACATGTGTGGGAGTGTATGTGGCATCAGCCACAACACAGAGGAGCATCATGATGTTCCCCAGTGGGAGCTCATGCAGAGGGACATAGGTGCCATCCTCGATCCAATGTTCCAGCCATGAGTTTCAAAACATCCGGGTGTCATGGGCCTTGCCCAACCATCCCACACACGTCCATGAAGAAGCCCCTTGCATCAGCCAGGGCCTGGACGACCACCAAGTGGTATCCCTTCTTGTTCACATAGGTGTCCCTACTATAGTCCAGGGTCCAAATCATGATGTGTACTTCGTCCATCACACAGAAAAAGCTCAGAAACCCCAGCTCTGCGTACCCAGTAAGGTCAATGTCCAGGTTCCCAATGTTGACGACACAGCAAAGGAGTACATTATTTATTGCTCAGATGACCTGCACGGGGTGGAAGAAAGACATGCCCATGAATGAGAGGCTGAGTGCCCCCCTCCCCAGAAAGGCCCCCTTGCTACCTCCTCATCAGGCCTCCTTCCCACCTCCTCATCAGGCCCCCTTCCCAATCACTGCTTGCTCAGTAGCCCCCTCCCTATGGTAGATCTGTGGCCCGAGCCAGGCTTACCTAGAGCAGGACTGCCCCGACGGTGGCCTTGCCCACCCCAAACTGATGGCTGATGGACCAGTGGCTGCCTGGGGTGTCCAGCTTCCACAACTGTATTGCCACCCTCTTCTGCACAGGGAGCACAGGCCACATTCTTGTGTTGTGGTACTAAAGGACCTGGGTGGGCCAGAGACAGAGTTCCTTGAACATCCACCTGGTCATGCGGAAGTTTCTCAGCCACTGCTTGTCATCCCATTCCTCCAGCTCTAGCTGGTCCCACCATTCCTTGATGGTAGGGAAGGTCCATTGGTTCTGGATCACCAGGAGCTGGGGTGAAGCATCAGGGCCCAACCCAGCATCTGCAGGATGCGGCCAATGTGACCAGTCCTAACATGCTGCTGGTAGACATCAGGAAGCATCATGGCCAGCAGGCTGGCCACAGAGGAGAGGAGACCACCCCCAGGGGAGCAGCTGGTAAGGAATGTTGTCTCCGTATAGCTCTGCTCCCTAGCACATAGTCCGCCCTGCTGCATGCAGCCTGGCAGCCCTGAGAACATGCAGGTTGGGGGATGTTGGGAGGGGTCCATTATGGAAGCAGCTGGCTGTTAGCCCAGAAGGCTTGTTGGCCATGTGGCCCCTGTCTACTTTGTTTCCTGGCCTTTTATTTTGAAATAGTGGCTATTTGTGTGTAGATGTTTCCTTTTGACTTACCAGGACACAATTTCAAAATAAGGGCTCAGGGCTTTGTGTGTGTAGACTGTGACAAAGTCCCTTGTCAGCCCCTGTGGGTCCCTGCACTTCTTGGTGGTTCTCTGTTGCCTCAGAGACTCACAGAGGCCCCTTATCTGCCCAAGCCTTTCCAAAGGCAGGAGTCTCCACTTAGTGAGCCATCCTCATCATAGGCAAGTCCAGAATGGGGAAAATAAAGTCAGTCCCCTTGCAGGTCTGCGCCTGCTCCAGTGGAGTAATCCCTCTGGGGAAGAGTGGGGGGAGTCCGGCCCAGGGTCGCTATGAGGACAAAAGGCAACTGGAAGGGCCTTCACCCCTGTCCCAGAGTAGCAACCTCACCCTGGGCCACTTCACCCACCGCTTCCCTGTGGTACCTTCTCGCTCGCTTGTTCACTCACTCACTCTGCTCTGTCCTGCTCTTGCTCACCTCCTCCTGTGCACCTTCCAAAACCTCCCCCCCTGCTACCAGATGGGGAGCCTTTTATAGGGAATGCAGGGCCCAGCTGACCAATGAGGGCCTGGGCCTAGCCAGAGAACCAAAAAGCATTGGCCCACTATCCAGTATACCATCCTTCTAGAGGGTTCTGAACCTTCCAGGTAGGGGTCTGCCACAAGACACATAACTTCAAAGTCTGTTATCTCAAAGTTCGACTTCAAAATAAACAACTTGAAAGTCAGTGTGTAGTGTAGATACAGACATAATGACAAATATTTCTACATCATCTCCTTATTGTCAGATCATTCACCAGCTTTTGTAAGAAAATTGTGAAGTCAGAAAAAAATAAATTTTACATTAACTGGTATCTTACAGAGCATTCTTTATCATATCACAGCCAAATTTGCTGAGAAAGTTATACTTCTCCCTAACAAACCTATATAATGTGCATCTTGTTCTAGTTTACATGTGTGCACACACACACACACACACACATCTTGAGTTTACTTGGCAATTAGCTGGTGCTTTTACAAGTAATCATATAGAAGAGGAAATGATCCTATCTTGCCACCTGTGTCTACCAATCATTGTCTCATGAATGAATGCAGGGAATGGGTTAACCCTAACAGAGGGCTCTCAGCAGGATGTGGTCAGGTAAGCCGATGGGAGGAAGAGAAACTGTTTTGAACTGAGTAAAAAATACAGTCTGAGGGGTCTTTGTCTGTTTGGCTGATGCAGAGGGGACAGACAGAAATGATTGGTCATAAGCAGCTGTAATAAATCCAGTAAATATCCTGGTCATCTCATAATCAGCCACAGATATGTGAGTAGAGGGTATTGTGTAGTTAGACACAATCAGGTTATGGTTATTTTGAAAATGGCGTGGACTTTTCAGTTGCTTTGATTAATTATTTAATTCTTTCCCCTGAACTCTGCAACTTCTAAGCTGAATCCCAGTGAGGTAATTCTTTGTGCTGCAACTGGCACATTTGAGTTATTTTCTCTCATTTTGTGAATACATTATTTTAAGGCAGTAATTTGATCCCTGTGTCCTGAGAAGGATCTGTGTATATTTATGCCTTAGACTGAAAGATCAGCTATCAGATTACAGATCTTTGTTTCTAAGCTCTCTCCTGAGACATGGCTGAGAGAATGGGGACCCCACAGGGATTCGTTCCAAGTGTGTCTTCCTGGGTTAAAGTTTTTTTTGTTTTTTGTTTTTTCCTTTTTCACCGGGGTGGTGCCAATTACCTCCCAGGGTCAGGAAATCTGTGGCCTTGGGGACATTTTTAAGCAGAGCCTTACAGACTAAGGCATTTTCTAAGGTTTTGCAGGACCCCACTTTCTTCACTTGGAGTGTCAGAGTGGGGAGGCAGCCCTGACAGTCACAAGATAGGAAAGGAGCCATTACTAGGGATGTTTCCCCCTTTCTAAGGTATGACTTCCTTCTGCCCTATAATACAATTACATTATTGATGGTGATCATCAAGCAAAAGTTATTTCACATTCTGCCTGACTGGTTTCATGTTCTTTCTGTTTTCATCTATCTGTGCCCTCAAGCCACCTCCTGCTAATTGTATTTATATTTAGATCAGAGATAATTGTGATTAAGTGACAACACTAGATTAACGCTCATTCTACCTGGAATTGATTGTTGCAATCAGAGCTAAAACTTTTCTGATAAAATTGCATCAGTATGTTTTCTTGATCCAAATACAAACAAAAAAAAACACATTTAATCAAACGTTTCTGAGCACAAGTATCTAGTGCAAAACACTACTAGAACTGTCTTGTCCTTATTTGGGACAAGACTGTAACTTTATACGTGTGCAGGGCAGTGAAATACTCCTTATCTCTCCTCCATGGGCTACTTACAATTAAGATTACAGCAGGGTGCAGAGCACCAGCTTTCAATCAACACTTTCTCTTCCCACACAAGTGGGTGAAGCCTTGATTCCATTCTTCTCCCAGAAAAGCTCCCAGCATAGCTCAACTGATGTGAAGGAACAAGTGATCTACATTAGATAAGGAGATGGTGTAAATCACCCTCACCCCAAACAAAGGGAAAATCAAGTACTGAACGGTAACTCCGAATAATCATTCAGCCATGATCCACTCCTGAGACAGCACAGCTATGTATTACCCTATGCCTTTGGTTCCTGATCTTTTCAGTATCACAGCACACTTCAATGACTAACAATTTTGTGGGACACCCACATTTTTCTGCTGAATTGATTGCTCAGAAACATCACATTTACTAGCATTTATGATAGCTACACTCTTAATAGAGAGGCTTGCAACATAGTAGTTCGTACAACAAGCTAAACAAGGATCATATGCAGTAATATTTCAAATCCACCACAGAATATACAACCTTTGACAGCGAGCACAGCTACATTTTCAAAACATGCTCAAAGTCATGCTAGGGATACTGAGTAAACAAGGAACAGCTAAAAGCAGTTCCCCTCCTCGCCAGCCTGTTGGAGCCAGCATGTTGCATTTAAACCACGTCTCAGTTCCAACAGGCTACCACCCTTCTTTCTTCCCCCCTCCGCACCACTTGCCACAGTAGGGAGTGGGGGTGAGCTCCCTGCCAGCTTACTTGGTCTGGGAAGCAGCCTTTCAGCTGCCTCCTGGTGCAAACAGGCTCCTGCAGGTTCCCCTCATGGTGGCTCTTTGCTTTGCTGCTTGAGCCCCACATGGCACAGGGTCATCCATGGCCCCATGATGCCTTGCAAAGAACCACAGAAAGGGGAAATTTATGAATTTCATGGCTCACTTGGACAGCTCTCATGGCACACAAACAACATTGCCCTATACTGAGGGCCAGTAACAGACACAATTCAACCCTTTGATTGTCAGCTTTAGACATTCTGTCTATCCAGTCTATATTTTACATGGGCCAACACAATGAAGCACCAGTCCTGACTAGAATATTGGGTGGGACCGTGATACAAATAAATAATAAAATAATATTAATTTGTATTGCAATGTTTTCTGTGAATGCCTGTTTTGACATGGATAACATGGTACCTACCTATGTATAATAATATTAAGAAAAAGCTCATTTGCTAATGCTACGTAAAGTTCTGCTCTTTTGTGTAACTGGATGGCCAGTTTATTTCACAATTTTAAATCTATATTTTATGGGTGTCATTGGAATCATAAGACCCTGAGACTTTGCAGGACAAATTACCTTTGTGGGTTTCCACAGGCATGTTAGCAAGAAGAAGGTAATTAGAGAGGGTGTGGGGCCCCTACTGGAAGAGGGAGGTAACCCAGTGACAGATGATGTAAGGAAAGGTGAAGTACTCAATGCTTTCTTTGCCTCTGTCTTCAGGGACAAGGACAGCTCCCAGACTAATGCAATAAGTGATGTACTGTGGGATGAAGGTGGACAGCCTTTGGTGGGGAAAGAACAGGTTAGGAGCTATCTTAAAAAGCTAAACATACATAAATCCATGACCCTGGACCTAATTCATCCGAGGATTCTGAGGTAGTTGGCAGATGTCATTGACGAGCCCTTGGCCATTATCTTTGAAAAGTTGTGGAGATCAGGAGAGATCCCGGATGACTGGAAAAAAAGGCAAACGTAGTGCCCATCTTTAAAAAGGGAAGAAAGATGATCCAGGGAGCTATAGGCTGGTCAGTCTTACATCAGACCCTGGGGAAAAAAAAATTATGGAGGGCTCTTCGAGGAAGTCATTTTGAGGCACTTGGAGGAGGGATAAGTGATCAGGAATAGTCAGCATGGATTCATGAAGGGCAAGTCATGCTTGATCAATCTGATTAGTTTCTAGAATGAGATAACTGTCTCTGTGGATAGGGAAAACATCAATGGATGTGATTTATCTTGAATTTAGCAAAGCTTTTGATATGATCTCCCACAATATTCTTGTTAGCAAGTTAAAGGCATGTGGATTGGATAAATGGACGGTAAGATGGATAGAAAGCTGGCTAGAAGGTTGGGTCCAGCAGGCAGTGATTAACAGCTCGATGTCAGGATGGCGGTCGGTTGCTAGTGGAGTGCGTCAAGGTTCAGTTCTGGGTCCTGTTCTGTTCAACATATTAATTAATGACCTGGATGAGGGGTTGGATTGCACCCTCAGCAAGTTTGCGGATGACACTAAGGTAGGGGGAGAGGTAGATACCCTGCAGGGGAGGGACAGGGTCCAGACTGACATAGACAAATTGGAAGACTGGGCCACAAGAAATCTGATGAGGCTCAATAAGGACAAGTGCAGAGAATGCACTTGGGCCGTAAGAATCCCAAGCACTGTACCAGGCTGTAGTAGTTCTGCAGAAAAGGACCTGGGAGTTGTAGTGGATGAGAGGCTGGACGTGAGTCAACAGTGTGCCATTGTAGCCAAGAAGGCTAATGGCATATTAGGTTGCATCAAGAGGAGCGTTGCCAGTAGATCCAGAGAAGTGATTATTCCTTTTTATTCGGCTTTGGTGAAGCCGCATCTGGAGTACTGTGTCCAGTTCGGGGCCCCCAATTACAGGAAGGATGTGGACCCACTGGACAGGGTCCAGCGGAGGGTGACCAAAATACTTAGGGGGCTGCAGCATATGACCTATGAAGAATGGTTGAAGGAATTGGGTCTGTTTAGTCTGCAGAAGAGAAGACTGAGGGGGGATTTGATAACAACCTTCAACTTACTGAAGAGAGGTTGCAAAGGGGCTGCAGAGAGGCTATTCACATTGGTCACAGATGGCAGAACACGGAACAATGGTTTCAAGTTGCGGTTGGGAAGGTCCAGGTTAAACAGTGGGAAAAAACTTTTTCACTAGGAGGGTGGTGAAGCACTGGAATGGTCTACCTAGGGAAGTAGTGGAGTCTCCATCCTTGGAGGTGTTTAAGTGTGGCCTTGACAAAGCCCTGGCTGGGCTGATCTGATGGGGTTTAGTCCTGCCATGGGCAGGGGGCTGGACTTGATGGCTTCTTAGGTCTTTGCCAGCTCTATTGTTCCATGATTCTATGGTATTGTTAAAATAACATATTAAAGTTACCTTTTTTATTATGATCCAGGAAATAGTCCAAATTTATATTGTTTCACTATTGCCCTGTGTCTGCACGTGTCCCTTACTTTCGAAAGGGGCATGTTAATGAGTGGGTTGAAAATATGCTAGTGAGGTTCTGCAATAAATATGCCGCACCTCATTAGCAGAATGGTGGCCACAGAGATTCAAAAGTGCGGCTTTTTGAATCACTTGCTGCCCATGGAGACGGGACCTTCCAAAAGGACACCGCCAGTTTTCGAAAGCCCTTCTTCTGATCACCAGATAGGAAGATGGGCTCTCAAAAACTGTGGGGGGTCCTTTTGGAAGGTCCCATCTCCACAGGTGGCGCACGATTCGAAAAGCTGCACTTTTGAATCTCTGTGGCCACCATTCTGCTAATGAGGTGCGGCATATTCATTGCAGTGCCTCATTAGCATCTTTTGAACCCACTCATTAACATGCTCCCTTCAAAAGGAAGAGTCATGTGTAGACCCAGCCTTGGTGTTTGGCACAAAACTCAAATCACAGACTATATACAATGCCCCTTGCTACCCATAGTCTGGGCTTTCTTCAATAAATCTTCAAGAACATGTCTTACAATTATCATTCAAAAACAAAAAATAAACAAAACAAAACCACCTATTCATTCCTTTACACCTACATTTTTGACTTGATGGAATGTTTATTCTTTCAAATGCTTGTGGCATATGGATATTTCCAGAGATTCTAAAATTCTGAGTTTTCTAGCACAACATTTGCCTAAGAATATGTATTTGTCACATATCTCAAGGGGACACAAGGTGACTGATTATCATTTACATCAACATGGAAATGTAAAGGGGTCATTAATTTGCCATGTATTGTAAATCAGAATCATTCTTAAAATGCATACCTTATCAAGAGACTCAATGTAAACTTGATATAATTAAGTCTGAATTTGATCAATGACTTTTTATTTGTCCCTTTAAAATATATAGCTTGGTGGAACACTGACGAAAATACAAAATTCTCTCTAATGCATGGCAAAAATATTTACAGATTTTCAAGAATGACTTTACCTTCTAAACTTGAAACTTCTTGTCTACGCAATTGAGAATTAATTCCTGTAAGAGATTAAAGCAAAACTCAATGCAATGTGCGGTGACATTAGTTGAGAAACTCCCATTGACTTCAATAGGCTTTGCATCAGTATTGTTCTCATCATCTGTGTTTCAGAGGCGAGGCCATCATTTCCCAGATGACATTCTAAAAATGGCTCCTTTTTTGAAGAAACTACTTAAGAAGATACTACTTATTACGCCAATTCCAATAATAAAGCCTGGCTGTGCTTCAGAAGACATTTCTTTCTCCACAAGTTTTTAGCAGTTTGTGCTAAACAATCTATCTCACATGGATGGAGGCAAAGTTCTCCAAGACGCTTCTCTACTTGTCCCCTGGAGATTTCTTAGAGCCAGCCCAGTCAGTAGTGAATGCTCAGTGGAGGAAAAGAGAGTCAGGTTTGTTTGTTTGTTTTAATGTATCCAGTTGGACTTAGAAACATTTTGGGAACCACAGTTTCCATTCAGACTCTTACCCTCATCTCAGCCTAAGAATTATGGGAATGTAGCATGGGGGTGGGAGAGAGAGAAGTTCTCAGGTCTTTGTGAATGTCTAGCCATCACTCCAATACCTATGCTTCCATTACCTGACTAATTCCTTCTCCCCTCCCCAACCTTACAGAATATTAACCCTCTTGTACTTTGACCTGATTTGTTCTGCTTTGAGCAACAGCTTCTCAGTATATTTTAGCATGCCTATTCACAGAGAAAAGCCTCTCCCTCTGTTAGCTGAAGCCTGAACTTATTAGGATTAATTAGCTTGTGTGTACAATATTTAGGACATGTAAAGAGCCATGTCTTTAAGTGCTAAAAATTCTTTAGATTATAATTTATTAAAAGTCCCCAAATGCTCTTGGGAAAGATAAACAGGTATCTTACAGTAAGCCTAGAGGGAATTTTATTTCATGGAAACAATGAAGTTTTCAGTCCTGAAATTGACTGGCCTTGATGCTGCAGGGCAGAGGAGGTGGATGAGACACTTTGCACCTTCTCCTCACCCAAAGAGAGAGGAAATTAACTGAGAGAGAGCCAGAGAACTGGCTGGGTGCAAACAAAGAAACAGACTGTTTCATTTTCTCTATCTTGCTGGGCACCGCTCACTTACACCAAAAAGGGCTTTTGAAGCACATTTTCTTCTGCTATGCCCTGTAAATCTGCACCACCCTCCCACTTCAGTCCAATGGTTAATAGCCACAGGTTAGCTAATAATAGTTGATGATTTACAAAATTATATTTTTAAACAGTAAAACACAATTTCTAAACAACAATAAAACCCCAAAGAAATGCAGGACACAGTCTTCCAAATAGTTCTCTGCAGGTGAGCCAAAGCATTTCTGAAGAATCCTTTTGAACTCACTGGTGCTCTGCATAGGTGTGATTTTCCAGGCTGATGCCATCTTTCTTCTTTACAGTCCTATTTCTGACTGTAAAGGAACTGTGCACAGAGATAGCCTATGCTAAATCATCCTGGACTAGCTCTTCAGTTGGCATAAATGAGAATAGTTGTTAGAGCTCTGATGGATATGAGCTGAGGATACGTGTGATTATCTATTATTAACACCTCCTTCCAAGTTCTTTGGGAGTGGTGCAAGTTATCAAATATTTGAAAACTCTCTCAGTAGGGCCTTGACCATAGTGTAAATAAATAACCGTAATGCCATGGACTGAAATGAATCTCCTCCAGTTTAAGTTGCAAGAGGAACTGGCCCATATCATAATTGACAGAGCTGGTTACAAACTGGAATTTCTGTTCCAAAAGAAATTCTTACAATTCAGAAGCTACTTTTGTTCCAAGTTGGGTAACAAACCAAAATTTTGACATTTTCCATGAAACTGAAACTCTGAAAAAATTCTGCACTGAAATGAACAAATTTTGTTTTGGTACCATTAACTCATTTTATTTAGACAACAGTGAAACAATATAAACAATATAAAATGGATCAAATACAACATTCATGTTCATGTTCATGTTGAAATACCATATGATTTATTTTTATGCTTTTGATAAAGTCAAAAATTCATTTTGATTCTGTCTAAAATTTCTTTTTTTCAAGCCTGTTTCTGCATAATTTGGTTTCAATGAAGGTCCATTCTGCACTGAAGATATTACTGCCTGCTCTACTGTTTGATTTTCCAGTTATATTTTAGAAAACCAGAAGATGAAGATACAGGACTCTTCAAAGACATTGGAATTTACACTGTTTTTCTATCACATGCAACACCTGAAGTTTCAACTACTTAGTCTTTTTATATTCATTTCTGCTGCTTCTGCCACCCGCCTCCATCACCTGCCCCAGGTAATCCTTCCCGTTCCTGGGCCAAGTGGGAGGTGAGGAGTCCTTGGGCCGAGTAGGGGGCAGTGGGGAACTTCAGGCCAAGCCAAGCAGGGGGAGTGATCACAGGCTGAGAATGGGTGGGTGTTTGGGCTGAGCTGGAAACTGGGGGAGGGGGGATGTTGGAGCATTGCGAGGGGAGGGTTCAAACTGAGCAGTAGAAGGTGGGGGTCTTTGGGCCAAGCAGGGTACTGGGTTGTTCAGGTGGTTGATGGGGGGAACCAAACTCAGGGTGACTGGAGGGAGAGAAGAGGGGGCATGGACAGCTAGAAAACCAGGGATGGGGGTGAAGTACAGGGTTCCTTGTGAGGAGGGTGGCTCACATGTCCAAAAAAACAGGACATACTCCCTCCCCCATAAATTCCTGTGCGTATGGGCCAGCTATTCTGTGAAGTTTAGAGTAATGGGTGTCTGGTGAACATAGACGTTAATGTAGCAAGGCAAGGCAGTTGAGAGCTGAGTTGGTAGCGTAAGGAAGAGAAGCATGTGGTGTTCTAATATGACAGCATTGCCATCATCTGTAGCTGAAGTTCTGGGGTTGCAATAGGTCAGCTGTGAAATATTATTTCTATACATCAAGAAATGAAGGGTTATCTATTATTAAAAAGGTTATATTTAGCCACAGCATACTCATAATTGTAAGCATTGTACTTTGGCATACAGTATGGATTTAAATAGCGTAGTTAATATAGTCATTGTACTTACAAAGGCTACGGTGTCTGAGAACTAGAGGAGTCTGGCTTTACCAGCTCCAGAAACACTACATTGATTCTGAATTTGATTTCATTTATTATCAAGTTACTACAGCAATTTGCTCTCTTTGATAGGCAAAGATAATTTGATCAACAGCTGATTATCAAAGTAAGGAAATGTTTCCTCCTTTCTACTCTGGAAACCTGGTAGTATACTAATACTCTTTACCTAGAGTGATTGACAGTCCTTCAGTCAATCTCAACCAAAGATGTTGCCCGGCCCTCATATTGTCTAATAAATATTTTATGGAACTTGGAAGACAGGGAACAGATCCTGAACTTATCTCTACTTGTGTGGTATGGAACAGTTGTACTGACTTCACTGGGGTTGCTTCAGATACATAACAAAGATCAATCCGAAATTAAAATCTAGCTGTGGAGCCCAGCAGCTACTCTGTCCGAACTTTCTTTAGCGTTCACCTAAGGTTGTTTATGTGATGGAGTGTGTGTGTGTTATGGGTTCACTATCTCAGGACCAAAGGTTTTAAATCTGTTTCATGACACTCCCTCGCTGCTGAGCATTTTGTCCATTTTCATCCTTCCCCCATCGCACTCATCCATATAATAAAAAAGGCAGAAAAGTTCTAATACATAATGTTAAATACAACATATAATGGCACGTAATGTTAGATACATGTATTTTATCAACAACAGTGGTGTGTCATGACATTTTCAAAACAGACATGAAATTCTCTGATATGCATGCCTCAATGGAGACATTTATGCTTACACTGTATTCGTCAGCCAGCTGTTCACCTCCTTCCCATGATGTGCTGACTAGTGAAGCAATCTGGGAGCTAACCTTGTCTGTAAAGGCAAACGGGGGAGGGAGGGGAACAGTACTTTGAGAAGTTTTAATTAAAAATAAGTAACATTCAAGGAAATGTGTTTCACTGTAACCTGACCAGTGAATCAGGAGATAGTGGTAATTGGTGAAAAGTACAATAGTGTTAAGATGTTATCTTTGATTTAATTATCTTGAAATTCAGAATCTTTATTAAAAAAAGAACCAAAAATCCACATTATGAAATTTAAAACAAGATACTGACAAAAATTGCATTAGGCTGCTAAAATAATCTGGTTGTACAGGAGGCTTGTTCCCTAGTTTAAAAGGCCATTTCCGCTCACCTGCTCATCTTGACCTTTTTCATTCTCTCTCTTTTTTTTGAACTGGTACTTGAGTTGGCACACCGAAACTGAAACTTTATGAAAGTGTAGTCCCAACTTTTGAAACAAAAGAACAAAACAAAATCCAGGCTACTTTCTTATAAACTTTGACTCATGTAAATGTATGACTGGATGAGGCCTTGAGAAGTGACTATGTCTAGAACCTGAACTGCAGCAGAACTGGGTAAACCACATTTAGTAAACCTGGACCATCCCTTAATTATAATTATTTAGTGATTTTTTTAAAGCACTGTGAATTGAATATATGTGGATCTCTGTTCGTGCGTAATGCCTAAGATGTAATGGTTAGTTTCGAGTCACTGGGCATTATTTATGTTCCCTGACTGGGTTAATGCACAAGAACTTCTGTTGGGAATACTCATGCTTGTAAGTATAAAATTGGAGTCCTGCTAATATTCATTGATGCAGCTTTGAGAGTTGCTTTCCATGGAACATCATATCAGTAATATAGATCTCTCAAGAAAAACAAAAAATACAAACTTAGCCAAAAGGCTTGCATTTTTAAGATATAAATGAAACATAATAGAAATGTTTTGCCTGTATTGCTAGCATTAAGTAGAAGAAGAAGAGATCTGCATTAGGTGTGATAAAAGGAAAGGCTCAAATGAGTGATGCAGAACCCTCTGCAAAGTAAATATTGCATGCAATACATGGATATTCATCTTATTAATGGTTTGGAAAGAAGTGCTGCTTCAAAATTGTGCTGAAGTGGTTCACATCATAATTTAATTACTTCTAAAACTCTTTGCAACGTTAATGCTAGGAAAACTCAGACATTCTGGAACTACAGTGCAGGCTCAGTTATTTGGCCCCTGGATAACTGGCACAACGATTGCCCTAATAAGTCATGTAGGTAAGGTTCTGAGGATGATGCTGACTAAGAGGTTAAGATCACAGATAGAAGAACATATAGCAGACAAGCAAGTGGGATTCAGAAAAGGTAGAAATACCATACAGCAGATATTGGAACTAAGACTAATAGTGGAGAAAGCTCGACAAAAGAACAAAAACGTATACTCTGTCTTCGTCGCTTATCAAAAGGCATTTGACAATATAGATCAGAAAGTGACTTGGGTGGTTTTGGAGTCATACGGAGTGGATATCAGACTGGTATGGTTGTTGAAGGATATCAGTGATAATGTGGAGGCAGCAGTGAGAACATGCGGGGAGTTGGGAAGTTGGTTCAAAACAAGTAGAGGTACGAGACAAGGAGATCCAATACTGCCAAGTATCTTCATCGCACATGTGGACAGAGCAATGGACAAGATCAAAGAAGAGGTAGAAGGGATATCTGTGCACGGGAAAAGAATTAACAACTTGAGGTTTGCGGATGATATAGTTATCATTGAGGAAGATGAGGAGAAACTAGCGAAAACGGTGCAGGTGTTAAATGAGAAGGGGAAGGGGTACAGACTGATTATGAACATTGATAAAACAAAACCAATGGTATTTGGAGATAAGGATATAGGAAGGAAGATCAGTGTCTATGGTAATGAACTAGAAAATGTAGAGAAGTTCACATATCTGGGAAGCAACATAACGTATGATCTAGACTGTAAGAAGAAAATAACAACTAGAGTAGCGAAAGCAAGAGTGAGTTTGAAGGCGATGGATAAGATCTGGAAAAGCAAAGCAATTAGCTTAAGAATGAAGCCGGGCATCTTGAAAACGTGTGCATGGAAACTGTTTAAAGACACCATACTAGAGGCCCAACTTAAATGTATACCCCAAATAAAAAAACACAGTAAGAGACCTAACAAAGAACCACCATGGCTAAACAGCCATGTTAAAAAGGCAGTGAGAGAGAAAAGGGCAGCTTTTAAAAAGTGGAAGTCAAATCCTAGTGAGGAAAATAGAAAGGAACATAAACACTCCCAAATTAACTGTCATAATGTAGTAAGAAAAGCCAAAAAAGAGTTTGAGGAACAGCTAGCCAAAAATTCAAAAAACAATAGTAAAATGTTTTTTAAATACATTAGAAGCAGGAAGCCTGCTAAAAAAGCAGTGGGGCCCTTGGATGATAAAGATATAAAAGGAGCGATCAAGGAAGACAGTGCCATTGCGGAGCGATTAAATGATTTCTTTGCTTCAGTCTTCACGGCTGAAGATGTTACAGAGGTTCCTAAATCTGAGCCACCCTTTTTAGGCAACAAATCTGAGGAACTCACTCAGATTGAAGTGACATTAGAGGAGGTTTTGGAATTAATTGATAAGCTGAATAGTAACAAGTCTCCAGGACCAGACGGCATTCACCCAAGGGTTCTGAAAGAACTCAAATGTGAAATTGCAGAGTTATTAACAGTGGTTTGTAACCTATCCTTTAAATCCACTTTGGTACCAAATGACTGGAAGACGGCCAATATAACACCAATATTTAAAAAAGGCTCTAGAGGAGATCCTGGCAATTATAGACCGATAAGTTTAACATCAGTACCAGGCAAATTAGTAGAAACACTAGTAAAGAGTAAAATTGCAAGGCACATAGAAGAGCACGAATTGTTGGGCAAAAGTCAGCATGGTTTCTGCAGAGGGAAGTCGTGTCTGTCTAATCTATTAGAATTCTTTGAAGGGGTTAATAAACATGCGGACAAGGGGCACCCAGTGGACATAATATACCTAGATTTCCAGAAAGCCTTTGACACGGTCCCACACCAAAGGCTTTTATGTAAATTAGGTGGTCATGGGATAGGAGGAAAGGTCCTTTCATGGATCGGGAATTGGTTAAAAGACAGAAAACAAAGGGTTGGAATAAATGGTAAATTTTCACAATGGAGGGGGGTAACTAGTGGTGTTCCCCAGGGCTCAGTCCTGGGACCGATCCTGTTCAACTTGTTCATCAATGATCTAGAAAATGAGGTAAGCAGTGAGGTGGCAAAGTTTGCAGATGACACCAAGTTGTTCAGGACAGTCAAAAGCAAAAGGGATTGTGAAGAACTACAAAAAGATCTCAGCAAACTGAGTGATTGGGCAGCAAAATGGCAAATGAAATTTAATGTGGGTAAGTGTAAGGTAATGCATGTTGGAAAAAATAACCCAAATTACACGTACTACATGATGGGGTCAAATTTAGCTACGACAGATCAGGAAACGGATCTTGGAGTTATAGTGGATAGTTCTCTGAAGACATCCACGCAGTGTGCAGCGGCAGTTAGTAAGGCAAATAGGATGTTAGGAATTATTAAAAAAGGGATCGATAATAAGACAAAAGATATCATACTTCCCCTATATAAAACTATGGTACGCCCACATCTCGAGTACTGCGTGCAGATGTGGTCTCCTCACCTCAAAAAAGATATATTGGCATTAGAAAAGGTTCAGAAAAGGGCGACTAAGATGATTAGGGGCTTGGAAAGGGTCCCATATGGGGAGAGGCTAGAGAGACTGGGACTTTTCAGTTTGGAAAAAAGGCGATTGAGGGGCGATATGATAGAGGTATATAAAATCATGAATGGTGTGGAGAAAGTGAATATAGAAAAATTATTTACCTTTTCCCATAATACAAGAACTAGGGGACACCAAATGAAATTGATGGGTAGTAGGTTCAAAACTAATAAAAGGAAATTTTTCTTCACACAGCGCACAGTCAACCTGTGGAACTCCTTGCCTGAGGAGGCTGTGAAGGCCAGGACTCTATTAGGGTTTAAAAAAGAGCTTGATAAATTTTTGCAGGTTAGGTCCATAAATGGCTATTAGCCAGGGATAAAGTATGGTGCCCTAGCCTTCATAACAAGGGCAGGAGATGGATGGCAGGAGATAAATCACTTGATCATTGTCTTCTGTTCTCCTTCTCTGGGGCACCTGGCATTGGCCACCGTCGGCAGATGGGATGCTGGGCTTGATGGACCTTTGGTCTGACCCAGTATGGCCGTTCTTATGTTCTTATGTTCTTATGTTCTTATGTGTGTATTCGGCAGCATGTTGTACGGATGTGAGACATGGTTGATAACGAAAGATTGGAAAAGAAGAATATTGGAGTTCAAAAGGAGTTGTTATAGAAAGATTCTGAGAATGGGATGGATGCAGAAGGTCACCAATGAGGAATTATATAGGAAGATACAGCCGAAAGAGAAGCGTCTGCAGAATGTTATAAAACAGAAGCTACAACTATTTGGGCATATTTGCAGAATGAATGATGAATGAAAAATCAAGACCCTGGTATTCAGCATAATGGATGGTTCAAATAGGAGAGGGAGACCCCACAGAGATAAATGATGTAGTAGACTGGTGCAGAGCTAGTCTACAGAAACTAAGCCACTCTGCACTGGACAGGGAAAGATGGAAGGAAATAGTGAGAGAGGCATCAGACACCAATTGGCACTGAGCCCACAGTTGATGATGATGATGATGGTGATGATCATGCCATCAGCCATGGACCCAGTTATACAGCCAGGGACAAGGTTTATTTATTTGCCTGCTGCCCTATGTCTGGTTACCCAGCTGGAGCCGGCTGACCGGGGGCCAGTGGAGCTGGGCCACCCGCCCTGCTTCACTATACGGCATATTTGAACATCCAGCACCTCCAGTTCCTGCAGCTGCCGGAGAATAGAAATGGAATTGTATATGTAACTGTATATGAATTGGAATTTGAATGGTGAATCCCAAATTTTTAGCATCGGTCACAAGACTGCACTGGCAGAGAACAGTAGGATATGCATCAGTGAAAAGTAGGGTGTGTCTATATTACAGAGTGTGCCTATGCAAGACAAGGAAAGGTTGTGGGAAGAGGAGGAGGCAGCAGCCAGTCTCCAGCTGCACCTTGCTGCTGGTGATGTTTGTCATCCTCCCCACCGCCACCCGTCAGATACTTTTTCTAAAGCTGGGAAAGGTTCTGGCAGTTCTCTACAGTAGATTCATCTCCTGCAGAGGGGAAAGGCTCTGCCAGCTCCATGTTTTGAAATACTTCCATTTTCTCTCTCTCTGTATTTGTGTAGCAATCTAGAGAAAAGAATAAATGAGAATGATAGTATTACCCAATACTTCAAATCAAGTAGAAGCACTTTCCATTTGGAAGAACTGATTATCTGAATTCTGTAAGGCGGATACATTTCTAGAAAATAATGTGACATAGAGTGACCTCAGATGCAAAATTAATCATGTTGCATGTGGATAGTTGGCAATTGACTTGCTTAAAACACCTCTCAGGTTTTAGACTTCTCTAGTAAACAGTTTTGTATTATTTTCTTTTGTGCTGTTCAGGATGTTTTATAGAATTCTGCCACATCAGGGACCCATGCTGAAGCTGTTTGTTGATTATTAACTATTAACTGTTATTTGAGACCAAAAACATTTATCATTATTTTTCTATCACATAACTGAAATAGTCATTAGCTTCACTGACTTTGCGATGATCTGTAACATTGTTTTGTTAGTTCAAGTTGTACCTAACTCATCCTGCACCCTCAGGACCTGAGTGGTCCAGAACAAGGGGATTTGCTGAATGAGGGGAGGTCAGGATCCCAACCTGCCTGGAAAGTGGGGGCATGTCTGCAGGATTTTCTGAAGGACTGCTGGGCTCCACTGCCCTGGACAGGTTCCCTGCTGCTGTGGGGCTGTCAGCGGGCCTCTGCACCCCAGCCAGCTCCACACTGCAGGAATGCCAGGCTCTCCTGGCCTGGTTGGGGGTCCCCAAAGCTGAAGAGCTGTCAGAGCGGCTCTGGGTCTCCTGGTGGGGGTCCAACTGGTGCTGGGCTCCCCATAGAGGGGCTACCCAACCCCAGTCAGATTCCCAGTATTCCTGACCTGGAACCCTGCCCCTGGCTGCCCATGGGCTCCCCAGACCATGTTGCCAATGGAGCTCCCTGAAACCAGCAAAGATCCACTTTGCCCCAGATAGCTGGAGTTCTCTGGTCCAGCAACATCCATGGTCCTGCCAGATGAGGGATGTTGCTTGATCAGAGAGTTTCAACCTGCACTTGTACTAAGCATACTTGGTCACAAGCCTGCTTTGACACCAGGCCATATAAAACAAGTATCAGGGACTGGCCAGTTTCTATGTGCCTTATTAGACAACACAAGCCTCATCATAGCATGCGCCTTGTAAACCCAGAATTGTGAGTTCAGTCCCTGAGGGGGGCCTTTCAAGGATCTAGGGCAGGTTAGATTATTTAAAACAGAAACAACAACAGTCAAGGATGGTGATAGGTCCTACTGAGAGTGCTGGGACTGGATTCAATGATCTCTCATGGTCTCCTGAAATTCTATAACATATTATCATTTTTTTATTTGACATTAATTAACTTCTAACATTGGCAATATTTTTTAGTTCCTATTCACAACAACAATTTTAAAAAAATAATTTTTAGGTAATGCTTGGATGCGCTTTTCCCATTTGTGTGTAAAACTTTATTTTTCCATCTCTGCAGGTTTCAGAAACACAGGTTACTATGTCAGAGATGTCAAATAGTCTGATTGGCTAATGAATATTTTTACGTGTGCAGCTCTTTCATTGCCACATAAGTCAGAACTTGTTAAAAGCAAAGAAACAAAAAAAAAAAGATTTAATTTGCCGCTAGTCTTTCCCACTAACCAAGCACACAGGATCATCGAACAGAGCACGAATAAAACTAACCTGTGTAAAAATTCTCTGAGTTTATGCCAGCAGTTCGCATTGTCATCGCCCAGGATGCAGCATCAAAGCTATAGCATACAGGGCTGGCCACTAGGGTTTCCCACCAGTACCATCATATCTTGAGGTAAAATTCTAAGCTATTTGCAATTCATCTTGCATCATTAGAGATGGTATAGTTTTCAACACCATTTGTATTGTTCTATAAACCACAAGTTATCAAACAATAGAGAGAATCTGTATTCCAGGAAAAAATGTAGATTGTAATATGAAGAATATAATTTCCAAACCCAATAAAAAGATACAAATCTTCAGCAAAGAAGCATATTTTTCTATTCAACATTATCTATCCTCTTGTTTATTTCAGCACTGAAAATATCTTATTTGCATTTATTAGAATAGTTGAAGGTGTACCACTGATTTCCTTACTGTGGATGCCTCCCGAAAGACATGAAAGCACTGGATTTGGCCTTTTCTATCATGCAATATGTGTATATTTTGTATGTCACTGAAATCTCTGCGCCAACCCCTGCTCATTTTTCACACATGGGCTGTCCATATTAAAGTGAACAGTCTCTGACTTCTTGGTGCGTTCTGACTGTAATGGGCGTGCTCATAGGAGTTAGGGTTTGTGAAACTGAACTTTCTGATACCATTAACTTTTCCTTATTTTCTCACTCATTTTCTTTTTATAGAAAAATCCTGTAAAATTTAATTGAGATTCCTTAGAGTTGGATTCGCATTACACTAAGGCTGTGTCTATACTAGCTCCTGACTTCGAAGGGAGCATGGTAATTAGGGTGTCAGGAGAATATTAATGAAGCACTGCGCTGCATATGCAGCACTTTATTAAGCTAATTGTCCCCCATGGCAACTTCAAAGTGTTAAACATCGAAGTGCCTGCTTGCGTGTAGTTGAGGCTAATCCGCCGGTACTTTGAAGTGCTTGGGCAACTTTTAAGTTCCTTTACTTCTGGTAATTCAAAATGCCTGGGCAACTTCGAAGTCGTTTTACTCCTCAAAACACTCAGGCACTTCGAAGTACCAGTGGGTGAGCTGCAGCTACACGTGAGCCGGCACATCAAAGTTTAAAACTTCGAAGTTGCCAAGGGGAAGAATTAGCTTAATGAAGTGCTGCATATGCACCGCAGCACTTCACTAATAATCTCCCAACACCCTGCTTACCATGTTGCCTTCAAAGTAGGGAGCTAGTGTAGATACAGTCTAAGATTTCTTTATGTCAGACTGAAGTGTAAATGAGAATCTGGACTTAAGCCATCAGGGATCTATAGAAATTATTTTTAAAATATACAATTGTTAGTAGAAAAGGACATTATTTCTTTATGTTTTTGAGCTTTTCTATGGAATTTTACAGCTAATTTTTTAAGAGTTGCAAAAAAACTTATTTTTTATTAAGTTCTTTGGTACTTTTCCAAAAGCTTTGTCTCAAAAGCTTGATCAGTGTTTGGAGTTAGAAAACAAGTTGAAGCGGGGAAAAACACAGCATGACGAATGGTACTTCTAATATAGGTGATTATGTGTTTCTTCTTTATACATATATTGTTTCATGACTGAAAATTCTGCAATTACAAGTATTATAGATATTTTTCCACAGATATTAGGAGAGTTGAGTTGCTAGATTTTAATTATTTAATAAGGCCAAAAATAAAATTAAACTGAAAATTTAGGGAGTCATCAAAATGAAGTTATTATTAATATCATTATGTATTTTAGAATTCATTAAAAACTACTCTGTAGCTTGCTAAAAGTTTAGTACATGGTAGCTTTGCGTCAAAGCTCTAGTCCTGAAATAGCTGTGGAGCAGAAGAAGTTTGGCAGTGCCTCAGTGCTGAAAGGGACTGACACAGCTGAAGAGATTGCTCCCTGCTGTCAAAATAGAATAGGTCAGGAGGATCTTTCTAAATGAAGAAAAGATTAAAAGATTTTTTTGTCTAAAAAAAAAATAGAAAGACCACAGCATTTGTTACAAGCTACAATGGTTTCAAAATCCATAAGGGTCTACCACAAGAGTATCTGGAGCAATTTTTGAAAACAGGCTGGTTCATTGAATTAGCTTTTTCAGAATTGAAAACTGGGTATTACCCTAACATCAGTTAGAATCTGAGGTGATATCTCATTAAACAAGAAGATGGTAACGGACACAGCACTCCTTCCTTTTAATTTTCTGTAGCACAGAAAGTGTGGTCCAGGAACTTTTCCTTCACCAACAAAAGCCCATTAAGGAAAAACGTTGCCTCTCCCACTGATTACTCATCCTGATGGTGACTTTCAAATTAGCATTTAATGGTGCGGAGAAATGCAGAGATTAAAAACAATCCCTTCCTGATGCAGAGCCTGAAATGAAACCAAGAGCTGCAAACAGGTCTATATATAAAAGTAAAAAATCACATTGACACTGAATGGATCTTTGCTTCGCTGCCATTTCAGACAATGGTCTGAGAAGACTACTTAGTTCCAGTTCCATCTGCCAGCACATTAAGTGATACACACAAAAACATCCTGTATCCCACGCAGATATTGTCTGTATCAAGAGACTGATATTATTGCAGGGTTTGATACTTTTGATATCTAGAAAATTCTTCAAAGAAACTCACAGGAAGACGTGTTCTAAGTCCAAAATCACATGCAAATAGAACATCTATAATTCAGTTGTGTTGGAAACAAAAGTCTGGACTCCATGTATGAAGAAGCAGGGAAGTTTATTATGCACAGCGCTGGAGGAGTGCCACTTTGCTTATTAGGCTCAGTGGGCACCATAAGCAATTAGTTACAATTGATTATATGGGCGTAAAGAAGCGACAGCATGGGAGAGCCTAAACCCCTGATAGGCTAGCAGTAAGACAAAATGAGTACACGAAGCCAATAAACTAACAGATTACACAAATAAATCTGCTCATAGCTCAAATACCATTTATCTAATACACAGACACTACTTCTTAACGGCTTAATTAAACAATGCACATGTGGAATTCCAATCAGAAGGTCAAGGGAGTGATGGTGATTCTTTCCAGATAAGTATGATCCAGTAATGCGTATCTAAGCAAAAAAGCAAAGGTAACCAGCAAGCATACTGGGCTTGCTATACTTTGTTTAAATCTCTAAGTGTGGGCTGACAATAGTGGGAGGTGTTTGGGTAGAGAGATAGATGATGTTCTTCTAGCCTGGTTCTGAGTCCTTGAATGTAGCTGCTGCAGGGGTAGTTCTCTCTTTGTCAGACTGTAAGACACTGCTTCTGTTTGCAGCCTTGTTGAGGCCTGTAATGTATGATAAAGGGCAGAGAGAGCGACTGTTACTGCCTATGAACCATGATACATGTTGGCTACGTCTACACTAGCCCAAAACTGCGAAATGGCCATGCAAGTGGCCATTTCAAAGTTTACTAATGAAGCGCTGAAATACGTATTCAGTGCCTCAATAGCATGTGGGCGGCCGCGGCGCTTCGAAATTGACGTGGCTCGCCGCTGTGCGGCTTGTCCAGATGGGGCTCATTTTTGAAAGGACCCCGCCTACTTCGAAGTCCCCTTATTCCCATCTGCTCATAGGAATAAGGGGACTTCGAAGTTGGTGGGGTCCTTTTGAAAAGGAGCCCCCTCTGGGTGAACTGCGCGGCAGCTAGCCACATCAATTTTGAAGTGCTGCAGCTGCCCGCATGCTAGTGAGGTACTCCATATGTATTTCAGCGCTTCATTAGTAAACTTTGAAATGGCCATTTGCATGGCCATTTTAAAGTTTTGGGCTAGTATAGACACAGCCGTTATGAAATAAACAAAAAAGCAGTTTGCATCTTACTGAAGAGGAATTTTCACAACACTTTGAAAGAGAAGCTGCTGAACTCTCTTTATTTTCAAATTCAACACATTAACACATGGTTTGAACTGAGATGGGAATTTTCTAACTCATTATAGGGGCTCTTACACATACTTGGCTTTATCTAATTCTTGACCATCTTTCCCCTGCACCCCTTCTGCCCCTCTACTCTCTGATTTGCTCACCTTGATAATATTTTTCTGATTTGTCAACCTTGACTACTATTTTTGGTTCTCCGTGCCTTAAATATTGAGTCTGTTCTGGTATGGCTATGGTCTGAAGAAGTGGGTCTGTCCCACGAAAGCTCATCACCTTATAAATTATTTTGTTAGTCTTTAAAGTGCTACTTGACTGCTTTTTTGTTTTGATAGTATATAGACTAGCATGGCTATCTCTGCATTAGGAGATAGTTAGGCCACATGCCAGACTATCAATTTTAGGAAGGAAGAAAAGGGGGTCTTAACATAAACCATAATATGCATTGGAAATTTTTACCTTATAATGTGATCAACATTTGGCCTTAGACCTGATTTAATCTTGGGAGTTTCTCTCTGAGGAGTTTTACTGTAGTTGACATGCTTTCACCAAACTTTGGGTTTTCCTTGCATTAAAAAAAATGGTGCTAAATTTGAAAGCCTAATACAGGTTTTCCCCTGTGATTTGTATCAGAAGTAGTGAGAAGAGCAAATTTTTCATGATTTAGTAGAAGAAAAAAGCATCATTCCAAGGTGGTCTCAGATTGGAAAAAAAGAGTTTTGTGAACCTTAGCAAACCTTTATAAGAACTTTCTGAAGTTCATATTCATAATAGCAAAAGGAGCTTGGACCCAATGCAGTGAGAAAGAGCCCATGCTAGGCTTCAGAGAGAGAAGGAAATGAATATGCCAAAATGCAGGGAAGATAATCTTACTGACTACATTTTGAGTAGCTGGAACTCAGAGGGGTCAGATGTCTGTGTCCTGAAGGCTGTGGGCAGTAAATCACAAATACAGTAAATACAGTACACTACAATACTTTTGAAATACAATAAATAAAGGCCCAGCTGGTCAAAGGTTTTAGCTGTGGTAGAAATGATGAGGCATGTATGCAGAGGGCTTGATTCTCAATTGGTGACAGTTTACTCTGAATTTATACCCACTGATGATCAAGCCAAAAATCTATAGACAATTAATAGCAATTAAAAAGTCCTAAGAACTATTTACTGTCTTTCACACATAAAGGTTAAATAAAAAATGGATGAAGTTTGCAACAGGGCAGAGCAGATGAATCCTTAAAGTCACATTTCTACCTCCCCTGCCCTCCCCCAGGTGTGGTCACAAATCTGTTAAAAGCGATACTATACCCCTCACTTTAATAATGCAGAAGAGACTCTGTCCTCAGATCATTCTCTATATCTCCACTTACTGTGCCTAAAAGCACCTACCAAACACATTTAAATTGAGCAAAACTCTCATCAGAAATGTCCACCAACACATATGAAATACATCATTTAAGATTTCTCCATTGACACAGAAAAGATCAATCCTCCATATGTACACTTACATTTGACATTCAGAATGCTATTTATAATTCACTTTCAAACCTCTGAGAAAAAATCATCACCTGTAAAGCCAAACAATTCTAATAAGGCAAACAGGAAAGGAAACAGTTGAAGAATCGCCACTGAATACATTTCAATTCAGGTCAGCAGAGGAGCGCTAAAAACAAATTATACAACTATCCACATTCTAGCTGCTTTGGGAACCCGCCCCCACCCACATACCAAAAAAAGTGGGGAACATTCATAAACTACCTAAACGCCACAGATATTTCAGCTCCAATCAAGTGCTATGCTAATAATAAAACCACAGTTACTAATGTAGTTTTAGCAACTGCCTCCTATTAATACACTGTAGAGCAATGGGATTTGCATACCTATTGCTTCTGTAGCTCACTGCACACACTGGTGCTCCTTGCATCCCTCCATTCCCTCCACAAGTTTCACTGTACCATTCTCTTTATCCCCTCCTATTTCATTCCCTGTCCTTCTCTTCTTTGTGCCCCACAGTCTCCTCTCCCACACACATCCATGCCAGGGATTATATTCATATATATATATATATATGTGTGTGTGTGTGTGTGTATATATATTCCCTTATTCATCCCTATGTTTACCATTTCCCCATTCCCAACCATGCGAGAGCTATGTGTGTCCTCTGTTCCTTTCTCTGCCATATGCCTGGTGAATCTGTGTCCCAGTCCCCCAAAACTTTGTTCCCTATTCTCCATGCCTTACTAAGGATTGTGTGTCCTCATTCTCCCCATACCCCTTATATTTTCTTCCTCCTGTTGCCCCTAAACAAGGGTGCCTTATCTCCCTCCTCACCTCCCCATGTCAGGAGATGTATATGTGTCCCTCATTCTCTTCTCCTGCCCCACAACAAAATCCTGTGTGCGACACCCCTATCTTCCTGATTTATTTCTCTTTTTCATGGTGCCAACATTTAAAACTCAGTTGGGACATGGACTGAGCTGAGATGGGGTAGTTGTTATCCTGAAATACATCAATGGCTGCCATCAACCACTTCTTTGTTCTATAAACAAACACAGAAGCAGTGAAAGTGACGGGTCCACTAACCAGACATCACTGGCTGTGTATATCCCCAATTTCCCACTTCCAGTTTTCTCCAAAATCAAGAGAAATGAGAAATAGTTATCATGTTGTTGTGAGAAATAGTTCCTGAAATTCAGGATGTTGTGTTCCAAAGTTATCAAGTTATCAAATACAGCACTGCATCAAATTGAATCGAGGATCTTGCAAACTCAGCCAATTAATCTTGAGTCAGTTTACTGACTGTCAGTAAAATTGCATTGTCCATCAATCATAGTGTTTGTCTTGCATAGAGAATGATGCTAAGATCAAAAATTTGATTAAAGTCAGTCAGTGAAAAGGACCTTCAATGCAGCAACATTCAGACCTAGAAAGCTGACCCATAATTTCCTCTTACCTCATCTTTCTTTTAATTTAGGAAAGTGTTTGTTAATTACAATGTAGATACAGATGGCCTGAGCTTATTCTTTGCATGCTGTGGCCCTAATTCAGCAAAGAGCAACAAAAATAATTAAGGAGCTGGAGCACATGACATATGAGGAGAGGCTGAGAGATTTGGGCTTATTTAGTCTGCAGAAAAGAAGACTGAGGGACCATTTGATAGCGGCCTTCAACTTCCTGTAAGGGGGTCTCTAAAGAGGATGCAGAGAGAGGCTGTTCTCAGTGGTGACAGATGTCAGAACAAAGAGCAATGGCCTGAAGTTACAGAGGGAGAGGTGTGGGTTGGATATTAGGAAAAACTATTCTACCAGGAGGGTGGTGAAGCCCTGTAATGCATTACCAAGAGAGATGGTGGAACCTCCATCCCTAGAGGTTTTTAAGTCCTGGCTTGACATAGTCATGGCTGGGATGATTTATTCAGGATTGATCCTGCTTTAGGCAGGGGTCTGGACTAGATGACTTCCTGAGGTCTCTTCCTGCTGTAGAATTCCACAATTCTCAAGTCAATGGGACTCAAGAGTATGCTTGTGTTATTGCCTGAATCAGTGCCCAAACATGTGGGAATTTTGACCACTAAAGTCGTATATGATCCAGATCATGCTGTGAAATGTTTTATATAATCATTCAGCGTTTCCATTATACCTTGTCTTAAGCATTCTGTAAGTGTTCTCCTTTCACACTCAACAACACCACATTTAATCAAGCATATTACATATAATTAATCTTTAGTAATCAATCATTAATTTGAGCCTACCAGGTAAATAGGGAACCATAATTTATGAAGGCATTTCATCTATCTAAAAATTCCGATAGATGCCCAGAAGGATTTTCAAAAGCCTGGAAGTTAGGCACCCAGACTTTTAAGAAAAGTACTGCTAGGCACCCACATGCAACTCCAGGTACAAATATATCCTGAAAAATCTGGTGCTTAATAGCTAACACAAATTCAAGTAAGAAGACTGTGGTAAAGCAGCTGATAGACCCTGGACTGTTTGTCTCCCATGCTAGTGCTCTAAACAATATATTATCCTTCCTCCCTAAATAAACTTCCTCTTCTTCCTCTTTAATAAAGCTTATTCACCTGAAAGGTAATAAACACACAGGGATCCCACTAGGAAAGGTAATCTTCCCGATTTGGCTGAGACTCTCCTGGAATCAGAATTGATCTTTCAGTGGCTACTGAAACAAAACCAGGAGATTTTAATATCCCATTAAAAGTCTGAGTTGCAGTACAGTGGCCTTAAGACAGGCTCCCTCTCTGCCCTTGCTTTAATCAGCTCTTGGAAAGAATGAACTGCTGTATAAATCCTCCGCTCAGTCCAGTACAACGCAGATGTAAGTCCTGTAACTTCTTGTAAGATTTCTTTTGTAGCAGCTGCTAGGCCTATATTCAGGATTATAAATTAGAGGTCTGTAAGAAATCCAGGTTGTTCCTTTGTAAAATAAATTGCTTTCTCTGAAGTGAGCTTTCCTTCGTGTGAGTGAGGAAAGTGTGAATGTGGGTAAGTGTGCAATGGAATGAGCTCCCAAAGCCGGCCTGTCTGGACGACAAGCTGCCAGCAGCACCTTGATGGCGAAAGAATAATGGAAGCTGAGCACTGCAAAAAGCATCCACTTAAGAAAAAGAGTCCCCATCACAAGAAAATCAAAGTCCCATCTGCTGTTAGCTGTCTGACTTATGGTCAGACAGAGTCCTGGGACAATGGTGATGACTCACTGGCTACGTCTACACGTGCAGCCAACATCGAAATAGCTTATTTCGATGTTGCGACATCAAAATAGTCTATTTCGATGAATCACGTCTACACGTCCTCCAGGGCCAGCAACGTCGATGTTCAACTTCGACGTTGCTCAGCCCAACATCGAAATAGGCGCAGCGAGGGAACGTCTACACGTCAAAGTAGCACACATCGAAATAGGGATGCCAGGCACAGCTGCAGACAGGGTCACAGGGCGGACTCAACAGCCAGCCACTCCCTTAAAGGGCCCCTCCCAGACACAGTTGCACTAAACAACACAAGATCCACAGAGCTGACAACTGGTTGCAGACCCTGTGCCTGCAGCATAGATCCCCAGCTGCCGCAGAAGCAGCCAGAAGCCCTGGGCTAAGGGCTGCTGCCCACGGTGACCATAGAGCCCCGCAGGGGCTGGAGAGAGAGCATCTCTCAACCCCCCAGCTGATGGCCGCCATGGAGGACCCAGCAATTTCGACGTTGCAGGATGCGGATCGTCTACACGGTCCCTACTTCGACATTGAACGTCGAAGTAGGGCGCTATTCCGATCCCCTCATGAGGTTAGCGACTTCGACGTCTCGCCGCCTAACGTCGAAGTTAACTTCGAAATAGCGCCCGACGCGTGTAGACGTGACGGGCGCTATTTCGAAGTTGGTGCCGCTACTTCGAAGTAGCGTGCACGTGTAGACGCAGCTGTCATACAGTGTCTTGAGGCAGTGGGACAAGCAAAAGCTGTGGACTCAAACATATAAAAAATGTATGCAAAGCTATAGGGGAGTTCTTCTTGCCATCACCATTCTGCAGCAGCCCCCAGCCCTGCCTTCGACCCTTCTCTGTCTCCCCAGGATGGGTGATACTGACTGCTCCTGAGTACTATACTGACAAAAGAGTCATACAGCTCACCGCCCTGGATTCATGATTGCAGCCAGGCACACTGGACCCACCATGCCTTGGCTTCCACCACTTCTCTGTGCAACTCCTCACCTGCATCTGTTCGCCTGTGTAAGTGTATGAGTGAATGGGGTATGAGTGTGTGGGGGTGTGTGCTTGAAAGTCAGTTCCCCATTTTTCCTTTAATCCAACAGTGGCATTTAATAAAATACATACGAGTGTAAACCTGGAGTAACACTAGCATATTCTTCTGGGTAGAACTCTGAGTAGCCTGGTGGTCACTGTGCCCTGCCCCCACCTCACTCCCTGATTCCACAGCTCCCAATGTCTGGGAGTCACTGCGTCTGGGACCTGCAGGGCAGAGCACAGAGGAGCCTGGCTGCACCATGCTTAGGAGCTGGGTGTGCTGGTCACTTTTGGAAGCCATACGTCCTGGCTGGAGCCCACACGACTCCCTCCCTCTCATAGCACAGTCCATTGCCCTACACATGAGACTCCCCCTGAATCCCAAACTCCTGCCTCAGTCACGTGCTACCTCCCACACCCAAACTCCCTCCTAGAACCACTCCCCTGTACTCCATTTTGCATCACAATCCACTGTCCCAAGGTCAGCTTCCGGCTCCCCACCACACTTCAAATCCCTCGGCCTATTTGGCCCTAGCCTCTAGAGACCACACCCCACATCCTGTCCCACCCCTATGAAAGTGAGGCTGCATCTACACTACAAGATAAATTCAAATTAATTAATATCAATTTTGTAACACTGAATTTTATACATTCTAATTTGACCATCCTCACCTCACCACGTGCTCCTCAGAGAGTTGACTTATTGCTGCCACTCTCAATTGGTAAACAGCAACTGCTGCAGCAGTGCATTGTGGGAACCTATCCCACAGTTCCCTTATACCCATAGCATTCTGGGTATGCTCACTGATATTTGACATCATCTTCCCACATTGCATTGCCCTCATTCCCCTCCCATGATAAGCAAATGTCCATTTTTCCAGTTGGAAGGAAGGAAAAGTACAGCATCAACAAAGATGGCAAAGTTAACAGAAATCTCTTTCTCCTGTAACTGAATTATCGAGGATTTTACAAAAATAAGCAGGTGTGTGTCTTCTCAACTCCCCACTCGATTGCATCTGATCCCTGAAAATATCACAGACAATGAAAAGCCTGAAGAAAGAATTGATAGTAAAGTTTTTGAAAAAAGAGAGTTGCTGAGGGGAGGGTATTTGGCTTCCCAGTTCATTATACAGCTTCTGTGCACAGTACGTATTCTTAACTCTCCGTCCACCCACTCTTCCCAGGATAAAGGGGTGGAAAGTTAGAAGAAAGAGGATAGAAAAGGCTAGGAAAAAAGACTTTTTTTCTTCCCTCTTCACTACACAGAAATTGCCAACATGCGGGATGGCAGCAATGCCCCAAAAATCTTAGCCCCTGTGGGAGACTTCCTCCCAGTGGAAGAAAGGCCCAAAAATATTTTTGGTAGGGGGCCAGTTGAAGTAGTCCCCTTGGGTGGCAGAAAGGACCCAAAAATCTTTGCTGCTGGGGGAGACTTCGCCCCAGTGGCTGCAATGCCCTGAAATTCTTTCCTGTCCTTAGAGCCTTAATGAGGCATAAGCCAGGATATGGTGCTGCCTGGCAGCATGGTCAGCCTCAAACAGCAGGCACGTCCTTTTATGGGGTAGGGCTAAGCATGTGATGTGGTTGAGTGCAAGAAAGACCCTGACAGTGTGGCACCTGTGGAGGGAGGAAGCCGGGGTTGGTGGTGGACACAAATATAAATCACTGAGAAGTTAATCGGCCTCTTATGCAAGCACAACCCCCACAAAAGCCTTGCTGCCACATGGTGTGGTGGGGCAGTGGCTGGTGACAGACAGCACAGAAAAAAATACTAAGTGTAGAAACAGAATCACAAACACAAATCACATATCTTGTGCTATGCACTTAGCAAAAGTACTACCTAGGCTGACAAGAGAGTTTTTCCTATTAGCATAGATACTTCATCTCTCACTGGTATGAGAATCTATCTTGTCAACATAGCATTGCCTACACTGGGGGTTAGACCACTGTAGCTATGTTACTGAAGGGGGTAGGATTTTTTACACTGCTGATTGATGTGCTTATACCAACATAAGTTTGTATTGTTGACCACGCCTGGTAGCTCCACAATGTCAGGCAACTTTACATCCACTTTAATGCTTGGAGTGCAGGCAAAGTGTAGTTCTGTTTAAACTGTAAATGACTACATATTTGAAGAAGTGCAAATTGTTGTACCTTGCTGAATTATAAATTATTTCTTTATTATTACTCAGTCTTGTTGTATTGTGTAGAATATTTTAAAAAGGACCTAATGCGTAATGCTCTTCAGTAAAGGGAACAGTTGAGCAAGAGGCCAAGTGTGTGGTAAAGGTATGGTCAGCTTTGTGGTATTTGCAAGTTGATTTTTTATGCAGAATAAATTATCAAAGTAATTTGCATGTGAAAGGCAGCAAAATTCCTATCTCTTTGTGGTAGTTGGAGGAGCTTTCGTATGTCTGCCTCAGACATGTAAGGTCAGTGTTTAACACTCATTTATGGATCACAATATAAATGTCTGTGTGTGTCCCACAGACTTTATTTTGGTTAATCAAATTAGAATCTGATGTTTAGTTATTGCTCTGTGGGAGCTGCATACTAATTACAAAAGTAACCTTACAAGAAACAATCAACATAATATGATCTGATTGATAATTATTCTACATAGTGGGGTTTGAAGAAATTAAATCCATCCTCCTCCAAGGACAGGACATAAAAACCTAAAAATATTTTCCCATTTTGGCTGGAAATGAATCAATTTGGAGAGGAAATTTTCAAGTGGCTTTTCTCTTACAATTTATTTTGTTAATGTTCACAGCCTTTAATGCACAGAACCCATTTCAGCCCACAAATATAATTTCCATAATTCCATTCTCTGTGTGGAAGTTCACACACTAATGCCATGGACACTATCCTTGTTTTTGATTTATGAGCCTGAGATGACAGACTCAGACAGCAACTTAGAGGTCCATATCACCTCTTCCAGGAGAAATCTGTCAAAGGAGGCAAATTCTTTCTTGTTCCATTTCAGCAGGCTTCTAACTGGTTCTCTCCACCTGCAGCTGTTCCTAGGCTTGAGACGTAACCAGAATACAGGCTGAAGCCCATCTGCAAGAAGTTTGAATGTCTCTATGCAGCTTCTCGAGCCACCATTCATTCCCCAGAATAGCACAGATCTCCCTCAGGAATCATACTCCCATGCTATCCTCACCATCTTCTTACTTACATTCTTCTGTTCCTGGGGTAAAGGGACAACAGCACCAAATACAGCCCAATATTATTCTACATTTCACAACAGCGGTCAGATTGCAGGAGCATGCTACAAGAAAGGTTATGTCTCCAGCCTGGCCCTTGCTCCAGACCACTGTGCACACTCACTCTGGGGGATAGTAACTTGTGAAGGGTCTTCTTTTGAACTGAGAAAAGTAAGGGAATATAACGGTGTGCGCGTAAGAAAACGTAGGTGTAAGATGCTTTATCTGAATCCCCTTGCAGTTCTCTTTCCACCCGCTACCTCAGGAAAAAAAAACCTTGCTTTGCAGAAATCAGTGGGAGTTTTGTCATGAGCTTTAGTGAGCTAGGATTTCACCCGTAGATATATTGGATTTCTCTTCATTGAAAGTTAACCAGTAAGCCACAGTGTGAATTGGCAGTGCAGCAGCACGCCACACACTAACTTGTAGCATAATTGCAGTCCTTACGCTCGTTTTGCGGTACAGTGAGCATCATGGAATCGTAAAATCTTAGGGCTGGAAGGGACCTCAGGAGGTCATCTAGTCCAGCCCTCTGCTTCAAGCAGGATCAACCCCAACTAAGCCATCCCAGCCAGGACCTTGTCAAGCCAGGATTTAAAAACCTTTAGGGATGGAGAATCCACCACATCTCTTGGTAATGCATCCCAGTGCTTCACCACTCTCCTGGTGAGCTAGTTTTTTCCCCAATATGCAAGTACACCTCACCTCTTTAACTTCAGACCATTGCTCCTTGTTCTGCCATCTGAGAACAGTTTCTCTCCTTTCTCTTTAGAGCTCTCCTTCAGGAAGTTTAAGGCTGCTATCAAATCGCCCCTCAGTCTTCTCTTCTGTAAACTAATTAAGCCAAAATCCCTCAGCCTCTCCTCATAGATCATGTGCTCCAGCCCCTTAATCATTTTTTGTTGCCTCTGCTGAACCTGCTCCAACATATCCACATCTTTTTTATACCAGGGTGCCCAAAACTGGACACCATATTCCACATGTGGCCTCACCAGTGTCCAATAGAGGGAAACAACCACGCCTCCAGATGTGCTTGCAATGGTTCTCCTAATGTATCCTAACATGCCATTAGGCTTCTTGGCTACAAGGGTAGACTGTTTACTTATGTCTAGCCTTTCATCCAATATAATCTCTAACTCCCTTTCTGCTGTACTGCTGCTTTGCCAATCAGTCCCCAATCTATGACAATGCTTGAGATTCTTCTGTCCCAAACGCAGGACTCTACACTTGTCCTTGCTGAACCTCATCAGATTTCTTTTGTCCCAATCCTTCAATTTCTTGAAGTCACTCTGGATCTTATCTTTACATTCCAACATATCTACCTCCTCCTCTAGCTTACTGTCATTTGCAAACTTGCTGACGGTGCAACCCACTCCCTCATCCAGGTCATTAACAAAGATGTTGAACACCAGCCCCAGAACTGAGCCTTTGGGCTCTCCACTTGAAACCGACCACCATCCAGATATTGAGCCATTGACCACTACCCCTGGGGCCTGACAATCAAGCAAGCTTTCTATCCATCATATAGTCCATGGATCCAACCCATACTTCCTCACCTTATGGGCAAGAATGTTGTGGGAGACTGTATCGAAAGCTCTAATGAAGTGAAGGTATATCACACCCACTGACTTCCCCATGCCCACAGAGCTTGTTACCTCATCATAGAAGGTAATCAGATTGGTCAGTCAGGACTTGCCACTGGTGAATCCAAATTGGCTACTTTTGATCACTTTCCCCTCTTCCAAGTTCTCCAAAATGAATTCCTTGAGGATTCCCTTCATTATTTTCCCAGGGATTCAGGTAAGGCTGACTGGTCTATAGTTTCCTCGATTGTCCTGCTTTCCTTTTTTATTGATGGGCGCTACATTTGCCTTTTTTCCAGTCATACAGGATCTCTCCCAATCTCCAAGAGTTCTCAAAGATAATGACCACAGGCTCAGCAATGACATCTGCCAATTCCCTCAGTACCCTTAGGTGCATTAAATCCAGACCCTTGGACTTATGTACATCTAATTTTTCTAGCTAGCTCTCAATTTGTTCCTTCCTCACTGATGGCTTCCCTCCGCCTTCCCATAATGCATTGTCTAGCATCATAGCGTAGGAGCTGTCCTTGTCCGTGAAGACTCCAGCAAAAAAAGCATGGAGTACTTCGACTTTTCTTACATCATCTGTCACTAGGTTACCTCTCTCACTCAGTAATGGCCCCACACCTTCCCTCATAACCTGCTTATTGTTAACATGCCTGTACAAACCCTTCTTCTTACCCTTCACATCCCTTACCAGCTGCAGTTCCAGCTGTGCCTTTGTTGTCCTGATTACTGCCTGGCATTCTTCAGCCATATATTTATACTCCTCCTTAGTCAACTGTCCATGTTTCCATTTCTTATATGCATCCTTTTTTAGTTTAAGCTGACCAAAGATTTCCCTGTTAAGCCAAGCTGGTTGCCTGACATATTTGCATTTCTTACTATGTAACAGGATGGTTTCTTCCTGTGCCTTCAGTAAGACTTTAAAATACTGCCAGTTCTCTTGAACTCTTTTTCCCTTCATCTTCATTTCTCAAGGATGCTGACCATCAGTTCTCTCAGGAAGTCAAAGTCTGCCCTTTTGAAATCAAGGGTCTGTAATTTATGCTCACCTTTCTTTCTTTTGTCAGGATCCTGAAATCTACCATCTCATGGTCACTGCAGCCCAGGTTTCCTCCCACTACTTCTTCCCTGTTTGTGAGTATCAGGTCAAGTAATGCATGGCACCTGGTCAGATCCTTCAGCCCTTGTACCAAGAAGTTATCTCTAACATTCTCCAGAAACTTCCTGGATTGTCTGCGTGCTGCTGTATCGGTCTCCCAAAAAATGTCCGGATGATTAAAGTCTCCCATGAGAACCAGGGCCTGTGATTTGGAAGCTTCACTAAGCTGCCTGAAGCAATCCTCATCTACCTCATCTCCCTGATCTGGCGGTCTGTAGCAGACACCAGTTACAACATCATCTCTGTTGTTTCCGCCCCTAAGCAATACTAGATAAATTCTGGTTGAAGTAGTTTGCCACTTCCCTCTTTCCTGCTTAGTTTTACAAGGGAAGTACAATTCACCTCTCTTTTCTATGTATCGTTGTACTTTGCTTCAGACATAGAGACTTTCTTCACACTGGATGTTCTTTCTCCAATTTTTGCCATTTGTTGCTTCCACCATACTCAATGATATCATCCCCGTTATTCCCATTATGCAAAGTGTACTGATACACATGCACACCATTTCCCCCCAAGTCTTAAATGTTAAATATATTTATTTATTTAAAATATTTTTACCCCCTCTCTATTTCAAATATTTGAGGCTGCTCACAATTTTTTTTAAATATAAACATATATAGAAAGATTTAAAAATACAAAACTCCAAAAGGACATAAAACCTACTAAAACATCTCAAAAGAAGGATCACACACACACAAACTCAAACACCAATAAGAGCCCAAGTTAAAAGGCTGGCTTTAACTTGGCACCGAAACAATGTTAACGTTGGCGCCACACAAGTATCCCAGGGAAAAGAATTCCACAGCCTGGCAGCAAAGGCTGAGAAGGCCCTGCTCTGTGTTGATGTTAATCTTCTCTCCATAAGTGGGGCAACAGTGAGCAGAGCCTCCCCAGCTGACCTCAGTCCCTGGGCAGGATGTGGAAGAGAGAAACTCCTTGGGACTGATTCTACATTCCCATGCAGACCTCATTTGTAATAACTTAAATATGGGAATTTGGGCCAAAAATCATGACAAAAATTTGTGTATTTCTAGCAGGCCTGCTGAAGGGAAGGACAGGAGGGAAATGGGGCAACTGCCCCAGAACTAGATGATTCAAAAGGGTCCTAGGCTCCCAGTTGACAGTGCCACTACTTCAGCAGTGGCAGCAGTCAGAGCCCCAGGCCCTTTAAATCACCACCAGAGCCCCAGGCAGCACAGTGGGCTGGTGGGGTGGGAGGCCCAAGTTGCAGTTCAGGCAGTGCCAAGGGCTGGCTGCCCCCAGTCCTGCCCCTTCCATCTGAGCCCCACGCCTTCTGGGAGCCTGGTGCCATCTACCCGTATCTTGTCCACAGGCTTGGCAATTTTGTCTCAAATCAGGGGAGCTGACAATCTCAATACAATAAACTTTATATTTTAAAACATGCAGGAACACTGATAGGATTCACCTTTAAAAAAATCCATCACTTTCTGTTTAAATGTATTGATAGTGTATCAGAATTCAGGAATTTTATCCATCAACAAAGACAATTAAAAAAAACACATACATTAAAGCCTGACAAACATCATTATCACATCATACTTTAAAATTACATATAAAAATGTAACTCTAATGGCAATTGAAATCTTGACTGAATAACATCATACAAAACATCCCTTTGTCGACATAAATGTATGTATGTATTTGATCAAGTTTATCTGAAGCTGTATCCATTTTTAAGCAAATGGCATTCAATAGCTGTATTTTATTATATTTCTAACAAAAATATTAGCACAAAAGGAAAGAAAAACATGTTATATATTATCGGAAATGAAAAGTCAGGATTCATGTTCCTTTAGCAGCCATTGCTATATATAAAGTTCTAACTCCTCATTGGATGTAAATTGGTGAATTTGCATTGAATTCAAGGGAGTTATGCTGGTTCACATCAACAAAGACCATAGACCGCTTTAATCAAATGAATTCAGATGCTAATGTGCAAATCAGGTTTCACTTTTCTTTCAGATGAAAGTTGGATGAGATTTATTAAAACAATTATCAGGGTGTTTTTTTTTTTCTTCAGTTTTTTTTTTCGGTTCTGCTGTTGTATTTTATATAGTGCTTGGTTTACATTTCAGTGGAAGCTGAAGGCATACAATCAATTAAACTATTCTGTTGCTGTTTTATTTCTCTCTATCAAAAGAATATTACTATTTGTGAAACTAGTTTACCAGATGAAAATGCAGTGCAGTAAGCACCAATGTTTAAAAAGCTTTCAGACTCAAGATTTGAGTAATGATATTGTGAAAAGAAGGAGCCACAGAATATATTAAGAAAATGTTGTGTTGCTTTTCTCCTAATATACCTCATGTTTACAGCCATTAGACAAGCTAAACATCTGTTATACTTCAGTGAAATTCATGTTCTTTCACATATCTACAAATACCAGAAGTAACAAAGGAACAGGAGAGATTATTGATTTATGAGACTAATGAGGACACAAACACCATTTAGGTATCTTCCTTCATGTAACACTGCTATTAAAAGACCATGCCCGATATCAGCAAATCCTAAATAGTTACGAATATTTTAATAATTACTGCTGATTTTAAAATCTTGAAGGCCTGTATATGTAATTGCCTCATGGACACGAATTATGGGTCTCACCTCGTAACATGCACTTTTCTCCCAATGACTTTACAATTGACTTCGGAATGTGCCAATCAGACTTTCTCTTGGCCTATAGGTGCTCAGCACCTTGCAGTCTTTAATCCATAAAAGCAGTTGTTGACAAGTAGCAATGCTGATGATCAAAAAGCTTTCTTGCCTGCCTGTGCTTTGCATTAGCTAATCATTAGAACATCCTGAAAGGAACAGGTGAGTGAAAGGTCGTGTCATAGGCCAACTCTTGTTCACCATCCCAATGGTGTAAAAATGAATACTAACATAGTGAATAAAGAGCAACTAAAAGACCAAGTATCGGGTAGCATTTCAAAACTCACTCTAGCTGGCTGAAGTGAAAAATCTATTTTGGGACACCTGGGATACCAGAAGAGTATACAACTGCTCTGAGACATGGTGCTTGCTGATAAATGGCATTCAAAGACAAGATATAATTCTTTTCCCCCACTACTACATGTAAAGGTGATCTATAACTCCATATTTTTCCAAAAGATGTTTCTGATTATTTAAATCACTCTCTGTCAATGAGCAAATCTACTGTGCTTGGTGTGCACACTTTACAAGAATCAGAGGGGTAGCTGAGCTATTCTTTATATTCAAAAACAAGAAGTTCTGTGGCACCTTACAGACTAATAGATATTTTGGAGCATAAGCTTTTGTGGGCAAAGACCCACTTCATTAGGTGCATGAGTGCATTGTGGGCAATGCCGCCTACCTCCTGCACCCATGGAGGTGTCCTATACAGGACATACTGACACCACTCAGGACATTTTTATCAAGTGCCTGAAACAAGCCTGGAACACAGTTGAGCAGGCATTTGGGTATCTGAAGGGGTTCTTTCAATGTCTCCTAACATGCCTGGAGATTGGCCTTCACAAACTGTCAGCAAGGGTTGGGGCTTGCTGCCCTCTCCAAAATATTGTGGAGAATAAGCACAAGCCATTTGTGCAGGGTGGGCTGCCAAGGATGGCGCTGGTTATGACCAGCTGTCCCCTGCCCTGCCCCACCCTACCAAGTGCACTGGGTTGCAGGGCAGGGAAGTCCTCAGGGAGGCCTTTGCTCAGGGGTCTCATTGACTCTCCCCCAGGCACCCTCCACCATGCCTCCCCCCCACATCTACTCCTCACTGCTCTCCCACCAATCACACAGGACATGGGGGTGATTGAAAAATAAACTGTTTAAACATATACTGAAACTGTGTCTTAACTACAAATTAAACAAGGGGGCATATACAGCAGAAAATAAGTGAGGCATTATGTACACTTTGGTGGGCAGGGGTGGGGGCAATGAACTTGGAGGTGGGTCCTGGGACAGGGGTGGTTGGTCTTAGTCCTCCATTGGGGTGGAGGGGTCCATGGGCCCTACCATCCCGGTTCTGGGTCTCCATTGGAGCTGGGTTAGGAGTGGGACTATGGGGAAGAAGAGTGTGGGAGGGGTGCTGCAGCTACAGGCTCAGTGGCGGGGATGGAGGGGAAGGGTGGATTGAGGGGAAGGGGTCCATGAGCGGCTGGCTGCGGCAGGGTCAAGTGGGAGCAGGACAGTGAGGGGTGGCTGTGGGGGGGCCTACAGGGGAGGGCTGGCATAAGAGCAGGAGGCTGGGACAGGTACGTGGTTATGGCCCCAATCAGACTGTCCATTGCATCTGCTGCTCAATCCAATCCCTGACACTCCCACAGGTTCCTGTTTGATCCCACAAGGCAGCTGTGTGGGCGGTGACCTCCTCTTCATAGTGATGCCATCATGTGGAGGCTTTGATGAGACCCCCTCTTCCCGCCCTGGCTGTGTGGACTGTGGTGCTCTTCATGGAGCCACGGCTGCCCGGGATTCATCCGGACTGGGGGCAGTGGCCGCGAGAGAACCCTGCTGTTGGCTATTGCAGAGGTGGCTTCCCCTTCTCCACACATGGGGGAGTCCAAAAGGCCTGGGACCTAAGCAAGGGTCTCTCCAGGAACTTGGGGAAGGCCTGAGTGCAGATCTCAATGGGTTAGTGATGATGAGAATCCTGTCTCTAGAACCCTCATCATCACTTGTGGGCTATGTCTCGTGGCCCATCCACTGGGGGATGATGGTGCTGAGGTTCCCGGAAGGTCCTCAGCCTCAGTGTCAGGCTTCAGCTCCAGCCCAGCGGCATCCAGCACCACAATAGGTGATGCAGCCTCCTGGGGCCCCAGAAGGTGATTGAGCTCTTTGAAGTGGGTGCTGGTGGTGTCTGCTGCCCCCAAGTCACCACTGACCATTTCCTGAGCCCAGCAGTGTGACTGCCACAGCTCCTTAACTTTACAGTGCAGATGGTCTGCTGTGTGCAGGAGGAAGGTAGCCCCGGAAGCTCAGGCCACAAGAGCTGGGAGAAAGCAGTGGCATTCTGGTGCTGGCTGGTTGTGTGAAGAAGGAACTCCTTATCCTCCCAGAGTACTAATAGGTCCTTGACCTCAGCCTCACTCCAGAAGGGGGCCCTCTTCTTTGGGCCCTGGCTGGGATCCTGGGAGACATTGAAGTGCTCAGAAGCGGGTACAGAGCTCTTGGCTGCTAGCCATGGCACTCGTGGGGTGCCTCAGGTGGCTACAGGAAAGGCTACTTCAGCCTTGTGCTCTCTCTGGTGCTAACATGCTCTTGGCTTCATGACATGGGGTTTCAGCATCTTTAAATGAGGCCGGATGTAGAAACCATAGAGCCCCACTTGTGCTGATAGGTGCGCCTCCGTGATCTAGCTGGCCAGTGCCGTGGAGGACCCACACTTTCGAAAGAGTGGCCCATGAAGTGGAACATCCACACATTTTCTTTTGAAAGAATCTTTCAAAAGTGGGTGCTTTTCCTGAAAAGAGAATGGAAGAGCGATTTCGCTAGGCAGGCCACGTTCTTTGGAAAGGAATTTTGAAAGAGGGCATTTTGTGTGTAGACTATCCGCAGGACATTTTGAAAGTGCCCCTTCTTTTGAAAATTATTTCATGGGTACTTGCTGGTGCGGACCTGGGCCAAGTCTTTTTGTGCCTTGAGTACACAGAGCTCAGACACAGACATTGGGGACAAAAATCTATAAATGACTTAAACAGCTTTTCTATAGCTAAAAGCAATGGGTTGAGTAATCCAAAATCTTGGAAAAGTCTAATACTGGATGAAAGTGTTGCATATTCTTTTTGGAATTCCCCCATTGCTAATTATATAGACCTCTAGAACAACAAGAAATCCTGTGACACCTTATAGACTAACAGATATTTTGGAGCATTAACTTTCATGGGCAAAGACCCACTTCATCAGATGCAAGCCCCTTGTGACTTATTGCAGCCAGAATAAGAGTTGTCAAATTTCTAATAGCACAAAACCAAAGATGGTAGCCCTGCATATTCCTCATGACCCAACCTTTCTCAAAGTTCTGCCCCTATTCACTACATTGTGCCTCCCTTGATGGCTCACTCTATCACACCCTTACTCTCAGTGGGCTGGGCCTCAGGGTTGGGTTACAGGAAGGTGTTAGAGATCTAAATAGAGGTGCAGATTGAGGGCATGGGGCCACAAATGAGAGGTTTGGGATGTGGAAGGAGGCTGCAGGCTGGGACGGTTAGTTGGGTGTGAGAGGGGTGAGGGTTCTGTCTGGGGCTGCGAGTGAGATTGTGGATGGGAGGTTTGAGTTTCAGGAGGTGGCTCCATGCTGGGAGAGGGGGTAAGTGATTCAGAGCATAGAAAGGCTTTGTGGATTGAGGCCAGAGGTTGGGATGCAGGATGGGGTGAGAACTCTAACTCAAGGAGCAGGTTCTGGGGCTGGGGGGTGAGTGACTTGGTGTTCAGGAGGGAGTTCTGGGTTCGGGGATGCTTAGAGCTGGGGCAAGGAGTTGGGCCTCAGCCTTACCAGTCAGAGGTGCAGCAGGGCTAAGGTGGGCTACCTACCTGTCCTGGCTCCATGCTACTCCCTAGAATCAGCCATCAGGTCCAGCTCCTAGGCAAGAGGGGCCAGGCGGCTCCATGTGAGTCTCTTGCCCACAAGCACTGGAGTGTGGAGGCAATGGAAGTCTGAAGCTGGTGCTTGGGGCAGGGGTAATGAGTTCCTTACCTCCCTGCCTAGGAGGTAGTCAGAGCCAGGAAAGGCAGGGCTCAGCTTGACTTAGCCTTGCAGAACTGCCAACTGGACTTTTAATGCCAAGTCAGTTGACCCACCGGAGTCCTTTTTAAACCAAACACCTAGCAACACTAGCTAGGAGTTCCCATCCTTATTACCCACAGACCTGGTGGATCAGGCAGTGTCTGTGGCACAGAGTAAGCTGGCCTCTTTCTTACGTTGTGGTTTAGAACAGGGTTGAACTTCTTCAGGGCAGAGAAACATGAGAATGGGAACATAAGAAGAGGAACTATTGGGAGAGGTACATGGGAAACTTCTGCCTCCAGTAGGAGCTGTGCCCACAAAGGTGGTTTCATGATGCTTAAACTTCCATATAGGCTGTATTTTACATACTGACCTGTTGTATGTTGACTATTTCTAATGAGTTTTAAAAAGCTGGAAAACATTTCCTCCACGTATACACGAGCAAGGCCTGTCTTTGTTCTATGATCAGGATCACAGTTTTTCTACATGACATCATACCGATAGCTCCCTCTAGCAAGGCAAGGCAAGGAAGTTTGTGATCAAGTAATTATGAAACATAAGGGCCGTGTCTACCCTATCCAAAAACTTCGAAATTGCCATGCAAATGGCCATTTTGAAGTTTACTAATGAAACACTGAAATACATATTCAGCGCCTCATTAGCATGCGGGCGGCCGCCATGCTTCGAAATTGATGTGGCTTGCCGCCACGCAGCTCGTCCAGATGGGGCTCCTTTTCGAAAGGACCCCGCCTACTTCGAAGTCCCCTTATTCCCATCTGCTCATAGGAATAAGGGGACTTTGAAGTAGGTGGGGTCCTTTCGAAAAGGATCCCCGTCTGGACGAGCCGCGCGGTGGCGAGCCGCGTCAATTTCGAAGTGCCGCAGCCACCCGCATGCTAATGAGGCGCTGAATATGTATTTCAGCACTTCATTAGTAAACTTCAAAATGGCCATTTGAATGGCAATTTTGAAGTTTTTGGATAGTGTAGACACGGCCAAGGTTATAAGTTGTGGTATGTGCAGAAGACCTTGTATCCTTATAACAGAAGCTTCCTATACTGTGTAGCTCTCGTAGGCTGTTCATCCGTGAGGCTGTGTCATCTAATCAATAGTGAGACATTTCATTTTATACCCTAGCTAAGCATATGCAGGTGTGATAAGGACTCTTTAATAGGATAAGGATACAGAATAACTGATCAATATATAATACATTTTAAAGCATTTAATTGCACAGTGTACTGTCATTGTGAGCATATTATGGCAAGCATTTCTGCAGTGAACTTTCTCTTTGTAAAGGTACCAGACTCACACACAGCCCTACAGAACCCTATACCACCATGTGGCAAAATACGTTGCCTATACTATAGACAGACCCTTATAAAGACTTTTGAATTAAATAGCTACAATACTACATACAAATCTCTTTCAGTCATCCATGTGTAATCCACTCAAACAACAGTTGTACAGTAATTGAATTTTGGAGACTTAGCAGGAGTTTTGACGGAATGCCTGCAACTGTCCTAGTTAGGTAGCAGCTGATCATATCTGTTCTCATTCATTTAAACACAAAGTATACATGATATGTTTCCCAGTTCCTACCCTTGCCACTATATCTTTAGATTTCTATATATGTTAGAAATCTAAAGATATAGCCCATTCCTCACTGACACTTGGCAGCAGAACATTAGAAACTGAAACCTCCCCTTTCTTGATTTCCTCCCAAAAGACCTATACTCAGAGCTGATCATTCCATTCCAAATGTCTGGTAAAAAAAAAAAAAAAGAGACTTTGCAATGTGGGTGAATCCACATAGGTCAAAACCAGGGAAAATATTCACAAAAACCTTCATGAAATAGAACATTCATGTTTCATTCAGCTTTTTGCAATGCTGGGATTATCACTAAGGCAGATTCAAGCCCACTAATGCGAGGGAGCCAAAGGGGGCAACTGCCCCAGGGGCTAGAGACTCAAAAGGGCCCAGAGCTTGTAGCCACTGCCACTGCTACTGTGGCAGCAGTGGTGGTCTCATCCCCAGGCCTTTTAAATCACTTCTGGAGCACCACAGCCAGCCCTTTCCACCCTAGATTCCATCCCTTCCAGGACCATGGAGCTAGCCCCCACTCAACCTTGCCCAAAGGTAAGTCTGTCAGCCTCCCGTACGGATTCAAGCCTTACCAAATCAAAAATTAGTAACACGCTCAAGATAGGTAGCAGTGTGCTTGTGTTAACTGTGACATGTCAGCACTAAGTCACCCGCATTCAAAAGCCTTTCATGGCTTAGGCTACAACATTAAACCATTAAGCATTTTGTCCTCTTAGCTTTCCAGCACACTGTATATGAGAATGTAGTTTTCTTTATGCTTGGCCATCATTTTCACAAAGGGTAGGAATATTCCAGTTGCCACTTAACTCCAGGAGAGTTCAATGGTTCCAGGCTTTAGTGAATTGGAAGTATATAGCTAGATGACTTTATAGGACCAGTGATTGCTTGACAGTGTCAAATTACTCCAATTGAACTAATCCTTAAATCTCAAAGAACTGACATTAGGCAGCCCTCTGTTGTCAGATGCTACCAGAGTGGTGCTCTGCTCTCTCCAATGTTGGTATCACTCGGCTGCGTGTGTGTGTTCCTTCCGTGCACTACCCCAGCTCTGCAGATAGCCGACACAGCAGACCCGAAGAGAGCCCCCAATGACCACAGAGTCTAGTAAGGTGCGAAGGCACATCGGCCAGGTTTATTGCCGTATTGGACACAATAGTAGTTCCCTGTAGACTTCTTAATCTAAGTCAGGGCGTACTACAAATACGCACCCACGATCAATGGACTCGGCTCAGTCAGTGGCAGGACTTTCCACTGCCCTCTCAGCTGGACCCAGACCACACCCCGGGAGTACATTCTTATACACAGGTACAAACAATTTACACATCACTCCTGACATATTGAGGTACAACCCTTCTACTTAGTCAGGTGCCGCCTCTCACCTTGTACATGTTCGTTCGAACAAAACAACTCTATCCATCATATTACCCTTCTGTCCCTGTCATTGGGATGGCTCGGCCTGTTCTTTCTTATCTGTGGAATGTTCCAGGGTAGGGTGTTCTGGAACCATGTTCATACTGCAATGTGCTAGGTAGATGCGTTTATGCAACATCACCCCTCTTATTGACAACTTCTGTGAGCAATGCATTCCTTTAGCTCACAGCTGAGCTTTGCTTTCAGTTAGCAAAGTATTGACCATTACTTTAGTTCAGGCCTAAGACCTCATACTGGGCCTGTACTTACTGCACCCTCCATGGTACACACAGCAAAAAGTCTTTCTATGCCTGTGACAGGTGCTGTTGCCCAAGTTTTTCAGCATGTGTTTGTGGAGGGTCAGGGAGGGAAGTGTGCTTTGCATCTTTTGTACATTGTGACTGCCTCCTCAGTCCAGGTCACCAGCTGAGTTTGCCTCCTTCTGGGGTATCAGACTCCAAAGCATATAAAGCCATGGGAAAGCAGAGAGTAAGATTTATGCCTTTCTGAAAAAAGGGGGGCCGGTGGGGGATCCTGGTCCCTCCCTCTCTACTATGCTCCAACCCACAGCCCTGTAAAATGCAGCAGTGATCAAACAGTGGAGTTAATTCAGGCTGTATCTTTAGGCCACTTCCTACCACCCACTTATTCACAAGGTCTTAAAGTCCATCATAAAATAGGAAAAACAACTGAATCTTCCAGTAGTTCTCAGATGGTAGCCTTCTTCACAGGACATTCCCCAGCATCAAACTGGCCCACACTCCTGGTTACAACTTTCTTTCCTGACCTCCGTCATACTTCTCTCCTCTACCAGGATTCAAGGCAAGCTGCACTCCCTCAACCACCCGTTACTAGTAAAGCTCCCAGCTCCGGACTTCACCTCCCAGACTTCTCTGAACTGAGGGGGGTGGGGAAAATGCTCCTAGCTATTTCTCACCTGGGTCTCCTTTTCTAGAGTCTCTTCTGTGACCTATGAATGTGGGCTTTCCTTCAGGAAAAAGGGCTTCCAGGAGGAGGATTTCCTTCCAGGAGATCCCCCAGGGGTCTCACCTCTACATGCTGTTTTGGAGTCTGGAAGAGCTTCTTCTGGATTCTGAATCATGTGACTGTATGCCAATAAGGTGGCGGAAATTTACATCCATGCCTCATTAGCATTTTTTGGTCTGCTTATTAGCATGCTGCTTTCGGGAAAAGTATCATCTGTAAAAACTGCCATGGGCTACGTCTACATGTGAAGCCTTCATCGAAATAGCTTATTTCGATGTAGAGACATCGAAATAGGCTATTTTGATGAATAAGGTCTACACGTCCTCCAGGGCTGGCAACGTCGATGTTCAACTTCGACGTTGTGCAGCCCAACATCGAAAGAGGCGCAGCGAGGGAACATCTATACGCCAAAGTAGCACACATCGAAATAGGGATGCCAGGCACAGCTGCAGACAGGGTCACAGGGCGGACCAGCGCTTCCGGGGCAACAGCTAGCCTCTCCCTTAAAGGGCCCCTTCCAGACACACTCAGCCTGCACAGCCAGCCCTCGGTGGTGGGTGGCAGGGCTACGGCGGACGGGACGGCGAGGTGCGGAGCAGCTGGTGGTGCGGTGGGTGGAGCAGGCAGGGGGGATGCTGTGGCGGCCGGCATGGCATGGGGGGCCAGGTAGTCCACCAGGCGGTTGAAAGTCTCCATGTAGGTCCCCCATGCCTCTTGGCGCCAGGCCAGCGCCCATTCCTGCAGCTGCAGGTGCTGCTCCGCGACCTCCAGCTGCCGACAGTGGATGGCCAGCAGCTGGGGGTCCGTCGCCGTCGGCTGGTGGTGGCGCAGCGTCCGCCGTCTAGCCCGCCATGGGGCCGGTCGGTCCTCGGCCAAGGGGCTTGCCTGGAGCGATGGCCCCAGAGGGCTCTCCGGGACCACTGATGCCTCACCGGCGCTCTCTTCCGGTCCTTCTGATGGTGCAGGTGCGGGACACAGGAGGGGGGCGGAAGAAGAATGGAGACAGGCGTTAGTGTGGGCCCCGAGCCATGGCCTTTGTCCCCCCAGCCCTGTGCTGCAGGTTCCCCATCCCTGTCCCCAGGAGATGCTGCTTTGATGGATGGGGTTCAGGGGTCCCCCTGCACTGCACCCTGTCCCCTGGTGGGAGTGACTCTCACTTCACTCCGCAGGGTCTCACAGGAGAGGTTTCTTAGGCCACAGATGCCCAGTTTCTGCCAGGAGTGACAGCACCAGCTGTCGGAAGAAACAGTCCTTCCAACCCGTCCTGGGAAGAAGACCCCAAGGGGTGCCCCTCCAGGATGCATCTTTCCCCCTCCTCAGGCTGGCTGCCTTCCAGCTCTCCCTTCCCCTAGCCTCTACCTGTGGCCCCCGCCCCCCCCCCCAATTCAAAGCCAGCTCGGCTCCTCCCTCCTCTTTCTTCAGGGCAGAGGTGTCACCTGCCAGCTGTAGCCCCATGATCATCCTTTGCCCCTGGGAGCTATTCGGCTCTTGTTGCTCATATGTAGCCTGAGTCTCCCTTTTGCACTCCCCCCACTCCATCACATGCTGCTGCTGCTGCTGTTGCTGCTGCTGCTGCTGCGGGGTGTCCTGCCCCCTCCTCCCGGGGGCCCTTTGAGGTTCCGCTCCCCCCTGCCCTGGGGATGGGGCATGGCACTGTCGTGCAGGGTGGGTGGGGGGCAGGGGCTGATGCACTGCTGTGAGGGACATGGCCCTGCTGTCCTTGGGGCCATGGCCATGTGAGCACGTGGGGGGCCCTGGACACATATCTATTACCCCCCGCCCCTCAAGCCCAGGGGTGTACACCAGAGGGGGGTACATACCTGTCGGTCCACTCCCACGGTCTGGAGATCCCCGGGGGGGGGAGGCCCGGCTGCTGCTCCGGGATGGCAGGAGGAGGATCTGCAGGCTGGATTCTGCGGAGGAGGAGCCCCCCTCCTTCTCCTCCTCCTCCTGCCACGATGTCCTGGGGGTGGGCTCCAGGGGGGGCCCCCGGGGTGCGGGGCTTACCTCCAGGGCGGACTCCAGCTGCAGGGCCTGCTGGGGCTCGTCGGCCAAAGTATCAAAGGTGGCCAGAGGGGAGGAGGTGTGCCGGGGGCCCAGGATGTCCCTGAGCTCCCTGTAAAAGGGGCATGTGACGGGGGCGGCCCCAGATCGGCTGGCCGCATCCCGGGCCCGGGAGTAACCCTGCCGCAGCTCCTTCACCTTACTCCTGACGTGATCAGGAGTGTGGGCAGGGTGACCCCGGGCAGCCAGGCCGTCGGCCAGCCGAGCGAACGCATCCGTGTTCCGCCTCTTTCTCCCCATTACCTGGAGCTCCTCCTCCTCGCTCCAGAGCCCCAGCAGGTCCCGCAGCTCGGCCTCCATCCAGGAGGGGCCCCGCTGTTGCATGCCAGCCTGGCTGCCCGCCTGGCTGGGCTGGCTGCCCTGGCTCCCCTTGGTGGGGGTCCCCTGGGGGCGCTGGGGGGGCTGCCAGGCAGCCATGGCAGGTGCTGGCCCTGTTCTGGGTGGCTGAGGGATGTTCAGGCTGGCCGCATGTCTGGGCTGCTGCCTGCACGTGCTCTCAGCTTCCTGCACAGGAAGGGAGGGGGAGGGGACATTTAAGGGGCCGCTCCACGCAGCCAACATTGAGCTGAGGGACTGGAGAGAGCGTCTCTCAACCCCTCAGCTGATGGCCGCCATGGAGGACCCCGCAATTTCAATGTTGTGGGACGCGCAACGACTACACGGTCCCTACTTCGACGTTGAACGTCAAAGTAGGGCGCTACTCCTATCCCCTCATGGGGTTAGCAACTTCGACCTCTCGCCGCCTAACGTCGAAGTTAACTTCAAAATAGCGCCCGATGCGTGTAGCCGTGACGGGCTCTATTTCGAAGTTAGAGCCGCTACTTCGAAGTAGCGTGCACGTGTAGACACGGCTATGGTGACATTAGTTGGATTTTTTTTTATCACACTAAGGAATAAACAGGGTCTGTAAGCCATTAGGCTGTTTCTGGTATCACCCTCACCAATATTACCTTAGATAGCAACAGCACTGCATATTCTGTCTACGTAAGTGTCTATGTTGCAAAATTCAGCATCACATGCTGCCCTTAAGGTACGCTGACAATTCTGGAATGGCTGAGAAAATTCTTAGCTTATGAATGATGTCAAATAGAGATTTCAGAGTTCAAGGGGTAAAGGGAGATGTTTCTGGGAATTGCCATTTGGGCAGTTGTAGGGGGAAATCAAGTGGGAGCAGAAGAGCTTGGGTGCCTGGTGTTAATGAGGAGGAGAGTGTTCAGAACCATGTGGGTGATTCTCAACTGTGGACTGATTCTCAAACTTGGGAACACTGGGGAGGGTGGGAGGCAGAGGGGAGGAATAGTGGTATCAGCCAAACCAAGGGAGTTTTTGAGGTAAAGATGAGTGGAGAATTCAGTTTGGGATGGGATGGGATCGGCAAGAGAGAGATTTAGAGCTTATCAGGGAGTTATATTAAGAGAGAAATGAGGAGACTGTGTGGAGTATTGAATGGGTTGGCAAAGCTGAGTGGGGGCAGAGGGAGGGAATACAAAAGTTGTTTATCTCACAGGAGCTTATAGAAGATTTGCCTCCATTACCTGGCCTCCCATGCCATGCATCAAAGTTAAAAAAGATTAATTTGCCTACTATTTTATATGTGCAAAGATGGAGAGGGTTCAAATCAAAGCTATAGAAATGATCAAATTGGAAAAACAAATCCTTCAAGACAGACTCAGGGCACTCAATTTAGCTGATCAAATGACAGGATAAGAGAAGACTAGACCAATGTCTATTGGCAGCAATACAAGAAGAGCTTATTTGATACTATTGCACTCTTTAATCCAGATATAGTATCATCCAGTGACTAGATTTGGTATTTGAAAAACTCAGATGGGAACTAAAGATCAAATTTTAAGTGAAAGTAAGGAGCTATTCATAGAAATTACCAAGATCTATAGGGGCTTCTCCAACACTTTGGCTACAACAACACTTCATTCCACTTTTGGAAGCAGAATCCAAATGATTGAGAATGAAAATGCAAATGAGGCATGGATTTGCATATGTCATGCCTCATTCACATATTCTCGTGAGATCCTTCTGGAAGAGGCTTTTTCTGGAAGCAACAATGGCCATGTAGGTGGGGTTCCTCCACAAACACACCGCCTGTGTCTACGCTAGCCCAAAGCATCGAAATGGCCATGCAAATGTCCATTTCAAAGTTTACTAATGAAGTGCTGAAATACATATTCAGCACCTCATTAAAATGCTGGCAGCCGCGGCACTTCGAAATTGACGTGGCTTGCAGTCGCGTGGCTCATCCAGATGGGGATCCTTTTCGAAAGGACCCGGCCAACTTCAAAATGGGCTCATAGGAAAAAGGGGATTTCAAAGTTGGTGGGGTCCTTTCAAAAAGGAGCCCTGTCTGGACAAGCCACGCAGCTACAAGCTGCGTCAATTTCGAAGTGCTGTGGCTGCTGGCATTCTAATGAGGCGCTGAATATGTATTTCAGCGCTTCATTAGTAGTGGGCTAGTGTAGACATATCCACCCTGTTTTTGAAATAACCCTTCTTCCTGAAACAAAATATTGAAAATGGGGTTTGTTTTCGAAGCATCCCCATCTACACAGCCACACCTACATGGATAACCTGGCATAGGAGGATGCTGTTTATGGCCCTGATGACCTGCATGATGTGGAGGGAGAACACACCTATGAACACATGGTGGGGTGCTCCATGCCCATCTCTCCAGGATCTCCCTCCCAAGTTCCCTGTAGGGTCCTCCATCCTCTACAGGGTCCCCCTCCCCTGTCCCCAAGGGTACCCCTTGCCCGGAAGCCCCCTCTATCTTCCTCATGGTGAGTTTGTGACCTGAGCATTGCTTACCTGCAGGATGATGGCCCCAATGTTGGCCTTGCCCACCCCGAACTGGTGGCCACCTGAGCAGTGGCTGCCTGGAGCGGCCAGCTTCCAGAGGGCAATGGCTACCCTCTTCTGCAGCAGGAGCACAGGCTGCATCTGGGTGTCCTGGTGCTGGAGGTCTGGGGCAAGTCAATGATGTAGCTCCAGAAATGTCAGTTTGGTCATGCAGAAGTTCAGGAGCAAGCGGTCATCGTCCCAGTCCCCCAGCACCAGCCAGTCACACCACTCTTTGCTGGTGGGATAGCCCCAAAGGCGCCGGATCACCCAAGGGAGTGGGTGTGTGAGTTGCCCCATGGATTCACCTTCAGGAAAGCAGCTATGCAGGTGATCCTCAGAAACACTGAACAGTGGTTTTCAAAAGTTCACCTTTCAAATTCACACTCTAGTGTGGATGTAGCCCATGGCCATTGTTGCTTCTGGAAAAGCCTCTTCAGGAAGTGTGATTGCGCAAGAATATGTAAAAGAGGTGCAAGATATATAAATATGTGTCTTATTTGCATTTTTAATCTTGCTTTTTTGCATTCTGCTTCTGAAAGCAGAATTCAATATAGTCGCAGCCTTTGGTTCTTTAAATTGAGATCAAATATGTTGCTAAAGTACATGTTGTTTTAACCACAAGTTATTATGTATGTTAACATTCATTTGTGATTAAATTATTGTGTTCTTTACTATAAAATATCCCAGGTGAAATTATTTTGATTTAAGTTGATATATTACTGTTCTGAACTGATATAATAATATTGGAAATTGCTTTGTTTTGTTCTGACCAGACAGAATTTTTGTGTCCTGTTAGAATTTTGCTTTTGAAATCATTGTACACTGTTGTGAGTGTGAATGAGGCATGTATGGAATGTGCATAGATAAAAGATATCAGCTAACTACACAGGAAGGCATGAAGGAACAGATGCCTGGTTTATCATCATGCAACCTTTGGAAAGGGACCTAAGGTAAGATGCAAAGGGACTGAGGGGTTATGGTGGAGGAAAGGCTGGATATGAGTAAAGAGTGTGCCCTTGTAGCCAAGAAAGCTAACGGCCTACTGGGGTGCATTAGGAAGAGCATTTCAACCAGATCTAGGCTACGTCTACATGTGAAGCCTACATTGAAATAGCTTATTTTGATGTAGCAACATTGAAATAGACTATTTCGATGAATAACGTCTACACGTCCTCCAGGGCTGGCAACATCGATATTCAACTTCGACGTTGCGCAGCACCACATCGAAATAGCCGCTGCAAGGGAACGTCTACACGCCAAAGTAGCACACATCGAAATAGGGATGCCAGGCACAGGTGCAGACAGGGTCACAGGGCGGACTAACGCTTCCGGGGCAACAGCTAGCTGCTCCCTTAAAGGGCCCCTCCCAGACACACTCAGCCTGCACAGCACGCGGTCTGAGGAGCCATAGGCACACAGACCCCGGGAGACGCAGGCAAGGACCCCCAGCAGCAGCAGCAGCCAGAGGTCCACCCAGCCCTCCCGGCAGGAGCAGGGCTTGCCCTGACCCATGCCATGCGGGAGGCAGCTGAGCACCTCCTTGCTACACCGGAGGAGGAGCTGCCCCTAGGGCAGCAGGGCTCAACCCCCAACCCAGCAGCACCCCGCCCCCCGCCCGCCTCACACACTGGCGGCTGTGGAGCTACCCCACCAGTACCGACTGGTGGGAGCGGCTGGTGCTTGGGGAGTGGGACGACGACCGCTGGCTCAGGAACTTCAGGATGAGCCGGCAGACATTTATGGAGCTGTGCCAGTGGCTCACCCCCGCACTCAGGCACCAGGACACTGCCATGTGGCGTGCCCTCCCTGTGGAGAAAAGGGTCGGCATCGCTATCTGGAAGCTGGCCACTCCAGACAGCTACCTATCTGTGGGGCAGCAGTTTGGTGTCGGCAAGGCCACCATCGGGGCTGTCCTCATGGAGGTAAGAGAACCCACGGGGTGGAGGGCAGGGCAGGGGAGGGGGGCCTGGGCAGAGGAGGGCAGGGGAGGGGAGGGGAGGGGAGGGGAGGTCGGGGGAGGGCAGGGCAGGGCAGAGGAGGGGAGGGCAGGGCCACGCACACCCTGCTCACCCCTCATTGGGGCTGTCCCATGCGCTTTCCCTGCAGGTTGTGCGTGCCATCAATGCCATGCTCCTGCACAGGCTCGTGAGGCTGGGGGACCCAGATGCCACCATCGCCGCCTTTGCCACCCTGGGCTTCCCCAACTGCTTCAGGGCTCTGGATGGGACTCACATCCCCATCCGCGCCCCGCATCACAGTGCAGGACGCTACATCAATCGCAAGGGCTACCATTCTGTGGTCCTCCAGGCCTTGGTGGACAGCCAGGGACGTTTCCAGGACATTTATGTGGGCTGGCCTGGCAGCACCCACGACACCCGGGTTTTCCGGAACTCGGGCCTGTGCCGCCGGCTGGAGGCGGGGACCTACATCCCCCAGCGGGAGATCCCTCTGGGGGACACCACCATGCCCCTCTGCGTCATCGCAGATGCGGCATACCCCCTCCAGCCCTGGCTCATGCACCCCTACACGGGCCATCTCTCCGCGAGCCAGGAGCGCTTCAACCAGCGCCTGAACCGTGCGCGCCAGGTGGTGGAGCGCTCATTTGGCCGCCTGAAAGGACGCTGGAGATGTCTCCTGACCTGCCTGGATGCAGGCCCCAACAACATCCCCCTGATTGTGGGTGCCTGCTGCGCCCTGCACAATTTGGTGGAGAGCACGGGGGAGGCCTTTTTCCAGGGCTGGGCTGTGGAGGCCAGCAGGACTGACGTGCAGCCACCCGCTGCCCCCAGTCGGCAGGTGGACCCCGAAGGGACCCGGGTCCAGGAGGCCCTGCGGGCCCACTTCGATGATGAGGCCACGGGGTGAACTCTGCCAGGCCCCCCACTGCCCACCCCTTCCTCCACCACAATCCCTGCCCCAACGCCCACACCATGGAGCACCCAACCGCACCCCCTCCCACTTTTCCTGGACAAATGACAGCACGCACTTGTGGCTGAACTTAAACTGCTTTTTCTTTTAGAACTTTTTTTTTTTTAACTCTAAATAAAAAAAGAACAAACTATATACAACGTGTGAAACCAAAGTTATATGTACAAATAAAACAATAGTAATAAAAAAGTTTGTTCACTAACAAAAAGAAAACCAGAGAGGATAAAGGGGAGAACTATTTACATGGGGGGGACGGGGCAAACGGGGGGCACAAAATAGTAAGTCCCAACTATATACAAGGGGGGGGACACGTCCCAGGCCCCTCGCCCCTAAAGTCTGGCACTGGGCATGGGTGGCCGGGAGCCCCGTCGCAGCCTCAGCCCTGTCCGGGGCTGGCTGGGAGCGGGACGGACTGGAAGATATGCCCGGCAAATCTCAGCTGGCCCCAGGGGTCCCTCGGCGCTCCAGCCCTCGGTGGTGGGTGGCGGGGCGATGGCAGATTGGACGGCGATGTGTGGAGCAGCTGGTGGTGCAGCGGGTGGAGCAGGCAGGGCGGATGCTGCGGCGGCCGGTGCGGCATGGGGGGCCAGGTAGTCCACCAGGCGGTTGAAAGTCTCCATGTAGGCCCCCCCATGCCTCTTGGCGCCAGGCCAGCGCCCGTTCCTACAGCTGCAGGTGCTGCTCCGCGACCTCCAGCTGCCGACGGTGGATGGCCAGCAACTGGGGGTCCGTCGCCGTCGGCTGGTGGTGGCGCAGGGTCCGCCGTCTAGCCCGCCATGGGGCCGGTCGGTCCTCGGCCGAGGGGCTTGCCTGGAGCGATGGCCCTGGAGGGGTCTCTGGGACCACTGATGCCTCACCGGCGCTCTCTTCCGGCCCTTCCGATGGTGCAGCTGTGGGACACAGGAGAGGAGGGGGGGAAGAAGAATGGAGACAGGCGTTAGTGTGGGCCCCGAGCCATGGCCTTTGTCCCCCCAGCCCTGTGCTGCAGGTTCCCCAGCCCCGTCCCCGGGAGATGCGCTTTGATGGATGGGGTTCAGGGGTCCCCCTGCACTGCACCCCATCCCCTGGTGGGAGCGACTCTCACTTCACTCCGCAGGGTCTGACAGGAGAGGTTTCTTAGGCCACAGATGGCCAGTTTCTGGCAGGAGTGACAGCACCAGCTGTCAGAAGAGACAGTCCTTCCAACCCGTCCTGGGGAGAAGACCACAAGGGGTGCCCCTCTGGGATGCAGCTTTCCCCCTCCTCAGGCTGGCTGCCTTCCAGCTCTCCCTTCCCCTAGCCTCTACCTGTGGCCCCCGCCCTCCCCCCCAATTCCAAGCCAGCTCGGCTCCTCCCTCCTCTTTCTTCAGGGCAGAGGTGTCACCTGCCAGCTGTAGCCCCATGATCCTCCTTTGCCCCTGGGAGCTATTCGGCTCTTGTTGCTCATATCTAGCCTGAGTCTTCCTTTTGCACTCCCCCCACTCCATCACATGCTGCTGCTGCTGCTGTTGCTGCTGCTGCTGCTGCGGGGTTTCCCACTCCCTCCTCCCGGGGGCCCCTCGAAGTTCCGCTCCCCCCTGCCCCAGGGATGGGGCATGGCACTGTCGTGCGGGGTTGGGGGCGGGGCAGGGGCTGATGCACTGCTGTGAGGGACATGGCCCTGTTGTCCTTGGGGCCATGGCCATGTGAGCATGTGGGGGGCCCTGGACACATATCTATTATCCCCGCCTCTCAAGCCCAGGGGTGTACACCAGAGGGGGGTACATACCTGTCGGTCCACTCCCACGGTCCGGAGATCCCCGGGGGGCAGAGGCCCGGCTGCTGCTCCGGGATGGCAGGAGAAGGATCTGCAGCCCGGATTCTGCAGAGGAGGAGCCCCCCTCCTCCTCCTCCTGCTCCTCCTCCTCCTGCCGTGATGTCCTGGGAGTGGGCTCCGGGGGGGGCCCCCGGGGTGCGGGGCTTACCTCCGGGGCGGGCTCCGGCTGAAGGGGATGCTGGGTCTTGTCGGCCGAAGTATCAAGCATGGCCGGAGGGGAGGAGGTGTGCCGGGGGCCCAGGATGTCCCTGAGCTCCCTGTAAAAGGGGCAAGTGACGGGGGCGGCCCCAGATCGGCCGGCCGCATCCTGGGCCCAGGAGTAACCCTGCCGCAGCTCCTTCACCTTACTCCTGATGTGATCAGGAGTGTGGGCAGGGTGACCCCGGGCAGTCAGGCAGTCGGCCAGGCGAGCGAACGCATCCGTGTTTTGCCTCTTGCTCCCCATTACCTGGAGCACCTCCTCCTCACTCCAGAGCCCCAGCAGGTCCCGCAGCTCAGCCTCCATCCAGGAGGGGCCCCACTGCCGCTTGCCAGCCTGGCTGCCCACCTGGCTGGGCTGGCTGCCCTGGCTCCCCTTGGGGGGAGGTCCCCTGGGAGAGCTGGGGGGGCTGCCGGGCTGCCATTGAGGGTCCTGAGGTTGCTGAGGGACGTGCAGGCTGGCTGCGTGTCTGGGCTGCTGCCTGCACGTGCTCTCAGCTTCCTGCACAGGAAGGGAGGGGGAGGGGACCTTTAAGGGGCCGTTTCACGCAGCCACCATTGAGCTGAGGGGCTGGAGAGAGCGTCTCTCAACCCCTCAGCTGATGGCCGCCATGGAGGACCCCGCAATTTCGACGTTGCGGGGCGCGCAACGACTACATGGTCCCTACTTCGACGTTCAACGTCGAAGTAGGGCACTATTCTTATCTCCTCATGGGGTTAGCGGCTTCGACGTCTCGCCGCCTAACGTCGAAGTTAACTTCGAAATAGCGCTCGACGCGTGTAGCCATGATGGGCGCTATTTCGAAGTTAGTGCCGCTACTTCGAAGTAGCGTGCACATGTGGACACGGCTCTAGAGAGGTAGTTATTCCTCTTTATTCAGCACTGGTGAGGCCACATATGGAATATTGTGTTCAGTTTTGGGCCCCCCAGTATTAAAAGGATGTGGATTTGCTGGAGCAGGTTCAGCAAAGGGCATCAAAAATGATTAAGGGTCTGGAACACAAGACCTATGAGAACAGGCTGAGGGATTTGGGCTTGTTTAGTTTACAGAAGAGAAGACTTACAGGTGATTTAATAGCAGCCTTCAACTTCCTGAAGGGGAGCGCTAAAAGGGAGGGTGAAAAACTGTTCTCAGTGGTGTCAGATGGCATAATAAGGAGTAATGGTCAGAAGTTGAAGAGGGAAGATGTTGGGAAAAACTTCTTCACCAGCTGGGTGGTGAAGCATTGGAATGCGTTGCCTAGAGAGGTGGTGGATTCTCCATCCCTTGAGGTTTTTAAGTCCCAGCTGGACAAGGTCCTGCCTGGGTTGACTTAGTTGGGGTTGATCCTGCTTGAAGCAGGGGGCTGGACTAGATGACCTCCTGAGATCCCTTCCAGCCCTATGATTCTGTGACTCTGTGACACTTGATGGCCCAGGTTCTCTCTTTCTGTTCAGTTCAAATGGCCTCTAGATGGATTCAAACAAGAACTAGTACTGGTAACTATAGACACCAGCTGCAGAACCTTGGTGTGAGTATCTGGGTGTGTGGTGAATGCGTGCATATGCTGTTATCTCTTGTGTGCTTTTGATGAACTCTGTGTATTTCCTTGTCCCCTGAAAAAATACCATATGCTTTTAGAAGCATAACAACTATACCCAACACAGGACGAAATATTGGTTGAAAGTGGACATTAAATTTTTGTCATGGTGCCTTCTGTCTTTAGACTCTATGGCTGTGTGACAGTTTTAATAGACCTTTCTAAAGTAGACCAAGATACCCTAACACTTATATTTGCTTTTTTAAATTAAGCACAGATTTTATTTTCTTAGCAATCTCTTTGCAGTCTTTTCTACTACTCTTTGCACTGCATAGTATGTGGTTGACATGGAATGGAATGCTCGTTATCAACCAACAGAATTATCAACAAGAGTAGCTGCTGCATAAGTGCTGTTATCTTTTAACTCATCTTGACCGAGGGAAACCAGGAATTTCATGTGATTTTCATTAGTTCTTTGTGTTTTTTTCCTGAATATTAGATTTATTTTGACACCTTCAAGCATCATTCTGGTCCAGGAACCGGAGGGTATTCCATATTTTGGTTCTGCACTTCTCCACAATCCAATATCCACTGTTGATTATGCTTCACTTTTTTGTGATATTACAATACAATGTTCTTAGAGCAGTATTTATCACAGTCCGCATCTACACAGGTGCCAGGTGTCAACAAAACTGGGCTTTCGTCAACAAAACCTACGGAGTGTCTACACAGTGAAAGCTCTCTGTTGGGAGTTCGTCAACAAAACTCAGCAGTTCAGCCAGCAGCGTTATCCCTCTCCCAATCAGGTACAGCACCTCTGTTGACTTTGGTTGGTTGACAGACTGCCTGTGTCAACAGAGCAGGTTCTCCATGACAGCGGCCAGCTGGAGCCAGGGGATGCTCCAAAAAGCACCAAAAAGCAGGGCTCCAAAAAGCACCCTGTAGGAAGTGGGGGAGTGGCCACATGATGGCAGCATATGTGCAGTCCCACACCACCAGCCGCCACTCCCCAGCCATTAGAAAATGGCACAGGCTACCTAGAACAGTCCCGGTCCATCCCAGGACCCCCATGCAGCGTCCCAGAAATCCACTCAGGGGACCCATAAGTGGACACCATCCTGGTCCAGCACAGTGTCAAGTGCTGGAACACCCCCCAGCTACACCTACATAGTCAGAGCCCTGGCTTAGTGTGGCCACCCTGCACACTCCCTCAAACAGGTGCGTGCTAAAATCAAGGAGCTGCGCCAGGGCAGGGCTACATGCTGCTCAGGAGCAGGGGCTTCCTCTTACTCCCAATAGTAGGCTCTGGACTGCATGCTGGGGAGCGATAACTGGGCTCCAGGCCAGTAGACACTTGACACCAGTGAGGAGATCCTCCATAACAAGGAGCTCAGCCTGGACCTGAGATCATTGCTGGAGGCCTGCAAAGACCCACCCTCCAACTCTGACTCCAGCCAGGGCATCTTGGTCGTCACCCTGTTCTCTGGCCCTTCTGATGCCGCAGCATTGGCATGACCATCCCCAGGCCTGTTTGCAGGACTGTCTGGTGATTGCTACAGGGGGCATGTACACCCAGGTGGTGGCTGGCAGGGCATGTCATGGGACCCAGCTGCATGGCACAGCCATGAACCCCCACCCTGGGCTGGGCACGTGTGCCATGTCAATGCTGGGGTGTCCTACATGGACCCTGAGGGCAGCTTCCGGGCACGGCTGCTGGCCCACTCACAACCCCACAATGAGATACATGACCCCAGGGAAGTTGGGGGGGAGGAGGGGCTGCTCCATACACTGCACCATAGCGTGCAGCCCTCTGCTAGCACGCATGCCTGCAGGCAATGAGCAGCACTCGCTGCACTGTACAGCGCAATGAACCTCATGCATGTAGACAGCCCTGGGAGACACCACCTGCACCCGGCTTGTCCACTGCCTGGGCAGCCAGCCCACCACAATGGACAGTGTGTACACACCATGGACAGACCCATCCCATTTCGAAGTTTGGGGCTAGTGTAGACATAGCCATAGTTTTTCTGTTTGGAGGGGGAGGTCAGTTTTGCACTTCTCAGTGGAAACATGAAAATTCATCAGCATTGTTTTCCTCTGAAAAGTTTTAATTTGAAAAAGCCATTGTGTCCATCAAAGATGTTTAAGCAAAGCATTTTTAACTGGTTCCATTTTCAACCATTTCATTAATTGCTGCAGCCTCACTGGCTTCTTGGACTTGCAGAAGTTCTTCTCCCCAGCCTTCATTACAGACTCCCTCTGCCCACGCTCATCTTTTGCTAAGGGAAGTGCAATGGCATTTGTGGTCCGTTCAACTTTTTTTCCTTTCACATCAAGCCTTTGGACATTGTTAGCAACAAAAAGACATTGCTGTCTACTGCCTGCTCATACAACCCAGATAATGTATTCTTAGCAGCTCACATCCTACCTGAGGTGGAACAATTCTCAGTGCATGTCTCTGGGATAGTTCAGTCATAAATATAAGTGGTTATATGCTGCTCAAATCACATTTTACAAAAATCACTGGATTTCACTCTTTGGAAACGAATCCCACTTTGGACTCTCAGTCCGAAAGCAGAAGGTCCAAACTGTCCCACCTCTGGATTCTCTTGGGATATCTCTTAACTGACTAGGGCAAATTTAAAATTTTATGTGTTTGTGTTATTTGTGTGATCTGTGTTTCATGAAACCATTGCAGGCACCTCATTACTTACTTCATTAAAATTCCTAACACATGTTTTTGATTGCTTGTTGAGTTTGATACTATTTTTTGTCATCCTTCAAACTGTTTTCTCTCGAAGAAGAAAAAAAATCTTGCCTCATAATTCTACTTCTTTGACTGCAATACCTGAAAGGCTTCTTGCCCATACATACATCTCAAGATTTGGACTTTAGATACAGCTTAAAAGGTGCACATGCACAAGCACAAGCACATACACATACCCTAATTTATGTTCCATCCTTTGGCTCAAAAAGGAGTTGACTTTTGTGGGATTGTCTGCATGTGCCAAATTCTGTAAGTGTAGACATGCACCCCACTTTTAAAGGTTGAAAATCTGGTATACCTGAAGCATGTAGTTAGGAGGCAGGAAAATGAGTACTATAGCCTCACCACTTCTTTTGAGAACCAGTGATACCCAGGACCCAGAAAAAATAGAGGACATGCTTCAGGTTTCTTGGAGTGGGCAAGCAAAATCTTTACAAACAAGCAGCTCCCTGCCTCAGATTGAGTACTTACTGCTGCAGAATGGGTCTCACTGCCTTCACATAATTCCTGAATACATACTGATGCAAATAAGAACATTACAAAATATTGGGGGCTATTTTTTGGAAAGACCAATCACAGAATAATTGAGTTGACACTATATTTTAAAATTCATTTAACAACACCCTTTGTGTAAGTGCTGGTGTTTCCAAATACCTTGTTATGTACGTAACTTTTTTTTAATTTAAATTACAATAAGTTATATGGAAGCTAGTTATTTATCAATACTCAAAGTATAAAGTAAATTGTATGCTTTAACATGATAGTCTAACTGTAATGGATGCCTAAACTTGAGACCACCCCGGAAAACATGGTGACATTAAGATAGCTTAAATAATATGTCTCACAAAAATTTAAAACAAGACAGAAAGAAAAGCATTTTTCCACATATTACACAATAATGGCAAACTTTAAATAATCCAATAAAAACCCACAGTTTTGAGAACTTAAAATATGCTAACAGGTTGTTTCCTGCATAACCCAATGGTATGTTACCCTTCCAAGATGAAATAGGTGATTTTAGTGATTTCTCACAAATTGCAAGCAACAGACAATCAATACAAGCTAAAGTTAGAGTTTGAAAAAAAAGTTTAAATAAAGACTGAATTATCATGCATGTGTACTGAGGATGCTGCTTTTAGATCAAGGCTGAGAACACCAATAGGGCATGGAATTGGAAATCTTGCATAGCCCCTACTTCATTTATTTTCTGAGCTTCAATTTTCTCACTTATATATAACCAGAGTTGTCACCTGGCAAGCCTCATCATTTAAAAAAAAAATCATATATTGATCCACTAAAGAATCACAGTCACAAATCACTTCATCATCAACTTAATCATTAAGAAGTGGTCCTTTACACTATGTAACAGTATATCATATGATGTGTGTTATGACACATTTGACAGAAGCATGAATAAATAAAAACCCCGTTTATAGAAGTGATATCTCCTCAAGGCAGATAGCAATTTTCTGGCCAGATTTATTGAAGTGGAAGGAAGCAAAGCAAACAGGCAAAGGTCTGTCTGTGAACTAGCGGATAACACAGTTTGCCAGCTGCCAAATTATTTTCGGGTACTTTGGCACATCTCTAGACAAAAATTATTATGGTTCAGAGGATTCAATGCAGGCAGGAACATTCATCAAACTCCAACTAAACTTTTTCAATTTACATTAGTAAAGTCATGAAGCTGAACTATGGCATCCGCTTCCCCTAATCTATTAGTTAAGTCAAAAAGAGTCATGGAGCATGACATGCTTTCATATCTATCTATATTTGTAAGCAGATGTGTATATTCAGTCATACATTTTAAGCATCATTAATACTGATAGAGAAAGGTTCTGCAGTCATCTTTCATAACTATAGGTTTCATTGAGGCAGTATGCCTGAACAACCTTCTTTAGCTCAGAGTGTTCATCTGTCTTGTAGAAATGGTTCAGCATTTTCATTCATCATGTGAATGAGGTGTGGTAAAACTTCCATATTTTTTATACCTGAACTAGTGTATTTTCACAGACAGCACTTTCTGAACCTATTAATAGTAATGATAGTATATGGTTCACTCTAGTTCTTTCCATGGGCTGATGCTCACATCAGAGCAAATAATGAAGAGAGAAAAACCCTTGTGAAATGTATGGCTTCAGTGGAGTGGGGTAAGTGGAGTGGAGTTATGAGAGTCAGCTAACATGCCCAGCTGTCTTTTACAAACCAAATGAAAAGGAAAAAAGAATTTAAAATGCCTGAGCACACAGAAAATACACTTACCTGGAAACAGAAATTGAGTCTAAGGTATTTATTTACTCACTGGTATATATTCTTCGGAATACTCATGAGAGGTGCAAGACTGATTGCAATGGAAGCTGAAGACCTATGTTGAGACAAACAGAAGACAAAGGACAATGTTTCCCCTGACTGGAACGTGATTGGAAGGGATCATCTTTGCAGCCGAGAGTGTAATCTCAGTGATTATCCTGGACACAGTCTGCTGCCATTCAAGTCAAAGAGAATCTTTCCACTGACTTCAATGCATATTGGCTGAGACTGCTTTTCTTTGGCTTGTTCACTATACACACTACAGTTAGAGACATGCCTGGGTGCAAAATTAGTTTCCACATCTGCAAAAATGATCCATGGTATATTCATCCACATCCATGGGTGCAGATGCAGATACCCTTGGATATAAAGCAGATAACTGCAAATTTGCAGTGTTCTAAAATATAGTGTACTTATCTAACTTTGTCCCACTAGACCCAATATTGGGAGCTATTTATATGAGTGTAGTCATCTGTGTGCATGAATGTGTGAATGTTTTAGGTTCATAGCTTTTCGAAGACCCTCTTAGCTATGCCAGCTGGCCTCTGACCCGTGCTGTGACCTTCACCTCCTCCAATTTTCACTAACTAATATCCAGCGTGATTGTCAATGTGTTTAGAACTGACCTTCTGATTTTGAAAAAGCCAGCATAATGATTCCCTGTAACTCCCGAAATTCATCTGGTTCATTCTAGAAGGACAGGGAGATCTGCACATTCCAGTTGGTTTTCTCCACTCCAAGACTGATAGGGGCCACAACAGAAGCAGCTGGATTCTATGAATAACTGACATTTTTTTTTAATACCCAAAGGCTTATCATCCAAATAAACTCAATTGTTTTGGGGATGTGAACCCTCCGTCTTCCTTCAGATTGCATATGCATTTTGTCTCTTTTCTCATGGCCAGATGAAGTCACAGCTTAGGAAGCACAGATAAGGCAGTGAAATGGTAAAATGATTCCTACAATTTCATTCTATATGAATTCTGTCCATGATAAAGCTGGCCCATGACATCCCCACTGTCAGCCACCTGGGTCAGGAAAAGACAGTAGCCCAAATCCTAACCCAGTTTTTTGGCTGGGGGTTCACCAGGAAGTTAAAAGTTCTTACAACTCCTGTCCATCCTGCCAGCTCACTGCCCCACCACGGGTCCCCAAAGTCCCCCCTGGTTCTGATGCCAATGGTGGAGACCCCATTCAAATGAGTCACCATGGACCTGCTGGGCCCACTCCCAAGGAGTGTTGCCTGGTTCCAGTTTGTGCTAGTCCTCATGTATCATGCAGTGTGTTTCCCAGAGGCTATTCTGCTGTGCAGCATCACATCCCACACCATTGTGGGGGAACTGATGAAGGCCTTTGCCCAGGTGGACATACCTCCAGGAGGTTTTAACAGACCAGGGTACCAATTTTACCTTTCGGCTGTTGAAGCAAGTCTGAGCCCTCCTAGGTATTAAGCCTACGTGCACCTCCATTTATTGCCCACAGACATACAGCCCAGTAGAACACTTTAACCACAACCTGAAGGAGATGATGCACAAGTTTCCACCCCAGGACCAGCAATGGTGGGACAAGCTGCTCCCCGCTCTGCTCCTGGCCTTCCGGCAGGTTCCCCATCCCTCCACAAATATCCCCCCCTTCAAGATGTTATATGGGCACTGACCCTGAGGAGTGTTCATCCTCATGTGGGAGACCTGGGAGCAAACCTCGTCCCCCTCCAAGGGACTCCTCGATTATGTCTTCCAGCTCCTGGAGCAAGTAGGGGCCATTGCCCTAGAAAACATGAAGGCAGCACAGGCAGAGCTATTGCCAAGGCCAACCCTCACCAAGGAACAGTGCAAGCAGGCCCAGTGCCTCCTTCAGTCCTTTTGGGGAAACTTCACCACCCTTCCAGGTCACACATCACTAGTGTGTCGTGTCATCCTCACAGAGCTAGGGAGGGTCATCTGGGAGGCAGAGCACCCACTGCCCTTCTGAATTCAGGAGATCAGAGAAGAGGTGCCGGCAATGTTGGCCCTGGAGGTCTTTGACCCATCGCAAAGTGCCTGGTGTAGCCCAGTGGTGCTAGTACTCAAGCTCAATGGCACTCAGTGATTCTGCTTCAACTTCAGGCCAGTCAACTCCACCTCGAAGTTCAAAGCATACCCAATGCCCTGTGTCAATGAGCTATTGGTCCGGCTGGGAGAGTTCTGCTATTTCAGCACCCTCGACCGCAGCAAAGGGTATTGGCAGATCCTTTTAGCACCCTCCTCCACAGAGTAGATGTCTTTGCCACCCCCTCAGGACTATAGCAATTTGCCTGGATGCCCTTTGGCCTCCATGGTGCCTCAGTGACTTTCCAGTGACTTATGGACTGTCTCCTGCAGCCACACCACGACTAGGTGGCTGCATACCTTGATGACACCATGGCGTACAGCCAGCAGTGGGAGGAGCACCTGAACCAGGTTACCACTGTCCTATGATCTCTGATGGCAGCTGGCTTAACAATGACCCAAAGAAATTGCACATTGGGTGACAAGAGACGACATATCTTAGCTACACCATAGGAGGTGGCAGGTGAAGCCCCTTGTAGAAAAAGTGCAGGCTGTGGCCATCTGCCCTCCGCCCACCACCAAATGACAGGTATGACAATTCCTGGGACTCGTGGGATATTTTCAGCATTTTATTCTTCAGTTCATCTCAATTGCTGCCACACCAATAGAACCATTAACCAAAAATCAGTCCCAAAGAGTGGTATCGCTCTAGCCTTGAAGACGTTCCAGGCCTTAAAATATTGCCTGACCCGGGAACCAGTGCTCTACAGCCCAAACGTTGCCCATTGGTTCATCCTTCAAATGGATGTATCTGGAGTGGGCCTAGAGGCTGTCCTATCCCCAGAGATTGAGGGACGGGATGATACAGTGGTCTACATCAGCCGACAGCTCTTCTCATGGGAGAAGTGCTACTCTGTGATAGAGAAGGAGGCTTTTGTAGTAAAATGGGCCTGTGATGTCCTAAGACACTGTCTTTTGCCCCTCCTCCAACTCTGGTGACAGACCATGCTCTTCTACAGTGGCTGTCCAGAATGAAGGACAACAATGCCAGGATTATGCGCTGGTATTCGGCACTGCAGCCACATGACTTTGATGTGCATCATCGAGCAGGTAAAGACCATGCTGATGCTGACGTCCTATCCCAAAGTCCGCCCCCAAGCATGGGAGACAGACTTGAGGGGGGAGTGTAGCGAGGTGCCGTGGCCTCCCCCCGACTTAGAGGCAGAGGAGGTCTCTCAGAGACCTTGGTAGGCGGGTTCAAAGCTCCTGTGTCCTGTCCCCCAGAGAGCAGCACCTGGGGCCGGAACTACCAGGGGCAGGGCTTGAGGCATATTAAAAGGCTGTCCTCTGATCAGGGCAGAGGTCTCTGACTGGGATCCTGGGAGCCAGAGACAGGGGACAGGGACAGACTGCCAGGCTGGTGCGAGCCACTGGCCAGTTGCCCTGACCAACCCAGAGGGCCACAGACAAGCCTGCTCTTAGCCAGGTACCAAGACTTTCATGTTCTACTGAGGCTCTCGGGCCTGTGGCAAACCCCGCTCCCCAAGGTCCTGCCAGAGCTGGGGAGCCTGCCCATGGCCAGCTACCCCAGGGATCCAGATGGGTACAAGCCTGGAGTCCTGCCTGCCACCTGCAATGCTGAGGTCTTGGACCTTGTGGACCCCATGGTCCTGCCCTCTGCACACTAACCAAACAACATGGAGATGCCAAACTGTCTGGACCAACCCACTGCTTCTTACCCAGAGAAGACCCACCTTCCTGAGCTGTCCGAACACTCTGAGTGGGACAAAACACTGATGGAGATAGAGGTAGGTGGTGTCCTGGGGAAGTGGCCTGGATCCCCACTACCCAGCTCACAGTGAGAGCTGTTGCCAGGGCCCCAGGCCAGGACACAGTGGAGTGGGAGGGCCTGCATCCCTCTATCTCCCCCCTGGAGAGGCAGCCCTTCACGTCTCCTGAGCCACACTGCTTTGGAGGCTGACTGTTTGCCTGCTGCCCCACCCTGAACTAAGGGCTGGACTCATTAAGAGTTTGCCATGGCCTCAGACTGAACCAGGGCTTCAATGCATCCCCTGCTGGCTGTCAGCCCAGTAAAAGGGGACAAGACTCCTGGGAGATGTCTGGCAGTCCCAAGTATGTAGACTGGGGCAAGGTGCAGAGGCCCATGCTGCCCAGAGGGGTCACCTGCCACAGGCCAAGATTGTTACAAGGACATAGTTATAAAATTAGTGATGAGCAGGGCAAGAATTATTGATGTTTTGGAGGTGTGGCAAAATGCTCATTATATTAAAATTTGGGATTTGTTCAACCTGTTGTGGTGAAATCCTTGTTATATTTACATTTATTCCCTTTTGCCTCTCTTTTATTTCCCTCTCCTCCCTCACTTTTCAGATTTGCTCCATGTTCTCAACTGTACTTTTGGCTACCGTTTTTAAAAAGTCTTCAGTGTAAATCCTGTGGTCCTGAGTCAAGCTAAATACCACTGATGGTAATGGGAGTTTTCGTGAGTAAGATTCCAGGGTTAGGGCCTTTATTTAACACACACATATATTATTTATCTTAATTTGAGACCTCAGGTGATGTTTCTTTCAGATCGCCTATTGGAAGCTTCTTGCTTGTAAAAGCAGGACCTAAGAAAAGAATTAAGACATCATTTTCCTAGTGGAAGAATTTATGGAAGACAGAGATCCTGGATGCAACCAGGAGTGGTTATAATACAAAGTCAGTAGCAAAAATGTGTTCATTTGTTTCTTCTGTTTGACCATCATGTACTCTGAAATAATACCTTGTTCCTCAAACTCCCTTCCACTGGGATTCTTTTGGAACTATTTTCCCAAGAGGGAAGTATCTCCATAAACTAACTTCCCATAATCACACTAGAGAACTATAGCTTATAAACTGATGTCCTAGTTGGAAAATTGTGCTCAGAGAGTACTTAGCACAGATTCATAGCTGAGCTTCAGGGTATATCAAATAGGTTGCACACAGGCATCTGCCCTGGTTCTTGTTTCTATTCAATATCTGCACAAATGACTTTGATAATAACATGGAGAATACACGCATAACGCTTGGGAATAAAACCAAGGGACCGGGGGGTGGGGTGTTTGCAAGTTCTATAGAGAAGAGGACAAAAATTGAAGACATAAGAAATAATTCTTACAGTCTTCTCTGTACCGGTAGGGCCACAACTGGAGTACTGTGTGTCCAGCCTCAGTCTTCACATTTTGGAAAAGATTTGAAGAAAGTGGAGAATGTCCAGAGCAGAGAAACAAAAATATTAAAAGTCTAGAAAACATGACCTATAAGGAAACACTGGAAAAACATGGTTAGAGAATAGTTAGAAGTCCAACTGTGGACAAGATAACACTTATAAAAATACACAAAACATTGGTACAAAGAGGAAGGTGATAAGTTTTTCTCTTTAATGACTGAGGAACGCAAAAGAAGCAATGGGTTTAAATTGCAGAAAGGGACATTTAGGTTAAGTGTTACGGTGGCATGCAGGGGGACAGTCAGGGTAACTAAGCCCTAGCACAAATTACCTGAGTACGTTTTGCAATCAGTCATTCAAAGATTTTAGGAACAGGTTAGAAAAACACCTGAGAGGGATGGTCTAAATCAGTGGTTCTTAACCTGGGGTGCACACACCCCCTGGGAGTGCCAGATGCCCTTTTTGGGGTTGCGAGATGTGCCAGATTGTTTTAGAAGGTAAATCATTGAAAACACACATTAACCACAGGCACGTAAGTACAACTACTTAGTTTAATCAAACTAAGCATTTGTAACATGCATTGTTTTAACGATTACTGTAATAAACCAATACAAATATTTTCCAGTTTTTAACCTTATTATTTGGGGTGAGTAATAACATAAAACTATTTGCATATATTTAATACACATTTAAAAGTGTATAGGCCCCCCCCACCTCCATTTTTGATTTTTGAAAAGGGGTGTGAGAACATATTTTGAGAACCAAATGGCTGCAGGCTGTAGTAAAGGTTAAGAACTGCTGGTCTAGATAATACTCAGTTCTGCCACAGTGCTGAGGATTGGATGCAATGACCTACTGACCTCCCTTCCTGTCCTACATTTCTTTGGTCCTACAGCATAAGTATGCTCTTCTATAAGTTTAAAAATTCAAGGGAACACAGTAGTTTTATAGTTTCAAGTCCCCTGAGTTTGGAATGAGAGGTCATGCTGAGAAAATAGCCTTAAGAGTGATATCTCTCCCAGTTGCCGTATGTTGTAGTCTCCCTTTAAAAGACAGGCAGCAAGTTAAGCAAATAAACTAATTTCAGAACCGTCTTGCTAGAAACTTAATCATTAGATGTAAGAATACAGAGCTGATTTGTGAATCTGGAAAAAGAAATGATCAAGAAGCAGGAAAATCAGCACCGCTTGATTTGGGGAGCTGCGCACTGAATTTTTTTTAAAATTGCCAGGGATAATTGAGTGACAGTTCCCCATTATTTCAGATGACTTTGAAAATCTCAACATGAAGATTATAATTCTTGAGGACATATCTATTGAAGAGTTAGATTAAAGCATCCCATACAAAACGTGACAGGAGAGGACTGGAGGAAGGTGAACTTCTTAAAGTTCTTCACACCCTGTTATTAGAGGGGCTTTGTGGCTGTGGATTATGGAGGCTATTTCCACTTGCAGCCCCATCGCTCCTAGACATCCAAAATAAATGACCCCTTAGACAAGATGGGAGCAGCTCTGCAGGGGCAATTGCTGCTCTTATGGCTCCTTGCACTCAAAAACATGACTTTAGTAGGAGTCACACTGCCCCATAGGGTTCTATTTATAGCTTATGGCAAGGATCATATAGCTTTTAGCAGTGGTGAGGACCAAAAGTAACAGAGCTCTGTGTCGCAATAAGGTAAGAGGTGTGAAACAGCTGCTTGACTGAGGGAGGAATCAGGGAGGAATGGATGTCCTTCCACTCTCATCTTTCCAAATCCCTGACATCACCTAAAACTGGATGCTGCAGCCCAGGCTCTACTTCTCATGTGACAGGTATGCTCACTTTATACCTGGGAATTCTGATCACCATATTAAACCAGTGATCAAAGACATCACATTCACTTCTTCATAAATGTGAAGCCCTGGAGCATAGTTTTAAAAGCGGACACTTGAATATAATCAAAGTACCCGTTGAAGCTAAAAGGGCTAGTAACAGAACTGGCGTGGGTAATTCATGATGAGAGCTTGTGGTAACAAATTCAGAGATGGAAGTTAACGAGCAGCAGAAATTGGATGATGCTAGGCGGGACGAAAATCCACCTGGATAGAAGCAAGGAGTCTGCAGGGATTCCTGATTTCCTTTTCACTACAGGAAGTTACTCTGCTTGTCTATAATTAGTTGAGAGCAAGGTATGAAGGAATGCTTCCAATACAGCTTGCTGGACTGGGAAAGAAACCTCTTCATGTATATGTAAATACAATTTGCTTAGGTCTACTAGATACTCAACTGATACAGTAGTGTTCTGTCTATTGTAACCAATTTGGTTATTGTGGAACCACAAACGGTGCTAATACTAAACATGGGAATTGTGAAATGCGATCACCAACACTTGCAATTATTGTGGGAATACAGTAAAGACAGAATGAGTTTAACCTGTTTCAAAGGGAGAGAGACTCTGGCAGTTTAAATGGCCTTGGAGAGACAGGGGACTCTTGCCAGAAGAGCAGCAGGGCAGCCTACGTGCCTGCCATGTGTGAGCTGTGAGATGGGTTCAAACTGTATCTCCTCACTGCTCAATTATAGAGCTAAAATAGGCTGTATGAGGAGTCTCTTTTATTATTTTAAATTTGCTCCAGTGGATACTAGAGGCTTCTTCTGGCTAGACTTTGCTTTGGGCCAAAAGCTGAAATCACTGATCTTTGCCAAGAGCCAAATCCAACATAAGCTGGTGGAATTAGTGAGCACTTGCCCACTGGGAGCAGCAGGGCAGCTAGCAGGACATCCAGTGGCAGCAGCATGCAGTGGTGGCACAATGAGCAGCCACAGCGTGGTGGTGGAGATCAGTGATAGGGCGGATGGCAAGACCAGTAGAGTAAGATACTGCTTTACCTCCGCTGCTCAGGGTGGGAGGTGAACTCTACAGAGGCAGCCCTGAACTCTGGGTTTACCCTGACCAAGGGCAGCAGTGTGAGAGATGTGCAAAGAAAGGCTAAGCGTGTAACGGGGAAATTAGAGTTGTTAAATTTAAGACACTGAGAGGAAGAGGACATCGCCCAACCTACTTGGGGTGGGACTTTTACCTGTGGTTTTACTGAATCCCAAGTTTCTTCTCTCCCCTATTGCGAAAGTTTTCTTTCCACACTCAGACTCTTAGAGGAAATGCTTCCCCCCTTGCGAGCATAGAGGTGTCTAGGAATGGTGCATGAATTTCTCAGGTTATTGGGTGAGGGCTTGAGCCATTTCTATGTTGGATGGATGGACAGAAACCCCTAGAAGTCCAACCTGGCTCTGCCTGCTGCCGGCTCTACCTAGCATAAGGTTTACATAAACAAAAGGAGAGAAGTTTCAAGGACGTCAGATAAACTACTTCGCTAATGGTTGCAAAATCTATACGCCATTCTTTAGTATACAGATACACCTACTGAAATTGTAAAACAAACATGCACTGGCCTTGGATAGCACAAACAGGAGAATGTGCCTGTTGCTTATACTGCTGCTACCTTTGTACCAGACCATTGAGTAGTCAGTGGATGTCATGAGCCTGTGAACACACACACTTAAGAAAGGAAAGAAGAGGAATGAGCATTTTTGTTATGTTAAATATTTTATTCTTTGACATTTGTTAAAAGTGTTTTCTCCTGTCCCTTAAGAATATATAGCTTTTTCTGATAAATACCAAACACGAATTTAAAACAACATTGTAAATGTTGTAAATTAAAAAAACAATATGCAGACTTTCTTTGAGTTACAAATTATGTGTTTTTAATCCTAAAATGCTATGAAAATAAACATACAAACAACATTTTTGCAAATCTAAATTAAATCACTATTCACCACACACACACACACACGCACACGCTGTGTTGCCAAATTTTATTTTAAACAAGTATTATTTTAAAAGTTTAGTCTCATTGTGTATGATAAGAAAAAATAAACAGATGGTGGCATAGTATGTGCCTTGTGAATATTATGATATTAAATAGCTGAAATATAAAAATAGCTTATGGCTACTGTATCAGTATGGTAAGATAGTCGATTTGAAATGCAGAAACAAACATTTAGAAATATGTGTTTACTTGGAGTGCAACAAGGCTTTCAAAGTAAAATTACAGTGAGAGGTCTGAACACACTAACTGTTTTAATTAACTCTCTTTGTAGCGGCTTGAGTTCCAGTATTTGCCTTACAGCAATTGTTAATTAAGCCTTCTGTCTTAGTTTAGTACTTGAATAAAAAGTGTTGTAGCCGCTCTAAAAATAAGCAATACTATTTAGTAAGTGCTATTATCAAATATAATGTAGTTCTGACATTAATTAAGAAATACTTTACCAGCGAGTTATACTTGGAAAGTCATTATTCTAATTATATATTTTGTCTTCACCTCAGAAACACTTAAACATCAGACTTAAAAAGACAATTTGGAGAGTACGGGAATTATATTACGTGTCCTTCAGGTGACCAATTTAATATTTTGCTGCTTAAATGCACAGAGTTAGATCAAAGGGAGTTGTTAAAGGAACTAAACACAAACTAGCACCATGACATTGATAAAGTCTTTGACAGAACAAGGGAAGGAACCTGTTTACTGTAACTCCTATTACATACCTGGATACAATCCAGACCACTGTGTTATGGAGACTCTTACTCTGCAAGCTTGGATGTCTTACAAGACTTTTATTGAAATAGGCCCTGCCTGGAATGCTCACAATTAGATTTCCAAGCATGCAATTCACACTCTGAGTGCCTGTGTATAACTTTTGCCTGCATCTGCCAGCCAGTGCTACAAATGGGCTACACTCTAGCTCTCACCATCCTCTGCCATGCTGCAGGGTGACCTCTGTAAACCCCCCTCTCACATTTCCGTCCAAAATGTATGTGCTCTATTGCCCAGTTCTCTTCTAAGAAGTACATATATTTTAATACTGTTATTCCTTAATTGTCTTCAGACGATCTGAGAGGAACTTACAAATACTTCCCGGGAAAGATAATGTGAAGGTGAGGGACAATATGTATATAGAGCTATGCTTTGTACATTTTGGGAGGATTAACAAATATGTTTTGTTTTCAAAATATACTTTCCATGGCACTCCAGTGTTTACTGTCCCAGGCTCCAGGTGAAAAGGCTGACAAGTGCCAAAGTAAATTGGGCTTCATAAGTTAACATGGGTGAGAAACAGAGGGGTAGCAGCCCACAGACCCAGATGAGCAGTGGTCCACATGGCTCCACCCAGAGCAAGGTGTTAGCTGTTACGTGTACTCTGGAAGGACAAAAAAAGGTGTCTAAGACATGGAATAGCCTGTAAATGTGGCACCACATGTGGTATGAAGATAACTCTGAAGCAACATATTTCCCACTTATCTGAAAATGTGTCTAACAGGCTGAAGTGCACATGGTTAACAATGTACAGTAACAATGTCAAGAGGGCTTTATTATCAGAGCTGATGATCACCTCCAATCCCCTTTCAGACTTTGACTAGCGCTGCGTGTGCCCTCCACCTCTGCATTACAGGCTCCATAGATAAGTCATTCAAGTGGAGAGAAGCAACGAGCAGTGAAGACAAGGGAGTTTGGATTGAGGAGGGTTGAGCAATGAAGGGGAGTAGCTTCCTATATTATTTCTGGTGGACTAAAGAAACTGAAAACTGTTAAATAAATTACATATCTTTAGTTACTAACAAAGATAAATGTATTAATATTAGTATGCAGTCAAGAGTATTAAAACACTAACTCTTTATGGAAACAGAACACCAGCAGCAAGGGCTGTTCACATGGGGGGGCATGGAGGGTCATGCCCCCAGAATAATTGGCAAGGGCACAGAAATCCTCCAGCCCATCTGATGAGGTAGGGCAATCAACACCTTTTTCATCTTGGGGCTGGGACAGTGGATGGCTTCACCCCAGTGGATGACTTCTATTCAGGAGCACAGAATATATCATGTTAAAATCAGTCAACTGTAAATGCCCCACCAGGTAGAATATCAGAGTGCAAGCTGCCCAGTATACTGCAGTTCAGGAAGTATACCTGTTTGTATTGCGTCAGGTGTTGTACGTAAGTACCTGTGAGCAAGCAGCTCATGGCCCTCAGAGCTGAAATGCCACCTCTTGAAGTCAGAGTTGCAGATTTAAAGAACAGAGATAGTGACCACATATATAGTGACCACTTTAGAGCAGCTCTGGCCCAGAACGGGCTACCCTGAGAATCCAGCTGAAAGAGTCTCACTGTGTGAGGGAAATGGATGGACTAGGGCAGACATTCTTAGGGTTTGTCTATCCTTACCAGAAGATTGACTCTTTCAGAGCTGATCTCTCAGGGTTTGATCGAGAGCTTTGCCTCCATCTGTATAGTGAGTATCCTTTCTTTCATTGTTCACACTGTCCTTGCAAAATTGCTGTTTGTGTACCTGCCTCACATAGACTGGCAGCAGCCAGAGCTCTTTTGCTGGTGTTCATGGATTTCAGGTGCTGTCAATGTGCGGTTAAGATAAGCAGAAAGGAGGATACAATCAGCAAGGCAATCTACTCACAAAAATCTCCTGCTTCACAAACAAATATAACATTTTCTGTGACTATTTTCTAGGCAGAGCATGCAAAGTGGGGGCACACCCCCCCACACGTGGTGCAACATTTTTTATGGGGGGTGCAGAGCGATTGACTCTCCCCGCCATTTGCACTGACTCCCCAGCCCTCTACTTCCTTGCTCGCGGTCTTCACACCTGCCCTCTTCAAGGGAACCCTCCCCCTGCCACTGGGCCAAGTGGAATATTCCAAGGCACTGAGTCAAGCAGTTGGGCCTGAGGATGTCAGCTTGGCTGGTGGAGCTGGTGGAGATTGTGGCAGGAGTGACTGCCAAGCACGTGCAGAGCTGGCAGTTGCTCGTGCAGTGGTGCCCCCTTCTGGAGTGCTTCTCCATCCATTCTGGTGATCCTCACACAGGTTATGGGGGTCGAGTAATTGCAGGGCCAAAATGGGGGCATGACATAACATGTTTGTTTACCCCTGGCCTAGCTCCATCTTCTTCAGAACCCTCTTTCAGGTATTCGAAGGCTGCTATCAAATACCCCCTCACTCTTTCATTCTGCAGGTAATTAAGCCCAGTTCAATCAGCCTCTCCTCGTAAGTCATGTGCCTCAGAATCCTAATAATTTTGTTTCCTTCTGCTGGATTCTCTCCAATTTGTCCACATCCTTTCTGTAGAGAGTGTTTGTGCGTGCTCTGGGGTGGAAAAGGGTACGGGCTGGAACTTGATGCAACATTTGACATGTGGCCTTACCAGTGCTGAATAAACGGAAATAATCACTTCCTTTTATCTGCTGGTAGGGCTCCCACTAATGCAGTCAAATATGCCCTTATTCTTTTTGGCAGCCAGAGCACATTGTCAGCACATAATGACCTTCTCACCCACTGTAGTCCAGAGGACTGTTTATGCAGAAATGCCACTTAGCCAATCGGTCCCCAGCATGTAGCAGTGCATGGATTCTTCCATCCTAAGTGAAGGACTCCTCCTTGTTGAGCCTCCTCAGATTTCTTTTGACCCAATCCTCCAATTTGTATAGATCTCTCTCTCAACCCTATAGTGTATCTGTCTCTCCCCTGATTCATGAACTTGTTGAGAGTTCATTCCATCCACTCATCTAGGATCACTGATGAAGATGTTGAACAAAGTGAGCCCCAGGATTAACCCTGGGTCACTCTTCTTGATACCAGCTGCCAAATAAACATTGAACCACTGATCACTACCCATTGTGTCCATTACAATTCTAACCATCTTTCTATCCACCTGATAGTCCATTCATCCAATTTATATTTCTTTAACTTGCTGGCAAGAATACTGTGAGATACTAACAAAACCTTTGCTAAAGTTAAGGTGTATCGTTTCCACTGCTTTCCCCATGTCACAAAGCAAGTTATCTAATTGTAGAAGTTATTTAGGATGGTCAGGAATGACTTACCCTTGGTGAAACTGTGTTAACTGTTCCTGATCATCTTCCATTTCTCCAAGTGTTTCAAAATGGATTCTTTGAGTACCCCCTCTACCCTCCATGATTTTTCCAGGGACTAAGGTGAAGTTAACCTGTCTGTAGATCCCCATATTCTCCTCTTACCATTTATATTTCTCCAAAGTCAGGAAGAAAGGTCTCCACTTGCAGATTTATAAAAAGATTTTGGAAGTATTATTTATTCATTAAACATGAGCAAAACAAACTGTACATCAGTGGAGAATCAAGAATAGTAACTCTTCTATAAAGATATGCATGGTTCCAAGCCTACTCATTTCACATTACCCTTTTAGCATCAGGTCTCTCACAGATCTGAGAATTTATTTGAAAGTATTATGTGTATTATGCGAGATTATGACAACTTTCTTCTACTGTCATTTGTTCCTCTCTCTTCACACAGTAGACCCTTTAATTCTCATGACAACTACTGTCCATAAATATCTGAGTTAAGATCCTTTATTTTCCAGCATACAGCAGTGAATAGCATGGCAAAATGAGCAGTCTTGCTCCAGAGGTCCTATATTACGTAGACATTGCACACGTGTTCCCTGGGATGAATATATCCCAGCAGTATTGTGCCATGCAAGATTTACTAATTTCAGACATTCCTTTCATTTTAGTATCCCAACCTTAACTCCATGGGTGCTTGGTATAATAGATTAGGGGAAGATAAGCCTCCCCTGGCACTGCCACTGCTTCCAGACCTCTGGTTGTGGGGTTTGGCTGGAGAATTTGTTGCTTTCTTTTGAACCGTGAAGGTTCAAAGCCAGCAAAGAAGGTAGTGTTTGCTCTTCAGCTGACAAGGTTCAGCAGTAATCTCCATGAACTCCAGGGAGTTACCCTCCAATCTGCATTTGGTACTTCTTTGGGAGGAGAGTGAGACGCTTTTCCCTGGGTGCCTTGCAATCTAGGGAGGGAGGCATGTCTCAGCTGGGGCTGGGGCAGCCAATGGGTGATGCTCATGGCTTCTCCTGGCAAGGAGGGGGCTAATGGCTACAGTCTCCATGTCAAAACTCTCTGCAATGAGTGTGGAAAAACCTTTAGTCGGAGCTCAGGCTTCATTTCTCAGTGGAGAATGCACATAGATGAGACCTCTACACATTCTTTGTGTACAGGAAAATGGTCACTCAGAGCTCCGGTCTTATTAAACATCAGGGCTGGGTCTACACATGCCCCTTCCTTTTGAAAGGGGCATGTTAATGAGCGGGTTCGAAAGATGCTAATGAGGCACTGCAATGAATATGCAGCACCTTATTAGCATAACGGCGACCATGGCAATTCGAAAGTGCGGCCGCCATTATGCTAATGAGCTACTGCATATTCATTACAGTGTCTCATTAGCATCTTTCGAACCCACTCATTAACATGCCCCTTTCAGAAGGAAGGGGCACGTGTAGACACAGGGCAGAAGATAAGTCTGGCCCTGATGCACAGGAAGATGGAACAGAGTCCATGGTTGATCATCACTCACGTTGATAGGAAATGCTCAGCATTTCTCAGAATGAAGTGCCTAATCCCTTAGGCCGTTTCTATGCAGGCCACTTCCAAAGGAAGTGGCATGCTAATACACGGAGTGAAATATGCTAATAAGGTGGGGGTGCAAATTCCCCATGCCTCACTAGCATAACGTCACGTGATTTGGAGTCCAGAAGCGCATTCCTCTGGACTGCAAAATGCCGTGTAGAAGCACGGCCCCAGGGGAGCCTTCCAGAAGGATGTCCTTCCTCTGGAGGCCCCTTCTTCCCAAAAAATTTTTGGGAAGAATGGGCCGTTGGAAGAAAGACTTCCTTACGGGAGCCCCCCCCCCAGGGCCACACTTCTACACGGCATTTTGGAGTCCAGAAGAACAGTCTTCTGGACTCCAAATCACGTGATGTTATGCTAATGAGGCACAGGGAATTTGCATCCGCACCTCATTAGCATCTTTCACTCCAGGTATTAGCATGCTACTTCCAAAGGAAGTGGCCTGTGTGGAAACGGCCTTAGGGTGAGGCTACACTTGCATTCCTCTTTCGAAAGAGGCATGCAGATAAGGTATAAATTTGCATATTTGCACCTCATTTGCATATTTTAGTTTTGAAAGATCTTCTTTTGAAAGAAGAAAGCTAGTGTAGATGCTGCTCTTTCGAAAGTAAACCCCATCTTCTAAAGAATCCTTCTTCCCTTTATTTCTTTTGAAAGAGGAATGAAAGTGTAGTAAGGAAGTCCTCCTTCCGGAGGCCCCTTCTTCCCAAAATTTTTCAGGAAGAAGGGGTCTCGCTTCTGCACAGCACTTTGGAATCCAGAAGAACGGCCTTCCAGACACCAAATCACGTGATGTTATGCTAATGAGGTGCAGGGAATTTGCATCCTCACCTCATTAGCATCTTTCACTCTGTGTATTAGCATGCCACTTCCAAAGGAAGTGGCCTGTGTAGAAATGGCGTTACAGTCAGTCCCATATAATCTGAGAAATACAAAATGTACTAAATATTAAAAAATTAACTCTTTCCTAACTATATGGTAAGATACAGAGGAGTTTATCATAAAAAACAGTAGAAGCCATATGCTTCAAAGTTGGAATGAATCCGGATATCTTGTTTAATTTATTAAAGTATATGGCTGCATTACCCTCTTCCTCATTCCTCCTCTCCCATTTCTCTCCAAATATGGAACCCCAAACCCCATACCTTTGGACTCTGATGTGCTTAAGGAGCAGGGAGACAGGAATTCAGACACACCTCTCAACCGGCCAGTGATCAAGGTTGGGAAAAACTGTGCAATTGGGATCCAAGATGAAAGACACAAAATTATTCATTCAGAAAAATTAGCATGGCTCAGGATGTCTTCATCTGGCATACTCAACTTCTTCTGTGAGCCGCAGTTTCATGACTGTTTACTTTTAGATTTTAGACAATAAAAGTGGGAGACACCAGAACTGTACAGAACAAAAGAAGATTTGGAACTAAAAAATGAGGGGTGTATCTTCAATTTAAAATTGAGATCTATGTCTCCAGAACTTGAAGACTTGGCTTAGATCCAAAGCTCTCTATTGTTCGTATCTCTAAATTGTGTCAGATCAAAACACCAGTTCTGACCAAACCAAACTTTTAGGGTGGAGATAGAGGTTATTTTAAAAATTCTAGATCTGGACACAGTTCATATGTGTCTCTTATTTCCTCTTTCCCCCACTGTTCCCTTCATCTGCTATCTTCTTCATACACAATTACAATTTCTTCTATGACATCCTGCTCTTTGTCCAAATGAGCATTCATGCACTCTTGTTCAGGAAGTGCTTATGGCTTTCACTGCAGTATATTTGTCCCAATCCCCATTTAATGCTTATACTTACTGGGAAATTTTGGTAATTCATCAGTGTTCTAACTTTCCAGTCAACGACCACTTTTATGTTACATAGATGACAATACATTTAATGTGATCTCCCAAGAGATTCTATCTGTGGAATGGATAGAAAGAAAGAGAGATTCATATTGGCTGATGAGTGTTTCAAGAAACAGAGGGGCATGAAAATAGCCTTCATCTACCCTGTGATAGCTCTGGCTGTGATAGCAGAGCCTTTGATGCTGACGTTCTCTGACATTAATGTGACTCCACTAGAAGAAAAAAAAACCTTTTAGTACTCATGTAGCACATTTCATCTTCAAAACATTTCTCAAGCATTAACCACTTAGTCCTGAGAATAACCTAGTGCATCTGTTAAGTATTACATTCCCAGGTGGTGGATGGGTGAAACTGAGGCAAAGAATTTCTTTGCCCAAAGAGAGAGGGGGGAGTAAATATCAGCTCTAGGATTAAAATGAGGGCATTTTGATTCACTATTCCGATCACTCCTCTCTATAAATGATGTTTTCTCTAACCTTCATTGCTATTGTCCTGCAATAGTTCAATCTGGTGCCAATGAAAGAAATACAAAAGAAACCAAGCATAAATTCAAGTGATGAGTAAACAATACAGACTCATAACATATTTTACATACACTGTAGAAAGTTTCATTTCTTAGAGTATTTACATACAGTTTTGAATAAAAACTACACCTTGGTGCCAAAATTCAGATTACATTCTGTCAAATTATTACAGTTGAAATTCCCCAGATTTTCTATTCTACTTTGAACTAAAGTTTTGTTAAAATTTGTAAAAAATGTCTGCAAATCAACCCCTTTGTTTCTATTCCCATGAGACTACTGTTTCAACATCAGGGCAAGCTAATGCAAAATCATACTACATATTAGTTACATATTACATCCCAAAGGGCATGGGGAGTTGCCCTACCTACAATAATGGAAAACTCTCTTGCCTAGGGGAAGTCCTGAGATAAATAAGGTTACATCTATACTATAGAGTTATTTTGAAATAACCACCATTATTTCAAAATAGCTTTGTGAGCATCTACACTACACACATACTATTTAGAAATAATTTCAAAATAGTGGGTGCATTATTTCAATATTGGTAAACCTAATAGTAGGAGGAATAACCCCTATATCAAAATAACGATTTAGAAATAAGTGCTATTAATACACAGAATCACTTCTAAAAAAGCCATAATGTCCTCCAGTGGCACTATTTTGAAATACTGCTGTGTACAGAAATGCCATTTTGAAGTAGCTGGGTGCAGTTTTGAAATGCATTTTATGTTTAGAGGTGATATTTTGAAATATGATATATCAAAATAGCAGTTTTGAACTATTTTGAAATAATTCTGTAGTGTAGACATAGCCCACCCAAGCTAAACTTTCCCCCTAAAATTTCAGAGCTGCCAGAGCCATCACCATGGCTGGAGGAGTCACCGGAGTGGCTGTGGCCACCGCTGCTACAACAGCCATGTGTTCCTCCAACAGTGGTGGGATGTGTATGTGAGTACCGCCTGCCTGTGTACATGCTCCATCTCTGGTGGCAGAAACACATGGCTGCCCCAGTCACAATGACTTCTCCACCCATTCTGGCTCGAGCTGCAGAGGTGGCCCCAGAGCCACAGTGGGTCCTTCAGTGGTAGCCCAAGCAGGGGTGCGGCCCCCCAAGGTCTGGAGTCTCCTCCGGCCACTCTGGTGGCTCCTCTGGCTGCTTTCGTTGCTCGTGTAGCCATGGTAGTGGTGGCTACAGCAGCAGCTCTGGGTGTGGAAGCTCTGGTGAGTCACCGCCATTTACTTTCTTGGGGTGCAGAGGTGTTAGCAGACAGTTTATTATTCCCGATGTCTGCCAAATCAGGGTCCAGTCAATCAAGAGTTTACTGTATTTTGTTATTGTTTTGTTAATTTTTCCAGGTTTCTCACAAAAGAATGTACGTTTCCAGTAGGTGATAGAAAATGTCCCCTCTATTTTTTCCATCCACCTCTAAATACATTTTCTATGCACACCAAACTATTTGAGGATGTGTGTCACCAGTAGAAACAAAAATGTGCATATAATATATATTTTTAAAAAGTTACAAGGACAATTACTTCAGTCAATACAGGTCACATATTTTAGAACTCACTTCTTGACTTAAATGTAAGTGTATGAGACCAAATTATTAAATCAACAGAACACTCAAAACTCTAAAATAACACATTTTGTAAGAACAACTTTTGAGAAAATATATTGCATTGCAGGAAGTACCAGGAAATAGCAACAATAAAAACATATGTGTTGGGTGGACTATGAAAGAAAGTGAGAGAGAGAGAGAGTCTGTATAGAGAGAAACAGTCCTTGTTTTGTGCAAGTACTTGCCAGTACTGAGTATCTACACCTTGGCAGCACCAACCATGAGATTGGCTGGGTGTGGGAAGGGCAGCTGAGTGCCGGCTCTTCTTTTTTACTGAAAAGGCACTGGAGAGAAAGATGCACGCATGCGTGCATGTGCAGACCACACACACACACACACACACACATTGTGGCTATGTGTAGATTGTTGGAGAAGCCACTTTCCCCTGGGGTACGGTGCTCCCCAAAGGTCCGAGGCTGGAGGTCAAAGCAGTGAGGCAAGAATGAGATCTAAAAGAAAAGTTTATTTGCATATATGCAGGCTGCCAACTTCCAGAGAAGGGGGAGCCCTGAGAATCAGTTTTCAGGCCTTTTTATACAGTTTGTTTAGATAGTTTGGTAGTTAACTGTCTTCTTTAACATACCAAAGTCTCAGCCAAGTTATCCTGAGATCTGTCTGCAAACACCAGCTCTGCTGACTTCAGTTTACCCTACAAAGGTACATGATGACAGAAACAAAGGAGTCTTCAGGGTAAATTGTCTCTAAGTGACAAGGTAACAACTTCAAAGAGGTGCAGATGACCCCCTAATTTCCTCTCACCTTCCTGGAGCTCTGTTCCTGGCTTGCTTCCACCTTCTGGAGACAGGACACTCACCTGCAGCCTGCCATCCCTATGGAAGAGTGGGTTGCAAATGTTCTCTGAAAGCTCACCACCCCAACAGCTACTACTTGGTGGGAAAACAGGTTGATGTTGGGAAGTCCACTGTCAGGATCTTCCTCGTGAATGTAAGGCACCATTGGTCAGCAGTCCCTGCACCGGGAGCAAGAGTGTCCTGCCAAAAGGGGACTTTTGGGAAGCAGGGTCAGGGTGTGAGGGCAGTGGTGGGGCTGAGGAAGTCCTGTCCCTGGCAGACCATGCCTTCCTACCCTTACACAGACCTGCGGCCGGGGGGGGCCGACCTCATGGGAAAGGGGGATCCTGAAGGACTTGGGGGGAGGGGATGGTAGGAGTCAGGGAACGTTCCAGGGTCCCAGGGACTCCCTCCATCAGTCCCTGTCATGTATGTTCGGTCCCCTCCCTCTGTGACACTATCCTGCCATGGAGGGTCATCCATCTGACAGACTTGGACTCAGTTGTGGCCAGATTTGCCATGCTGGGGTTCCTGAACTGCTTTGGGGCTATCAACAGGACCACATCCCAATCTATGCTCCAGACCACAGTGAGGCCAAGTATATCGACACAAAGGGCACTTCTTCATGGTGCTAGAGGCCTTGATTACTGTGGACAGTTCATAGACATGACACATGGGTGTTCCACAGCTCCAGCCTGTGCTGGAGGATTGAGGTGGGCTCATTTGTCCTGCACCATAAACTGACAGTCAGACATGTTCACATTCTACTGTACATCATGAGGGAACATGTCCTGCACCCTCATGCCCTGGCTGATGAAACCCCATACCTGACAGCTGGACCCCAGCTGGGAACTGTTCAATGCCTACCTCAATGGGGCTCAGATGCAGGTAGAGTGTGCCTTCAGCCATCTCAAGGCACACATCAGGTGCCTGTTCACCCACCTGGATGTGGGGGAACACAATGTCCCCCAGTTGTGGCTTCATGTTGTACCCTGCAGAATATTGTGGAGGGGAAGCAAGAGGTGGTGGGGTGGGTGCCAGGCACCCCTCTGATCTACCAAGACCCCCCCACAGCCCCCCCAGTAACCTTCCTCCACCCACCCAGTGGGGGTCTTAGTCCCTCAACCCTATCCCCCACCATGACCCCTCCTGTCACTCCCTTACCCCTCCTCAACCCCTGCCCAAGAAAAAGGGGTGGGGGAGTGGTGCTCAGAGAACTATTTCACTTAACCAAATAAAAACCAGTGCACAACAGAAACAGTGCAATAAAGAACTATGTACATCAAACACAAGAGCAAGAACAATGAATTATATACAGCTGGGGGTCTTTTGGTGGGGGGTGAAGGGCATCAGAACTTGGAGAGGAGCTTGGGAAAGGGTTCTTTATTGCATTGTTTCTGTTGTGCCTGGGGAGTAGAGGGGTCAGGCATGGTCCTCAGACATTGCCAGAGGTCAACAATTCTCTGTGGGATGGCCAGTCTGGGCAGGGTGGCAGGTGCAGGAGGTGGTGGTGTTGGGCAGATGGGCCACTATGTCCCACTAGATACTGATGGCAACATTGACATGTGACAGGTGTTGGTCCCAGGCCCATGACTGC